>NC_067167.1:30544010-30896510 GCF_903995435.1 Acomys russatus | reverse complement strand
TTATTTTTTAGTCCTACAGTTCTCTTGCTCGTGTATTATGGTTTTCAGTTTTGTGTTTTTAGAGTTTTGTTGCTGTTGTTGGTTTTGGTGGGTTATGGTTTTGTGTGTGTGTGTGTGTGTGAGTTTCATATGTGTGTCTCAGCATCTATATGTATTTCTTATGCTTTTTTTTTGGCTCTTTGGTTAATTTTTCCTGTTGTTCATTTGCTTGTTTTGTCCTTTTTCAGTTTTTTATTATTTATTTATTTTCTTTTTTTTTTTAAGTTTAGATGCCTGTTTGCTTTCTAATGAGAGAGGACAGGATATGCTGTGCATTCAGGAGGGCAGAGTGCTGGGGGGAGGAGCTAGGAGAAGCTGGGGGAATGAAAACCATATTCAAAAGGTATTGTGTAAAATATGCCTATTCTCAATAAAAAGCCAGATGTTTTTCTCTCAAAACTGCACTTGTTATTCAGTATTTACCCAGGAATTTAGCTTTCCAGATGAGACTGTGAAGAAATTAATTTTTTGTCTTATTGATGAGTTTTTCTGACTTCATGCTTTTTCTTATTAATTGATCCTCATAAAAAACATGGTGTGAGATCTGTCAATCCATAATGCCAGATTTAATTAAAGTATATCTTTCATTGAGACTATGGCAATCTCTTTGAACTTTACTTTGCTCCTTTTCTTTAATTATAGAATTTCTTTAGTTACTGCTGTTCATTCTTCTGTTAATTTATAAGAAAATTTATTTTTGAAGAACTGCACTAAACATTACAGTTTATAATTATTATTATATTATAAGGTATTACAAGTTAATGAAGGTATATTTCTAGTTAATGGAATGATTTTACCTGTTGTATTGTATTGGCAAATCCCAGTTTCTCACTAGGACCACCTTTGTAATATTAAATTTATTTGTTGCACCCATTTTCTTAAGGGCAGATGGGAGAATAAGAAGTGTGACCACTCGCTGCTATCATTTATTCACTGTGAGAGCAGCTAGGGCTTTCTCCTACCTCATTGTCCTTCTGGATTTGGACCACATGGCCAGGTGGCATTCATTGGCCCTTGTAGTGCCAAGTGTCAGTTGAATGGGCATGAGAGAAAGAGATGAAAGAGCAAATTCAATTGACAGATTTGCCTAGGATATGATTGGGTCTGAGAGCCCAAATCAAGTCCATTTTCTTTAAAGAAAGTGGAACTCAGTGAACTAATATGTGAATATTAAGACAGCCACATCTTCAGGTGGAGAGGGAAAAGTGTACGATGTCATCATCAGGGATGACAATCTTCCATATAAAGTAAGTAGAAGGGTTATCATTAAACAACTTTTGAATGAGCTGAAGGTCACCAGTGAGCTCTCAGTGGAATCGCTTCCTGGCGTCACTCAGGATGACTTGTAAGCTTTCTAGGAGTCCATTAAAGAAGAGATAAAAGAAAAGCTTCCAAAGAAAGAGGACAACAGTGGAAACCAAATGGAAGGTGCAACAGACCCACACCTGGGGTCAAGGATACTCAACTAAAACCTAAGACTCAAAATTGAGGCTGACCCAGAAGATGATTAATGACTGAAAAGATGAACACAGGCCTGTAGCTTTGGATCCATCAGTGGATGTTAGCAAGCTGATCACTGGAGCATCTATAATGCGACAGTAAAATAGAGGCAAATGATCACATGTTCAGTACTATGACAGCTAGTATCGCATGCATTTGTTGAAAGTAACATGATGTTAGGTATTCTACCTGCACTGAGAGTTAGGAAACACTGCTTGACCATAATAGATAGAGAGCAAGTATATGTGGCTGTGGGGAGACCATGAAGTCTACAATGTTGATATTCAACTGTACTCCCATAGCGTGGAAACAGCTTTAGATGACATCCAAATGCATTTACACAAAGAAACGTGGTTGCTTAGAAATACTAAGACCTACTTTCCATTAGAAATCAGTGCAAAGCCAACTTCTGGTTAGTTGTAAATGGTAATGAAGGCCTTTAGAAATGGGCTTACTTGCTCAGTGAGCTATAAAAGAGCTCCACCCATGTTTCTCCACCAGTGTATGCATGTATGTGAATGTATGTGCACATATGTTGTGCTACATTACCAATAATGTGTTGGAACATTTGAGACACCTGTGAAAAAGTAATCAATACTTCTTTCTCAAATAAATGCTGGTGTGTTTATAGGGAAAGATGAGGAAAGGAAAATGGGAGCTACAGTAATAATTATAAAAATAGGAAGCAAAGTGACTCAATGGTGAGTATAGAATGCCTGTACGCACTGAAGGAAGAACTCTCTGTCTTTGGTCCTGAGGTGGTGAGTCTGGGCAGTCGCCAGTTGGGAACTTGATTCTTACACACCACATGGTAGCAACTTTCAGCTTTGGAAGGATGCAATAATGACTCATTTTTCCAGGATTATTATTTCTGCTTCTTCATTCTGCTGAATGTCAGAGTCTAAATTGTTATTAAAAGTGAAATATATCTAAAAGTTAAATAGATGGTTTTCAGATCCAATTATACTTTAGCAGCTATGGAAATGCTTTCTTAAAATGTTTGGTGCCTTTAAACTAGGACCTTACTATACTTTTATTCATGAACTTTGTTGGTAATACAAAAAAAATCTTTATTTATTTTTAAGATTATAGCATAATTACATCACTTCCTCTATCCCATTCCTCTCACTAAATCTCCTCATGTACGTCAAGTACTCAAATCAGGCCTCTATTTTTTAAATTATTGTTACATATCTCTTCACGTAGTGTATATATACATGTATCTGTATGTATTTTCGGCGCTGACCATTTCGTAGTAGATTAACAATCTGTGTGCTCACGCCTGGGGCAGACTATGAGCATGTCTATTGGTGTCATTCTTGTCCAGGTCAGGCTCCAGAGAGATGGAGAAATCTTTCATGATCATGTTCTCGTGGGGAGACTCAAAAATAAGTAGGGTTCAGAAACAGAGTAGAAGGGTGGCTACCAGACATCTGGACTGAGGGGCCTGAGCATATGTTGGTCAAAGGGTTATACACTTCTTATTCCTAGACGGATATGCTCCAAGGCTCTCTTGTATAGCACCGTGACTGTAGCTAACAATACTGTATAATTACAATCTGCTAAGACACATTCTACTGTTTTTACCACAAGACAACCAAACATGATAAAGAACGCCCATGTATTTGATGGCCTGTGGTTGGTGTAATTTGAACGTGTGTCTCTCTTTCTGCCACAGCATACACTTCAAAAGTATACAGCTACAACTGAAACTTCATCTGGGAAAATGAACTTGGTGCACAAATTCATATTAGAAAACATTCACGTGGAAAATAACTCTGCAGGCATGAATCAGACAAGGTTCTCTTAGTGACATTTCCTTTCCTATGACAAATACCTGAGAAAATCCACTTAATTAGAGAAAAAGGTTTATTTATTTATTATTTGGGGTTTCTTTTGGGGGGGACAGGGTTTCTCTGTGTAGCCTTGACTATCCTGGACTTGCTTTGTAGACCAGGATGACTTGGAACTCACAGAGATCCACTTGCCTCTGCCTTCTTAAGTGCTGGGATTACAGGCAGGAGTGTGCCACCACGCTCAGCTGAGAAAAGTTTTATTATGGGTCCAAGTTTCAAAGGTTTGTTGGCCCTGTATCTGGGCCAGCACATGACTAAAGTACATGGTAAAAGAGGCCTATTGACCTCATGGCAGCTTTAGGATAAGAGAGAAAAGGGGGGTTGAATCTCAATACTCCATTCAATGGTATGCCCCCAATAAATTGACTTCTTTCACTTGCTCCCTGTAGCAATATAGACTGGTGACCAAACCTATAGCATGGGCCTTTTGTGGAGAAGGGAGCATTCAAGATCCAAGTGTCCTCACTCTTTTACCTGGATTCTATGAAGAACTGCAGTAGGGGGAGGTTTTTGGTTTTTGTTTGTTTGTTTGTTTGGTTGGTTTTTTGTTGTTGTTGCTTTTGTTTTGTTTTTTTAATAACTGAGGCACAATGAAAGGGAAAGTTATATGCACTATATTTCTGTGGTGAGTAGTCAGAAAGTAAACAGGTAGGGACTATAACCCTAATGTGAAAAATAAAGCTGACATTGAGCAGTTCTACTCTGTTGAAGGACATCCAGGGATCAGGCCTTGAAGTTTCTGCTCTGACTCTGTCAAGCAGAAAACTTTTTAAGAACTTGTAAAACTTAAATGAATCCATAGAAGATATATATTGCAGGTGAGAAAAAAATGAGAGAAAGAACCGGGCGTGGAAGTATGAGGAGAAGACAGAGCACATCAAAACAATAGTGTGACATTTAAATGTAAATATTTATTTTTAAAAATCAATGCGAGCAATTCTTAGATAGTGGAGGCACAGCTTGATAGCAAATGATGTTTTAAAGATTGAGCTGGGGCTTTTTATATGACTATAAATTTAACATGAGCCGGCAATATGATATGGCTGCTAAAAATAAGCATCAAAACTGGTGGCATGAGAGAAAAGTAGTAAGGATCAAAGAAAGCCATGGATACACTGGGCTCCCAGATGGATGGCCATATCTGAGGGGCCCATATCTGTTTTAAGTAAGTGACTGATAGATGATATGGGCCCAAAGGAGCCTGGGGAGTTGTCTTAAATAATTAATTTTGGCTGAACACACACACACACATACACACACACACCACAGATACACGCAAAACACATACACAGACACACAGAAGGCACACATTTATTATGGTACATTGTTGAGGATACTTTCTTCCACTCTGGTACTTAAGAATCTAACTCTGGTTGTCTGGCAAACCTGACAAGCTCTTTTAGTCACTAAGCCATCTCTCTAGTCCTTGAGTTCTTTACTTGAAAAAACATCTTCAAGAAGTAGTTGATAAGCCTACAAAATTGGACTTTTCCAGAGAGCTGTATAAGGGGGATTCTTCGATTTGGCAAGGATTAAATGAAATACCCTACCTTTTCCTACCAAAGACAGTATTAGAATGAAAAATATGTGAGGGCATGAAGGAAAAATCCCCCTGCCTCAGCAGTGAGAGAGGCTTTCTTAGGGCTCTCAAGTTTGTTTAGCTTGTTCCCTGGGCCTTGGGGCAACATTTCAGGACAGCAATAGACTCTTGTCATTTTAATGTATAAAGACAAGTAGAATAAAACCACATCAGGGTATACCGTTAACATTTCAAAGGGAAGGTCAGCATAAGTTGCACACTGGTTTTTATTAAAACTTAGAAAAAATAAGCAAAACAGCCACAGAGCTAGAGAGCTGCAGGGAGAGATGGTGTGTCCACTTCGACCATTTTTGTGAACTAACAGGGTTGCATTGATTTTCAGTCCACTCGGGTCTGAAGTGATTGTGTTTTTGGCTCACCAGCATCTCTTCTTCTGTGCTGTGGATTTCTGCAATCCTATAACTGATTCTGAAAACTTCTTTTTTTCTCTTACTCTTTTTTTTTTTTTTTTTGAGATGGGTTAAGAGTTCTTCTATGTAGTTTCAGAAAGACAAAGCAGATATTTCTTTGAACAAACACTATTTTTTTCTTCTGCCAATAAGCACGTTGGAATTTGTTGATGATGAATATTAAGGTATGGATAAGGTCACTCTGTCACAAAAGAGACAACAGAGTCTTGAAGATCTCAGTGCTTCAGAAAGATGGCCCAAAGGTACCTTCGCATTGGCTCTTTTCTCCTCCAGTCCAATATCTATGTCTACATACAGGCATAGATATGGGCCTACTGTTCTTTTATTTTCTAGACATATTATATGACTCCAAGAATAGGTTTTTCATTCTTAAATTACATAGTACCTATCACACATTGTTTAATTGAAGGTTTTTTTCTCCTTTCACAATTGAGTTTA
Organism: Acomys russatus; assembly: GCF_903995435.1. Taxonomy (NCBI): domain Eukaryota; kingdom Metazoa; phylum Chordata; class Mammalia; order Rodentia; family Muridae; genus Acomys; species Acomys russatus. The sequence goes on along the minus strand of NC_067167.1, from coordinate 30,890,667 downwards.
TAATCAGTTCTTCTGTGGCATTAGCACGTTGAAGTTATTCTTAGTTTGTTATGTAAGAAAATATTGGAAATATTAGATATCTGTGGAGAAATATTTTTAAAGCATATTACCAGATGGGTGAGCATTTATCCTTTCCAAGAATATGAAATTATGACTCATTTTTATCTTTGGTTTTCCACCGTAAAGAATGGGTGTCAGATTCCTATGTAATTTGGATTTGTTTTTCCAGCAGTTTTGTTTGTCCGTGCAGTTTTCTGTGTGCCAATTGCGGTCAATATTTGGTTTCCATAAAAGGTATGGGTTTTCTTTGAGGCTATCTTTTCTTGCCATTGCCAAACCCACAACTGATGTGCCATTACTTTGACTTTTGTTCTTAATTTAAACTTGGCTCAGATCTGGCCTTTGGTGTAAAACATGAAACATACTCCATTTTGACATGGAAGCTTAGAAGGAAACTGAGTGCTGAACATTTTCTAAGGGAATATGCAGACAGGATGTTTATGTTTCTCTTATAGGGACAGAACACTACCTTAGTATGCCAGTACCCACAATCTGGGGACTGAGTCTGCTTTAGAAGACATCCAGGCAAGATTTTATTTCTCTTGCTTTGTAGGTAAAAACAGATAAGGGTACCCAGAATGCTTCAGCATGATGGAATTCAGTTTAAACCAAGACAGACGTTTACCTTGCACTTGATGGGTGCTTCATTGCTGAGATCTTTGGTGATCGACCAAGCAGTGTAGAAGGTCCCTGGGCTTGGATCTAGCCTCTTGTATACATGTCTACATATTTTTAGCTTCACCAAAGCTTTTTATTCTCAAAGTTATAAACTAAGCTATTCAGTCTTGACTTTATAGAACTGTCAGTAGTACTGACTAAGCCAAATGGCTGGTACAATGGATGACACAGAGTACCCTGCCATCCTCTTCTTTGTCACCATCTCTCACATCTGGTAGAACGCATTAAATTCATCCCTGGCAACCCTGAAGATAGGGGGTTTTTCAAAGTTAGTGTTGTTTAGGAGTTGGCTTTAAGCATCTGGACCTTGGAGAAGACCCAAACCTTCTTCTGTAAGAGCTATATGAAGAGGTAAGAGTGGAGAGTGGGATATGACTTTCTCATGTACTCTGGTGCCTCACATTTGACCATGTCCCCTGGAGGGAGAGACCTGGTGGCACTCAGAGGAAGGACAGCAGGTTAACAAGAAGAGACTTGATACCCTATGAGCATATGCAGGGGGAGGTAATCCCCCTCAGGAACAGTCATAGGGGAGGGGAATAAGGGGAAAATGGGGGGGGGGGAGGGAAGAATGGGAGGATACAAGGGATAGGATAAACATTGAGATGTAACAAGAATAAATTAATAAAAATAAAAAAATAAAGGAAAAAAGTAAAACAAACATTAAATAAAAATAAATAAATAAAATCCTGCCAACTCCTCCCTGTCAGCTCAGCCCATTGCTTTGTATTTATTGCGTGTCTACAACCCCTGCTATACAGAGAGCTGCTTATCGTTCCTATGAAAACGCTGCCTTGCACATCCCGTGGCACCTCATAAAATTTGTTTTCGACTGAGGTCTATGACAAAGCCTTCACAGTAAATTTTCCCTTGAAAAATCTTCTTGGAGTCGCTCCCTCTTACAGTAGATAGCCACCCAGCAGTGGAGCAGTAGCAATCGTGGAGCTCTAATGGTAGCTGAAGTCAAACGTCCTTCCTACTTCCAACAACAGCATCCATGTGTGTTTCCTCTCTCCCACTCCCTTAGAAGACAGTCCGAAGATCTGGATCTACTGGAGATTTTTACTACTCAGACCATATGGAGAATGATGCCAGCATTCAAAATGAAGTCTTACAGGCCTCTTTTGGAATGCTTTGACACAGTTTAGTAGGAATTGGGGTGCTATCTCTGTTGTTCTACAATATATTTAGGAAATAGCAAAGCAGTGATAACACACTGTAGGAGAAGTTCTTGCCTAACATGAAATTGCTTTAGTGATGAAGGTAATTATTGACTGTTGAAATAATAATAATTTCATTTACTAAAGGAAGACTTGCCCTACAGATATGTTATGGCTTCAACCATGTTCACTAACAAAGATTGAAGTTTCTGCATATTAGTCAATTGCCACTTTTAATGCCACCAAATTCCGTATAATTGAATCTGTTACTTTGAATCTTGACATGAGGGACAAATGCAATCTGGTGTGTCTGAGTTTGATTCCAGAGCATCTAACTATTTAAAATGGCTCGTTAGGTTTATTAGTGAACTTATTTGTAAATATTTTGATGGGATTCTTCAATGAAATTTTAACCATCTTCTTTTACATAGACGTATCTTTCTTCCAACTTTATCTGCTTTTATGTCTTATTTAAGCCACTTACTTCCACGTCCTCTCCTCAGGCTGAGGCACAGAATGGATTGTGGTGATCCAGTCACTTGGAATAAATTTGGAGGTCATGGGCTGAGTTCATTGCCTTTACATGCTCACTTGGAGAAAGAATGACCACACATCCAACCTCCTGCAAAGCAGGGCTGTGATACCAGCTACACCGTCACCATTTTTTCCTACTAGATTACTCTGGTGAAGATTTTGTACTTTTCTCCTTCAGCCTCCCCACTCATAGCACGGAGCAATAGTCCTCTTTCTGAACAGTCCAGCCTTTGAATCTAACTGAGTATCTCATCTTTACCCACTAAAGCTTGGACAGCTGCAGAAAGCAAGCCTCTTAATCACAATTTCATGTTCCATGCTGCTACTAAAGTGAGTAGGATGGCAACCCTGTTGACTAGCATTAGTGAGACTTTAAGAAAATCCTAGGAAAATCTTAATGTTCCTTTTGGCCGCGCTTCCAATGGCTTAGCTGTTTATGTGAAACTTTGTCAGAATTTCTCATGAGACCAGTGATTTTGGAGATTTCTTTCCTCTGCCTTAGGACAGAAGTGATGCCAGAGTTGTGTTTTTTATAATGCTGTTATTTTGCCTCTATTTTTATATTAAACCTCAAGGCAGCGTCAGATAGTGATTGCTGAGAGGCAGTTACTTAAAATGACCGGCATAATAGGGAGTCAGTTATCAAACTCTGAATGTGACACTCTGAATCAGATTTTTGGTTCTAGAGAAAGATTATTTCTTAAATTAAAGGAGCACATAATCATTACTCACTAGTAATTGCTCATTATTATTCATAGGCAAGGATTCTTGCCATCTGAATATTATAGCACTCTCATTTAATCTCTGTTTGCATTTATTTATTTGGTGCGTGCATGTGCATGCATTGACACACATGTTACAATGCACATGTGGGGATCAGAGGAAAGCACGAAGGAGCCATATTTCTCATACCACTATGTGAATCCTGAGTATCAAACTCAGGCCGGCAGGCTTTGCAGCAAGTGCTTTTATTGGCTGAGCCATCTCAGTAATTGGGGCAATTTTTTTTCTCTTCCAATAAAAAAAAAAAAAAAACTGTGATAGTCTTTTTACACATAGACTACTTTTAAAAAATGTTATTTATTATGGATAATAAGTTTTAGTTTATATTTACCTCGAATTCAAATGAAATACATGGAACTGCCTATGATGGTACACACCTGTAATCCCTACAGTCAGGAGGCTGAGATAGGAGGAGATCACAAGTTCACAGCCAGTTTGAACTATAGAATGAGACCTTATTTCTAGACAACAGTTGCAAGCAAGCAAACCTGTGCCTTTAATAGAGGCCAGGGATATTTTGTTCCCTCTGCTACACGGTGGCACTGTGAGTGTTCCATATAAGGGGCACAAACATGTTTATTGTTATTGGTAAGCATTATTTATTTTTCTTTTTTGGAATGATTTGGAACAAGAAGAGCTTAATGTCTAACAAGGGAACATTTTAAGTTAGATTCACAGGTAAATATAATGTCTTAAGCTACAGGAGCGCACAAAGACTCTGGATTGCTAAATTAATGTAGGTTTTAGAATGTAATATCAGATTTCTTGAACTATAATATAATGGGCATTGATGATAATTGACAATTACATTCTTATTGTAAAACCAATACAATATACTTCCAGTATCAAAGTAAGGGAGGTCCATGTGAAAACAATATGCACAAAGACTATCAAGCTGTTTATGTATCTTGGATTTTGCTATTACTGCCAAAATTATTAAGGACAAGGGCTACTGGATATAAAATAGAGTTATAGCAAGTTAAAACTCCATGTAGAGGAGGTGAAACAACTGTACATGTCAAACTATGTGGAGGCCCGGAGCAAACTGTGTCTTCTTGACATAAGACCGCTACGCTCATAAACTCAGGAGCTGTACTTTCTGGCATAAGCGCTGCACAAGATCAAGCCAGCCAACACTCTAAGGTAACATTGGAAGTGGTCCTCAACCCCAGTTCTAAGCATGGGGCTCTTGATGAAGGAAGAGTCAGCTTTTCTTTGAGAGTGTGGCCACTGGTAGGTTAACTGCATCGTTGTCCTGTGGAAGGCCTCATGCTTATAAGTATATGGTTTCAACCTGTTTCTCTGTTTGTTTGTTTGTTTTTAAAGAACATGAAGATGTGGGGGGTAATGAAGCATATCTAGGAGAAGTTAGGAGAAGGAGTGTGGGGGAGAATATGATCATAATGCATTGTATAACATTCTCAAGGATACTTAAAACATTACATTAAAAAGTTGAAAACCAAATGAATGAATTGACTTTCACAATCTCGGCTCAAATGGATCTTGTATTTTATACAATTTATGCTGGTATAACGGTCAAATACATTTTTAAGTATTTCACTCCCCCCCCCCCTATTTTCCCAGAGCATATACTTTTGGTATTATACCCAGTATGTTTTCCTATTCACAAAATTTGAGTTTGTGAATTAAGGCAGTACTTGGGAATGTATACATTGTTTTAATTACTGTCTTGATCAATTCAAGGTTGTCAGTTAGACAAGACACTTCAGGACTTGTGTGGTGTTTGAATCTGGGATGTAATATAAAAAGAATTACCTATTGCTATGCATTAATGGCCTCAAATACTATAAAGATTCTGAGATTGAGCACTCCAATAATGGTTTTTAAATGGCATTCTGAACTATTCTTTTTAAAAAATTTATTATAATGTATTCAGATTACATCCCAATTGTTATTGTTTTCCCTTTGCTTGTAACTTCCCGTTCCCACCCTCCCTCCCTCTTCCACCCTATTCCCCTCCCCTAGACCTCTGACAGAATGGGACCTCCTCCCTGACCATATGATCACAGCCTATCAGATCTCATCTGGGCAGCATTCTGAACTATTGTTACTTTCTTGTCTGCAGGCACATCTTATAATATGTATGTACTTTGTAAGTCTTTGAGACATAAACTATCTACTATGCTTTGTTGGCACATTTTAATTGGGATATTTATTTAAGCACTACTTGTCTTTGAAAAAATCTATATGGTGGATTTGTTTTAGTCCTCAAAATATTGTCTTTAATCTTTCAATGTGAAAAACCCCTCTTAAATATACCCTCAGCATGGTGAAAGGCACACTGGGCTTGGGGGAAGTGCCTATGCTGCAGTGTTCCCACTGTTGCTGTCTCCTAACTGGAGCTGTTCTTTTCTGTGTTGCAATATTGTCGATTGTTCCTTAAATGAACATGTGGCATCTTGTGTTACATGTCTATGAACTTTAACAAAAAGGGTCATATGCAGAAAACCAATGAGACTTTTAACTTCTACCCTCCTGGTGTTTCTGTACATATTGAAAAAAAATTCAGTTTCCCTTGACATAATCTCTCAACCACTATGATGCTAAATTTCAAATGACTGAGCCATATAAAATGGGATCAATAGCAGTGGAAATTCTGCCTCTGTGGTTCATTAGCTATATGATCTTGGTCAATTTAATCACGGTCATCTTTATCTTTCTCAACAGTAGATAGTTTGGAAACTCAGGTGTTAAATCACTCAAAATGAGTCATGTGGTATAGCTTGCTGCTGATAAATTGCCGTGCTCTCTATGAAGTTCACCAAATCCCTTTAATACCCATCTTTTCTCCAAGAATTCAGAGAAACCTTTTTTGCATCCTTCATGTTTCATGTTGTCAGCGTAACCCACATCCTTGCTCAGAATATTGGAGTCACATGGGTTCATTGACAGTGTAAAACACAGAGTGTTCACACCAGTCCCCATACGCATCATCTGTGTCTCTCATCTTACCACTAGGGTATGCTTTCTTTAAATAACTACAAGTCTCGTTCCATCCCTATTTTGTTCCTCAGTGTCATCTCGTCACACAGGCTGGTGACCACGCCCCTGATTTCTCAGGCCCTGTATCACGCTCTGTCTTCACACTTTTCATTTGTTCATTTTGGTTTCTTATCACCCGGCATGTATTTCATTCTATCCTCAGCATAAATGAATTAATAATATTAGTTACATGATTCATACTGAATCATTGGCATCTGGTGTGTTTTTATAGTTATGATGCATATCAATATTTGCTGACTTAATAATCTTAGTTACATGATTCATACTAATTCATTGACATCTGATGTGCTTATGGGTATGATACATAGCAATATGTGCCACCTACATTCTAGTGATCACTAGTTGTGTTGGCTAGTTGGTTGCCATTTTGCAATGAATGGTTCTCGCCCTACCTCCCACACCAGTTTATGATGATAGTTTCTGTTGCTAGTTTAATCTACTGTTGTCTTAATTACTGATGTTTAACAATGACAAAATTGTGCACATTTTGTGCGTTTAAAAAAATTTCTGGTTAGTAGGAAAGTTTATCATAGCTAATGTTTATTGAGAGGTTTTATGGTTGTAAATGTCACTTAAATCGTAATGATAATAAAAATGATTAAGAAAAAGGATCATGGAGTGTGGAATGGTCAGTAATTTCACTGAAATCTATATAGTTTAAATAGTGGGACTCAGAGTAAGTCCCAGGTTTTCTTCCCCCTCCCTTTTAAAAATGAGGTAAACATGTGTGTGGGACCTGAGAGTCTAGAGGCACTTTATCAATTAGAATATGGAGTTGTATTTAGTGAAATAAATGTGAAATTCTAATTAGGGCCTTCTGTATTTTATATAATAACAAGGAAAGCCATTCCTAGTATCCAATATAGCTAAAGTGAAAAGGAGAAATGAGTTCTTAGTGGATTATATTATATGCATAATTTTATTTGTTTGTGTGTTCAAATTAATAAATGTTGAATTTTGAGGATATTTTTCTTACAAATGGACAGAAGTATAAGTTACTTATAGATGAATAAATTGTCTCTTAAGAAAATATTTTGGGATCAGACTTCGACTTGATTGCAAACCAACCAATGTAATGTTATTTCTTTAGTATAGTTGTTTGTTTGCCCGTTAACGATAAACTCTGAATGTATGGCACATAATCAGGTTGAAGTTACAATTTTGCAGTAAGCAGTGGGATTTTCTTAGAGTAGATACCCCAGAAGTGGCTTGAATGTTCATCTTTGTATATGTGAAAGCGTGTGTGCTTTGATCATAGGATAAATTATACATCCAAGGGAGCTGAACACTGTTTAATGATGGATTGAATTTCCCGAGGCATTTGAACATTGTGAATGTCAAGAATATGTCTGCTGTAAGTAAAATAGGTTTAGTGTCTCATAACGTATTTTCAACCGTTACTAGAGCCAGCTATTCCAGGAAATAGCCGTATGCTAAAGAAAAGGAGAGAGCCATTTTTTAAGTCACTGGGTAACTATGGTAAAAAGCCCTTTGATTCTTATCCCAAAGTAGTTTTCCTTTTCTTAGGAGTTTAGTTACACATTGGGGTGGAGAAGATTGTTATGCTGAAGAAATGTCTTGGCTTCATAACCAGGACTCTCAGGGAGAGTAGGGAGACCCTGTTCTGGGGAACCACAGAACAGCATGAGAGTTTGCTTTGGATGTGAGGCCTCTTGCCTTCTGCATAAATTTCAAAGTCAAATGGTAACCTGCATTAGCATCCCTCAGCCTACACTGCTGACTTTGGCTGTTGGCTAGTGTCACTTGTATGAGCAGCGGTTGGAAAGTTTGAGGAGACAAGGTCTCTGGAGTCTTGTTTTTAATATTGCTATGGATGTCAGCAAGTTGACTTCAAAGTAACCCTTATGAAGAAATTGCATCATAAAGAGCTCAACTTTATAGGAGAGTCTCGTTACAAAGCAAAAAAATGCTGTCACTCTCACAAAGTTTATTGTATCACTTATTTTATCGCCGACTTAATAGAGTAAAATTCAGTGCATATAGGGCAAAACATAGCCTTCAAAAAAAGGAGATAAGACAGATCATAGCCTTAGGATTCTTGATTAGCAAACATTGCCTGCTCACCCATAACCCTAGCAGGTACAAAAAATAGGAGGTAAAACTTTAATTTTAAATTTATAGGATTTTTTTCAGTGAACTGGATTTTTTGGCTAACCATCATCATCATCAACATCATCATCATCATCATCAGCATCAGCATCATTATCATCATCAGCATCATCAACCCTAACCAATTTAAAAGCAAAACAAACAAAACAAAAGAGCAAAATACTACAAACTCTCTATTTCTATCTAAGGTCTTAAGTTCATCCCAGGCTTCAGATTCGACTTTTGGCCACCAGCAGAAATCAGAAGGAATAGATTTCAAATGAAGAACTCCTTCCTAATAATCCAACTGTGCTTCTCCAGAGAGCCAAAACTGTCAGCCCAGTCTGCAAGAAGTATCCAGCAGGTAGCAGATACCACAGAATATAGAACAAACAAAAAGACCAATGGCAAAGAACTATAGGAAGCACCTCGTATTAATGTGTGGTAGTTCCTGGATCCTCATCATTGTATGGTCTCCAAAATAGGGACAGGTACTTAGAAGGATTCCAAATGGCTCGTGCAGCTCTTGTCTCCCAACATTAATGGCAGTTTGATCAGCAACACTTGGACCTGAAGATCATGGTAGGTCCACATATCCGGTAGGGATGCTGAAGATTTCAAGAAAGGGACTTGATTCAAGTGATGCTCTAGAGTGTGGTTTCAGAACAACAGTGCCACTTGGATGGCCTTAGACACTACTGATACTTACTTATCAGAAAACAGCTTCATTTATTGCACTAAGCCATCTTTTCTATCTGAAACCCACTATCTCCCATAATGCCTTCATCTATCTATACCCTCAAAAGTATAGTAACGGCTTAGATGCCATTTATTTCTCTCTGTGACCGTTTCTGCACACATAGTCTTTTCTCCTATAGGACAGTGCACCACGTTGGTGTTCATGTCTTCTTTTGTACCTATGTACCAAGGAATAGAATGCATCTGGACTTAAATCATACCACTTGTTACCTCTCACTTGGACATGGTACCACATAGACAATCATAGTCATTTTTTTATAGTTCCTGTTTTAAGGCTCATGAGGCCCTGGCCACTTTTTAATTGGTACTAGTCTTTCATAAGTTTGAAAAGGAGATGAAAAAGAGAACTAAGTGGAACAAGTTTGTTTTAAAGGTTTTAAAGGCAAATTTAATTTTGAAACATTCTGTGACCACTTTAATCAAGTTCCAAGCTAGAATTCAACATTATTTAACAGGTTATTGTTAGTTTTCCTTATTACTTTACTGTTATTACTTTACTCTTAGCAATGCTAACAAGAGAGACTGATTTATTACAGTGGTGTCAGCAATGCTTTGAGACCTGGCACACTGTTTGATTGCAGCTACTATCATTGCATTTTATTTTTCCATAATTATTTTATTCCCCTACAGGACTTCTATGTCCCTGAATCACTTATAGTGAGTATGTCACATGCAAAAGAGTGACTTACTGCACACATTTCTTTGTGTTAATGTTGTCACAGAGGAGACACATCTGACAGCAACTCCAGGTCATTGTTTTGGAAACTATCCCAGCTCACATAAAATCTATCCTATCTGGAAAGTATCTGAGCATGCAGCAGCAGGAATGCCATATCCATGCCCTCTTATAAAATCTCTTAATGGTATGTTATCACTTGTGTCAAGTTAAGGAACCTACTTAAAAGTTTTCATAAACATAAAACATTATGAGGTCTGTCATGTTTAGAAATGACACATGAAAATTTCTAAAATTTCAACCTTTTCCATTTTCTTCTATAATAAAATCTTATTGGATGAACATAAATATTTCATACCCTGTGCAGATGGGTGTTTCTGACTATGATCTTGCTGTTCGATATGAATTCACCCCTGTACTTCTTTGGCCTCTTAGAGACCCTCAGTCAGAAGTCCCTTTCGAGCCCTTTTGGCTTTGTGGTAGGAAACCTCTTTAAACACTACGACTCTAACTGTCTTCACTAATTACACACTTAATTATGGGAAGATCTCCTGAATTCTGAATACCCTATCACTTCCTTAAGCTATGAAGATAAATGGTCGATTTCAAAGAGGTGTTTTTGAGGGAAATATTCCAGTAGGGGAAAATATAATTGCAAAAGAATTGGACTGCTCGACTCACAAGCTTACAGAGCCCAGGAACATCAGCAGAAGGTTGTGTTTTATACATTCAATGATGAGAATATTAAACCTAAGGAAGACAAAAAAGGGATAACATGAATGGAGGCATGCAATCTGAATCAACATGGGCACTGGAGGATCTGCGTGGTTGGAGTCTAGATGCGAAACACAAGAAATCAGCCTCCAAAGGTAGGATAATACAGTTAGGGAAAAGCATTAGAGAGGTGCCCAAGCCAGCCATGCAGGAAAAGAGCCAAAGATAGAATGGCGCCAACTATTGATAATAAGGATGTTTTGTAGAAATCTGTCACTGCACAGAGGTAAGGCTCCAGTCTTGGTTTCTGGATTGACAGATTCGTGTCCTGACCTGGGTTTGTTGAATCTGTTTAGGGCTCCATTGTGACCTTGGTATAAGGGTAGATTCATGATCATCCACACAGCTTCTGTGAACATGACACAAGATGATAATTATGAAGTGTCCAGGTCAAGCATGGAGAACGGTGTTCTCTGGTGACCTTCTGCCAGTCTCTTTAACATTAGCTGCACACACTACAAAAGCAATAGCCAACGATGAGCAAGCCTTTTCTGTGAAACACAGATCAAGTCCTTAGAATGAAATACCGTACCTAATCCTTATAAAAATCCTGTTGTTTTCATTGTTCTTTTGTAATTGGGGAAACAGAAGCATGGAGAGATTTAGTAAGTTTCCTCAGTGTAGCTGGCAGAGTGAATAACTTAGCCCTGCTTTCAATCCAGCCTGATCCCCACCCCAAACCCTGTGCTTTTACCTAGTATTTTAGAGTCACTGAATATTTATGAAATAAGCCTTAGTCAGATCTGTGTTTGGTATAAATTATATTTGATATAAAAGTCTGCTGCATATGCCTTTCAAGTTTTCAAATGTCATTTCTGGTCTAAATCTAGACATATGAACTGTGCCTACTTTGTCTGTAATAGCTAACAGAGGCTCAGCTCTCTGGGCAGCCCTGTGTTCTGTCAGAACCATTTTTGAGTAATAGTAACTTAAAGAAAGCACTGTTGATTTGCTCTGTACAGTGTCCCAGATAAATACTTTGATGTCTGAAGCTTTCTATATACATTCCTTTCCCTATAAGAGAAGGTGTAAATCTTTCAAACAAAAATTATAAGAGCAGGCTCTCAGTGCTTCATGTTTATAAATTGTAGAATGCAGGAGGCTGAGGCAGGAGGATTGCCATATGCTAAAGATAATCTGGGTCAAAGAACAAGATCCTGTCTCAAAAATATTAAAAGAAGAAAAGAAACACTGTTTGAAAATAATTCTGATCATGGATTAGAAGACACACTTCCTGCATTTTTATTATTTATATTGAAAAAGTTAAGCTGGGCGGTGGTGGCGCACGTCTTTAATCCCAGCCCTCAGGAGGCAGAGGCAGGTGGATCGCTATGAGTTCAAGGCCAGCTTGGTCTACAAAGCGAGTCCAGGACAGCCAAGGCTACACAGAGAAACCCTGTCTAAAAAAAAAAAAAAAAAGAAAGAAAGAAAAGAAAAAGGAAAAGAAAAAGTTGAATCATTGAAACATTTTATTAATAGTCTCAGCTAAAGTGGTTTGCATTGCTAAATAAGTGTTGTTTGACCTCATGTTTAAAATGCATTGTCTTTCAAGAAGTTAGTTTTCTCATCAGGGAAGTAAACAGTTATTATCATTGCTGTCACTCTTGCATTCATATTTCCAGCTAACTATGCAACTCGTATCAATTCAAAATAAACTGTCATGTCCTATTGTGAGACTTCTACTTATTATCAGTAAGTGTGTCTGGTAAAAGGAATGTTTAAAAGATATAATAATGAATTTTTCAATATAGGAATGAAATATTTTTTTAATATTTATTTATTATTATGTATACAGTGTTGTTGCTTGTACACCTGCATGCCAGAAGAGAGTATCAGGTTACATTATAGATGGTTGTGAGCCACCATGTGGTTGCTGGGAATTGAACTCAGGACCTTTGGAAGAGCAGGCGGTGCTCTTAACCACTGAGCCATCTCTCCAGCCCTAGGAATGAAATATTAAATGTATTGGTCAGATGTATTTTTTACTCACAGAGCTATAACAATAAGTAAGAATGAAGAATAATATTTCTAGTAGAAATTAATGACTACGAATTGGGATGTCTTGTATTTGACATGCCAGGATGCATTTGGAAAAATATGACCGAACTAAAAGTGTGGTTGGGGCTAGCAATCTAGCTCTCCTTCTCTTTCTCATCCTCCTGGTCCTCGTCCTCCTTGTCATCATCCTTCTCTTCCTTCCTCTTTCTTTTTCTTTTCCCTTCCTCCCACCTCGTCTCTCTTGACGCTGGAAATATTAGACACTCTTGGGTGATGGTTATCTGTGATGCATTGCGGTGCTGAAGTATATGATAAGAGGAGAGGACGTCCCAGAAGGAATGAGGATGTGATGCCCATGGAGTGAAAATCAATGCTGAGCTTGTGATTTCCAGGATAGGGCAATGTGGACAAGATCTGCCATGTTCAGTGGAATGTTCTAGATCAGCAATTCTCAACCAAGAGGTCAAGACCTCCTGGGGGAGTGGCATTTCAGATATCTTGCATATCAGATATTTATTTATATTATGATTTATAACAGTAGCAAAACTACGGCTAGGGAGTGGCAACAGAGTAGTTGCACGGTTGGGGGTCACCAAAATACACGGAACTGTATTGAAGGGTCACAGCTTTAGGAAAGTTGAGACTGCTGCACTTTATGCTGGGGCACTTCAGAATGAACAGCAGTTAGTCAAGACACCACCCAAAGGCCACTGTAGAGGCATCAGCATAGCTAAATCTGACTGGGGTGAGGTATATCAGGGGGCCATACCAGTTAGTGTTTTGGCGTTCACAATGGCCAGTAGGGTGTTATTGGTAAAGACTTTTGCTCAAACTAGTTCAGAACTTTGGAGAAACAGATCTGGAAAGTTGATAGTCACTATTTGACCTTAGACCTATGGGCCCCTTGTTAAAAATACGTGTACTTTTGCGATGTATCAAGTATTCTGTATGCCTGTGTGGCCTTAGCAACAAAGGCGAAGATGATTTCAAATTATAACAGAGAAGCTTTAGGTATAAGAGTATGTGTTTGATTAGGAAAAAGTAGTGCTAACGGTCAAATTAAATGAGTTTACTCACAAACATTTGCCTTTAATTCACCCCCACATTTATGAGTGTATTTCTTTTCATAAGAAAACCTGTGGCCAAGTTCTTGCTATCTTTGGTTATAAATAGTGTGAGCACAAACGCTGAGTTTCCTGAGACAAGCCATGATGAAAATCTAGCAGGTAAGACTTACTCAATGCTTGAAAACTGAGCTGAGTTTTTGTGTTTGGGGAACATTTTTGTCTTAAATTTCTGTCCTTCTCTTGAGAGGTTCCAGTTTAGTGGATGTGCTTACAGCTACATGAGAAGCTGTTTGCAAGGAAACTTCCACGATGGCTCAAGCCGTTGAAATCTGTGATGAATTCTCGCTGAGGCTTAAGATGACTGTTGATGGTCCAAATGTGCTTTGGGGGTGCCCATGCTACGCGGTCACATGAAGACCTGACTTTAATGCACTAAACAGATTGCTGCCTTCCCTCTCAGCTGTTCCCATTTCCCTTTGTTGTCATGGTTGTGACTCTTCATGAACATCAGATAGATAAATCAGGACCATCACACACACACAAAACACACACACACACACACCACACTTTTATAGTAAAAAAAAAATGACTAGATGACTAGTTTCTGAGATTTTTTGTGATCTTCATTTTTAACCATCTTGAGAGGTAGAAACACAGAGGCTGCTAGTTTGGGTATTATAAAAGTATCCAATAAAGTGGATGCGACATTAATTTTATATTCCTCTAGGTGGCTTGTTTGTTAGAAATAAGTGGTCAACGGGTCAGCAATCACCACCCACAGGTGATGGTCATTACTGAACCAACTTCTCAGAACTCTTTTTGCTAAAAGTACTAGGTTTTTGTTGCTTTACATTATGGTAATTCTTACAGAAGATGTACTGAAATTGTTGCAGCCAAAAGTAAAAAGGACATAATTGTTATTACCAAGATCACAAAAGGAAAGTACATATAGCCAGTGGCATCTTCCGTTGAGAACAGAACAAAACAAGTCTGCATAATGCAGCTCGTATTTGACTGCTCTGTGTGTATTTTAAGGCAAATTGACTGCGAATTAACATGTTCGCTCACAGATAACCATCAAGTGCTTAGCAGATGCTAGACACATTTATCCTGGTGCTTTGCAATCACTGGATTAGTGAAGTGGAAAAATAATTCTTGCCCTAAAGGAATTTAAAATCTTGTGAGAGCTACAGACAGTCAACAAGAAAGGAGTAAAATACATAATATATGTTAGGTAATGGTCAGAGAAAAGGGAAAAAATAAAGCAGAGAATGCAATAAAGCATTGATCTTGGAATTGCATGTGTGGGTGCAGGATTACACTTCATGTGCATGCCTGATTGCTACAGTGTATGTGTGTGTGTGTGTGTGTGTGTATTTGCATGTATGTGTGTGTATGTGCAAGCGCATATGTGTGTGCGCACGTGCATGTGTGTAGCCCATGTTAGAAATTTTAGAAACAAGTATGATTAAGAATAAATGAACAGACAACTTCCAATAGATGAAAGTCCTCAAAGTTTTTCTTTTTACAATGTCATTTGCACAATGTTATTCTATGAAGTAGGGTACTGATGCTAACCTCTTTGATTTTTAGCATACTTTAATATCAAGAGCAGCACATTTACATTTTGCATGAATTGAGGGTTAAAAAAAAACATTGTCCACTTTCTTGAGCATGATAAATGAAGCAAATTTACATCTAGCACTGGGAGTAGGATACTCAGACACTGGATGATGCTTTGTGTGTGTGCATGATCACCACAGTCTGTGGGATCCCATTTGCACGACTGAAGCATGAATAGTGCATTCCACAGGAGGATTCAGCTCAAGGTCAAGGCTCATGGCTTAGATCCATAGGTGTGGCCTGGACTGTAGCTCCAGAGCTCTCAGGCAACATGCTGTTGAGTTTTGGGGAAGTCATTATGTATGTTATCCACTCTGGCACATTCAGAGTCCACTAATATGCTACAGGTGTGTTTTATGTGCCACATGAGTCTGACAAAAGAAAAGAAAATATAGAGATGAGTTGTGAACTATAGGGGATATTTTTATAAACATATAAGCAAAAATAATCAGCTCCATCTCACAGAAAAGAAAGGGCTGACATTAGGATAGTTACATGTTTAAATTTTTTTTTTTTTGTATTCTGCTTCGATAACTGTTGAGCTCTTCTGGCATTTAACATCTAAGAAACTTTTGTGAAGTCCCATGTTCCTTGCAAATTTGATATAAGCACCCCCTCTTAAGAAAATACACAAAAGGAAGTAGTATACAATTTGTTATAGAGTCTCTTTGAGTAATGAGACTTTAGTTGACAAACTCTTACCACTGACTCTGTGGAGTTCACTTAGCCATTCAACCACAGGCCAGCAGAAATGTGACAAGCCTACTGCACTGACCCTGCCTGGATCTCAAGAAACACCAATATCAGGTTTCTGCAAAATCCTAATCAGGGGCGTGGTGTTTTAGATGATTCAACCAAAGAGCAAGATTGTGAGGCATGATTTTGAAGCATGAAACCATTCTTATGCGTTGATCGTTTCAGTTTTCAGGACACTTAGCATATCTTACTGCTTAAGTATGTCTAATTGCAAATGGCTATTAAACCATTATACATTTATATTTAGTATAATAATATGTAGTAATTTAAAATGATGTTTGTAAATTGTTTGTAATCATGCTAAGATAATAAATCAGAATATGAAAAAGTTCAGGGAATTATAGTTGTGATTTCAAAATATTACAAAGTGATGCCAAGTGGCTCTATGACCAGTCAGTGATAAGAAATCACCGTCTTTAAGAAACATGTTCTCAATCCTCACCAACAAATGGCCCTACAATCATACAACACCAAATAGTCTCTTTGGGACAAAGAGAACCAGGAAGTTAATTTAGTGATTATTAAGTAAGATCAGATGTTTAAAGTGAGTATATTACATTGTGGTCTTTAATGTATATGCTGAAGATTGTCATTTTCTTAAACGGTTAATAGACTTTGAAATGTTATCAAAACAACAAGTCTTTTGGATGTAAGGCCTGAACCACTTTACGCATGTGACAATAAATTACTGGCATTTATGCTTAAATACTGTTTGTTAATGGCAATTTTGTGGCAATTGGTCACGTTTCTTTGTTTCCGCTACAAGGACCAGTTTGGGATAGATGTCCCAAACCACAGGGCTCAGTGGTTTGGGATTGACATTTTGTCATGACACTGAAAAATATCACCCAGAGGGTAGGAATTAAAAATTGGACTTGTACCCACAAAGTGTGTGAAACCAACACTAAAATAACATCTTGAGGGGTATACAGTGAGCCCTTCCAATGAAAGGGTCACGTTCTGCAACTGCAGAATGTTTAGCTCACGCATATGTTGAACATTCAGGACTGCTCAAGATGGGTTTAAACTGTTATAAGTTGTCCATTGGTTAAAAAAAAAAAAGCAGATTAGCAGTATAGCTGTTCCCTCATGATGTACACCCTCATACCTGCATCTAGTTCACTGTGAAGAGACCATAAGGGAACTAGGGACACATTTGAGAACAGGCATTATTATTTTCTTATGGTGCCCTTGCTGGCTTCGATTAACCTCAGGTTTTCCAAAGAGGGGGAGAATACTTAGTACCAAGGAGTCAGACATTTACCACAGAGCTGTTACGTTTTTTTCATCAGTGAACAACTCTGTGAAACCACCTAAATATGTATAAGTGTACTCTTGTTTTCCTTCTCTTCATTGGCAAAGTTTTGTTGACAATCCCAATAGTGTCAGGAAAAAGAAAAGAAAAAAAGACATGATGACGCAGTGTCTGAGTCTGTTTGCAGCCTCTCTAGAGGTGATGTGGAGGTGGGAGGGAGGGGGCAGAGAAAGTTCTTAGCAATTGTTTCTTTCATTATTTTATTGGGCATCCCATCAAAGTCATGCCTGAAACATATTTTTAAATAATCATTTGTAGCATCAGTTCTATATATGACTTTTTGTTTTCCAATTTGTGATGGCAAGGATACCATTTTAAAAGCTGCTACATTAATCCCAGGTTTGGCTATAGATTCCAGTTGCTGTTTTATTATTTCCTTGTTGAGACTGCTAATCCTCTCCTTTGTACTTGCAAAGCACAAGCATAAGGCCTTTCCAGACCCAGGGTTAGAAAGGACTGCCACAGATGGAGGGCACGAATCCTGCAACTTGCAAAGGAAGAGGAGCAAGTGCAGATCCGGCGGCCTGAGAGTTTCAGTGTCTGGCCGCCACATTTCTTTCTCACAAGACGTGCTGGGAACATATCCAGGCAGTCTGCTTAAGTGAAGCCAACCAGAGAAGGATGTGATGCACAGAGGGTGAACGGAGAAGGCGAAACCACAATGTGAGCCGCCCAGCAGCCCAATGTGTCCACAGGGAAGAAAGAGGATGCACTCTATAGAGATTAAAGTGATGGGGGCAATTAAAACAAGAGGTCAGTGGCTTCCAAAGGAAGAACAGTAAACTTGGTGTAGAAGCGAACATTTGTCCTGGATAAAGACTGAGAATAGAGATCTGTGACAGGATATTTCAATATAGGAAATTACAGCAAAAGGTTTATCCTCTAAGTCCTTGGCTTAATTGTACTTTGACACAATTTGGAGATGTGAAAGTAACAGTCTGTTAGCATACGCTGTTTCTGTCTATAGGCCTTTTTCTTATTTAAAACTGAAAAGAAGTCATGGCGATCCCACCCCGAAAAGAATTGTTACAGAATTCCAATTCAGGAAACAACACTGAACCATCAGTAGCTTTGATAAAGCAAAAATCAAAATAAGTGTAAGATAAAACAGTAGCCTTGCTCATGTCAGTACAATATTGCCGAGTGGTAGCTATAGCATGTCCTCCCTCATCCTTGAGTTGGAACTAACCTTACAGGTTCTCCCTAGGTGGGCCGGAATACTAGATGGGAAAGTAAGCTCAACACTTCCTGTGCAGGCAATCAAGATGAGCTGTTCTGTGAACTTGAAGATGCCTTAGCATCCTTTGGAGTCCCAGAAAACCTGGAGCTACTCATCCTCTGATCTTCTGCTAGATCTCTTAGCAACAAAGCCCTTGTATCCTGCTATGGAAAACCGGGAAGATGCTTGTCACCTCACACCTTCAGCAGCTTAGGGCCTATCGGGGCTTGAGTGATCTTACTTAATGGATGTATGTGGATAAGATTTGTGGTTTGGGACTCAGGATCAAACACTATCACAGAAGCTGTGGGATTCTTGAAGTCTTTCCAGTAAAAATCTTTGTACTTAAGATTTTTGTCAGATAGTTCCTTTAAAAAAAAATCCCTATTTAAGTCATTTTTCAAAACTAATTAAAAGTATCTGGTTTTCTATGCTCTGCAGGGCTACTTGCTACTACTTTTTTTTTTTATTATTAAGAATGATTACATAATGCTAGGCCTTTTGAAATAAGAGAACACTGGTATTATTTGCCCCTTTTCTAGGTTAAAAAAAAATCTGTTTTTGAATTGTTCATCATGCAGTCCTCTGCCTGTCCTCATTTCCAAATGCTGACACTTATATGGGCATTTTAATATTCTTCATGTGTCCTTTAAATTCTGCTCATATGATAAAACTGCAGGTTTGCTTTGTCTTTGTAACACTATGATATTTAAACAAAATATTTTCAAACATCACTCTATTCCATGGTAAAATAAGCCCTATTGATTTTTTCCCCCAACTGGGCAACATGTCAACAGCCATGTAGCTCAAGCAATAAGCATAGTTCTTTTGGCATTTTGAGCCATTTCAAGTGTGGATAGCATGCAAGACGAGCTTTTGAGAGGACGTTGTTAAAACTGATGTTGCAAGGTAGGGCTGCAGACAGAAGGTCTGTGTGGGAAGAATTCACCCGACTCACTAACAACAAACCACCTCCCTTATCATCCCGACGTTACTGGACTTGTTGTCTTTGCTATCCCTATATCCAGGGAGTTTCCATTTTAGGTCAGTCATATTTGTTCAGAGTCACCTTCCCATTTTTAACACCATGGTGGAGTCAGGGCCTGGGAGGTCCATATAATTCTTCTGAAGGATACCTTTTCCCTCTGATACTTGGCATGTCTCGCCCTCACTTTTATTACCCATTTCCTCTACTTGGATAGCATATACACAAATTAGAACCATATTTAAGAAATATTTATGTTGGTTTGTTGAGAAACACTGTGTCTAGTCCCCTGGCCTGCTCAGGCCATGACATCTGGAAGTTGAAGTGTGGATGAATTCAGTGACAGCTAGGGAGAAGGAAACAATTAATTTGCTGACTTATACCCTACACCTGTTCCACATGTTCTCACATCAGAAGCTCTGGCCTAGGTAGTCAAAGACGAATCTCGTTGCAAACACCAATGTTAGGGATGTACTTTCTTGGCATTGCTTATTTTACAATGTAGTCAACGTAATAGATCTGAATTGATACGCTTCTGCCTTGTAGACTGTACTTGAAGTGAGTTAAATACTTTTTAAAGACATTATGCTCTGTCATTAACAAGTGTGTTCTTTTCAACAATCATTTTGTGTAAAAATGATTTACCTAGATGATGTTGCATCTCATTTAAAAGTTAATACAAGGCATAAAGGTTATAGTAATACTTATATTCATGGAAGACTATTTTCTGGATACTCTAAATAAATATTAAGAATATAAATCCGGCAACTGGATTTCCAGGGCTCAAGTCATGATCCCCAAAGTTATTACCTCTGTGAACATGAGTAAGGCACTTACCATCCCCTGTGCCTATAAAATATGGACTGTCCCCAGGGGATTGTAGGAAAGGCCAACAGACATAAATACTATCGTTCCTGCAGGTTTAATGGAGGCATATTACAAGTAAATTAAAAGTTCGCTTTCTGAAAGGTTATTTAGGATGGTGTTGAGTTGTTTGAGTTATGCTACCCTGGATGCAATGCAACAGGAGCATGTGCTGCACTGGATGCCTGGTCTGTGCCTGGTTCTATCTTCAGTCACTCCTGAGTGTGGTCAGTGGATGCGGCAAAGGCATCATGGGAACCCGCCTGGATATGGCCTCTCTTGTGTGTTCTTGCCAAGTGTCTTAACCTTTCTACACCACTTTTGCCTCATCTATAAAAACGCTGACTTGGATTACATGATCTCTAAGGTGTCTTTCGGCTCTAAAACTCTATGAATCTGTCAGTGTACTTTGACTTAATGAGTTTTGCACATGGGGTACTCTTGAGAGCTTTGAGCTTTATTATTATTATTTTTTTTAACGAAACCTTTTTCAGGTGTTTCCTCCTCTTCTTTCCCACCCTCTCCTCTTTCCTGATTCTTCCTCCTATTATGTAGATTTTGTAGAGATTTTAGAAACTATGTATTCAGGTTGAATAAAGGAGGTCTTCTATTTCTAATATCGCTAGGGAGGTTCCAAGGGATTAAAATCTTAGCATAAGTTGAGAATTAAAAAAAAAAAAATGCTAAAAGCTAACGGTGCCTCTTGTCCTTATCTTTTATTCTCTGATTTCTGAAATTCCTTCCTTTAGCTACTTTTAGTTATTTTATAAATGGTGTCCTTTCCCAGCTGTTCTTCTCCAGCCAGAGATATGGAAGTCACAACAGAAAGCTCTCTTACCTCTCTCTCTCCAGCCACAGCAGTTCAGCAACCTAATCATCAGTGCATCCTCCTTATTACTAAGTCGCCCACACCATTCTGTTCCCACTGTGACTGCCTTAGAGGAAACACCAATGATTTTGCCTGGATTCATATATTTCAACGTTTTCCCTTGTTCAGAATCGAATATCTCCATTAGTTCTCTGTTTGTCTCCCAAGGTTGGAATACCTGGCATGTATGTCTAATTATTGCATTCAATTTTTTTAAACCAACTCTTCATCAACTGCCTCCTGCTTTCTTAACTGGCTTTACAGATCATTCCTCCCTCTCTCCAATGTGTTGTGTTTTAACCATTGAACTACTTTCTTCCTCTGTCATTTCGATTCAGTACCTATTGCCTAGCTTTGTTCCTTGATTCGCACTGTGGAAAATTGATTACTTTCCCCTCATAGCTCTGCATCTTTTATGCAATGACTTAATAAACTCCAGTGGTCCTGCAAGACTCTGTATAACAGATTCTCCCACTTAAAATAATTTTTATTCACCACACCAGCTTATACTAATGGTAACAAGTCTGTCTTTGGTACTCCTATTCTCATTACTAAATAATAACCAATTTTTTGCATACTTCAGTTGAGATGTACAGTGGGTGTGTGCTATCTTAAAATTGAAATGGTCAATGCAAAGACCCCAATTTTCTGACGACCCCCCCCCAAACAGTGAATACATTAGACTAGCTGTTCAGGTGCTACTTGGTATCTCTAGAAAAACAAAGGTTAATTTTGTTTGTAAAGTTTTAGTCTTATTCCCTAGATCATGCCAGGCTTAGGCTTAGGGGTGAGTGCTTTCCATAATGTCATAGCTGAAGAGGTAAGCATTTCCTGCTTTGATCTCTGGGGGAGTGATCCTTGTCCATCTGGTTCCTGATATTTGTAAGCGAGATCGCATGTCAGTGGAATCTACCATCTGGGTTTATGAGTTCTTCACTTCTGCGTCTGACCCTCCTCTCTTTTCCTTATTTTGGGGGCTTCTAGCCATGTGACAACTTTCTGGCTCTGTTGGCCTGGGTGTTTGTAGTAGACTGTAGATTGATCAAGGAAAGTGCCTTCAGGGCCACGTGCTCACCTCAGTGTCAGACCGTGATCTGTGCTGACAGAGGCTGTGCTTCCCTCCAGTCACCTCACGTTCCACAACACCAGGTTCTTCCTACATGTATGTTCTAGAGTCTTCTCTGAAAGAGGAAGGAAAGGAAAGGGGACTAAAAGGAAGCTTGGTCTTAACTTGGTGCGTTCTTTGTTTCCATAGAATAATACGTAGTGTTCTCTGTCATTTGGTCAGTTCCTTCTTTCTTAGTTTATTCATCGACATGTTCTAACCCAGGAAAAATGGATTTTTCCTAAGATAATGGAACAGACTCTATGAAAAACTTCAATCTGTTCAGTTCTCAGAGACTGCCTGTGGATGGTTTAAACATACAGTCTTATTAATCCATACAAGCATAGATGGTATCATCATTTTATTTCATAAAAAGAGTGCAGGGATTGGTTCACAAAAGTTAAGAAGTACCTGTGATTCAGTGCAGGCACATGAAGAACCTAACACACTGCTAGACCCACATAGACTATTACGGAAACTTAGTGACAAGTCAATGTTCTTTTTATCAAAACTGATAAAGGTGACTTCATTCAATATTGTGAGGCTAGACTATTTTCCTCAAGTTCTGAATTTTCTTCCCACATTACCTCAGACCAACTGTTTTCTACTCTTTTTTAGAATGCTTTACCCTCCTACCCGTAGCAAGTATGAATTTTAGCCCCTACATATAGGTGATCAGAAAATACAGAAATCTTCGTTTATAATTCAACTTCATTTCTATTTTTAAGTAATACGCTTCAAGGCAGAAAGAAATTTAATCTAAACAATTGTATGGCTTCCTGATGTGAGACCAACTTTTCACAGACTTCACATTTTATGTAAGTATAAGGCATTAAGTTTGAGTCATGGTGCCCATAATGACATTTGTACTTTGAAGATCATTGGCTGTGGGGACATCTCCCAGGGACATTCCAATGCATTGGACTCCTCCATTACAACAGCTATTTCTAGCTAGTTGTTAATTGAGATATTGTTATCAAGGAAAACCTGTTTCTGCAGACATGGGATTCTTTTAATGAACAATTTTGGTACAAGGATTTCATCACAGCTTTGGTGCCCCTTTCTTAGATTGCTCATCAGCCTGTGATGCTTCTCATGCTAGCCTTCTTCTTTTCCTCTCCACTTGGGTTTATTGGAGTTATATTACAATTTAATTGCAGTCATAATATTTAAAAGCTGGTTCTCTATTTTTTCTTGTAGATGTTTCCTTAAAATAAGGAGATTTTCTTAGAAGCCAACCAAGATATGTTTAACTATGAAAAAAATTAAATACATGCCAGGAAGGATTATGTTTTTATTTAAAGTAGACATTGCTGAGGTATGTGAAGTGTCCTATTACTCCTTTCAGTTTTCAAAACCTGTCTATATATTGAAGTCAACAAAACCTAAAGATTCAATTATTCTTTAATGATATAATTGAGCAAAGTTTCCTGTATACAAAACATAGTCATATAGTATCTGTTTTTATATTTAACATTGCTGTGTACTATGTAGGTTTTACTATTGTTAAAACATTGAGATTCAGAAATAGACTCATGTAGTTCCTTTCCTTAAAGGACAAGCAAAATCCATGAGACTCATTCAGTGTTTGACAAAGTAACAAGGAAGAGATTTTTTTTTTTAAATAGAGATTTTTTTTTAATTTTTTTATTAATTTATTCTTGTTACATCTCAATGTTTATCCCATCCCTTGTATCCTCCCATTCCCCCCCCCCCATTTTCCCATTATTCCCCTCCCCTATGACTGTTCCTGAGGGGGATTACGTCCCCCTATATATTCTCATAGGGTATCAAGTCTCTTCTTGGCTACTTGCTGTCCTTCCTCTGAGTGCCACCAGGTCTCCCCCTCCAGAGGACATGGTCAAATGTGAGGCACCAGAGTATGTGAGAAAGTCGTATCACACTCTCCACTAAACTGTGGAGAATATTCTGACCATTGGCTAGATCTGGGAAGGGGTTTAAAGTTTACCTCCTGTATTGTCCTTGGCTGGTGCCTTAGTTTGAGCGGGACCATAATCTCTTTAGTGCAATTATTGGCAATACATACACTATCCCTTCATTTTAAGAACTTCTGAATGTGAATTATTTACAAAATGCGTATTTGCAAATATAATTTAATAAAAGATCCTTTGGTACCATCAGCCCATTATGCAGGTAGATCTCAAGCCAATAATTTCTATAAGAAAATGAAAATAGCCATAAACACAGAGGAGGCAGCCACACAGAGGAGGGAAGGAGGGTGAGCTTTTGCAGGCACAAGCTAAGGGACTCAAGGATTAGAGAGCTTTTTTGCCAGCACTTGTGGAAGAAGTTAGGATCCAGATACCGTTTGCTGTAGACCTTCTGGGCTGCAGAGCTGTGAAAGATCTAGTAGGATCCATAGTAGGGACCCAGCACTAAATCTGTGCTTGCCTATGGATTACAAGTGGAGCAATGAGACTTGGTTAGGAAGGCGGTGTCTGTCTCCTCTGCACTCACACTGAGTCAGATGCTGTAGCATTGCCCTCCAGTCTGCTGAATCTGGGCCAGTTCATTGTTAGTTACCAGTGAAGGGGCTGTCAAGCCTCCCAATATTCTCAGGTGCTTTGGTTACCCACTAAGCCAAATATTTATTATTTTGTCTATTTCAGACTAATATAAAAAACAACCTCCACCCATACATGAAATTAGAACTCTTTCACCGAGTTAACTAGGAAAGAACAAATATAGAGCATGAAGACAACCTAAGGAAACGGCAAGATACACACTTTAAATTGTGTAATAAGTCCTGAAGGAAAAACAGATATAATTAAAATGATTGAGTAGCATTATCTAAAATTCAAGATAAGCTTGCATTTTGCCTAAGATTTGAAAGAACACAATGTGTGCTTGCTTACATTTTTGTTTTAGGTGTGGCTAAGTTGTAGTTTCCAAATTATTATATTAGGGAAACCACTGAACTTGAGGTCAGGAATTTGTTAGTATTTAAGAATTCATTTCACGCTATCATTTGAAATCTTGGGCAAAAAAAAAAAAAAAAAAAAAAAAGTAGAACAAATTTGCCTTTCTTTCTTATTACAGTAAAAATAATTTCTAAGACTCTCCACCTCTAACGATCTCTACCTTGAAAATCAGTCTTTCAACTGACCATGTTTTCAAGATTAATCCAGCCAGCTGCCTATCTACAACGGTGCTACACTAAAACCAGCTTTTAGAGTATTCAGGGCACAAGACAAGAAGTCAGAGAGACACCTGCATTTCAACCCTGGCTTCCTTTCAACCAAAGTATGTGATGTTGGAAAAACATTTTCCATCCTTTGATATATGGCTTCTATTTTCATGTTATCTGTGAATTTGGACCTTGTGTCTACATAGTGTATAGCACATGAGAGTCTAGAAACTGTGTCAGTGGCTGCAGTTCACTGTTTGATTTATGCCTCACAAAATAAATACATATAAGTGTTTATAAATATATTGCTGTACCCAGATCATGCGACCCCACAAAAAGACTACCAGGACTTGATATCGATGCAATACACATGAGGACCTTTAATTTTTGGACTCAAGTCGGACTCTGATGGTCAGCAACCCAGTGGTATCCAGAAAGAGGGCTGAACTTCGAGCCGAGATATATTCATAGGTTCTTATGCCTCCCAGTGTCCCAAAGCAGGGGAGTTCCAGCCTGGCAAGGGCCTATTGGTTGAGAAGCATAAGGAAGCCTAATGTCCAAAGGTGACAGGCTACAGAAAAAGGCACCAAGACTGCCCATGGCTTAGCTTTCTGGTTCTCTTTGTTCACTACTTTGTCCAGGGAAGTCTCTGGTTTCTTATTAACCCTATCTCCTGGTGGGTAGGAAGGATTGTGGCCAAAAAGCTGGGTCTCTTAGCAACTCTATCTCTGATGGGTGGAAGGGCTGGTTCCTCCCTTCAGCTGGGCAGATAGATGATCTCCTGTAGGTCTATCTCTTAACCTTTGCCCTGGGCGATCCTGAAATCTGATTTTATTTCTTCTGGTATCTCATTATATCATATAATATAATAAATATGTTTTATACACACACACACACACACATACACACACACACATATATACTTTGAAACAGGGTATAATATATCTTAATGATCTTAAACTGAGTATATAGCTGAAAAAGATCTTGAACTTTTGACCCTCCTTCTTCCATCTCAAGTGCTGAGATTACAGGAATTTGCCACCCTGCTTCGCTAGAATGCCACTAGGGTCTAGCCCATACATGCCAGGCATGCTCTGTGCCATCTGAGCTACATGCCTAGCCCACTATTTCTCACTTGATATTCCCTGTGATGTAGAAAACCTAGCCACAGGTATAAAAACATTAGTTTAAAACTGTAAATACAGTGAACTACACTAGCCATATAAATATGTTCTTGAAAAATCTGTAGAAGTTCTGGAAAAATATCCCAATTAATGATGTGAAACACTGGCCTAATTATTTAACCTCTTAAGCCTTACTTTTCTCACCTCCAGAACAAGAGTAAGGTTTTAACCTTATTTGAACTCATTTTCACAGACTGTTTAATTAGCCAAGATGTTATATTATCTATTGATCTGTATATTTTAAACCTTTATTTTATTCTCAGTGTTTTTAAATCAGGGTTGTTGTTTGGATATATCCTTTTCTCA
The DNA here is from genome assembly GCF_903995435.1 of Acomys russatus. Classification (NCBI taxonomy): domain Eukaryota; kingdom Metazoa; phylum Chordata; class Mammalia; order Rodentia; family Muridae; genus Acomys; species Acomys russatus. The sequence goes on along the minus strand of NC_067167.1, from coordinate 30,863,672 downwards.
ATCCCATGATACTGTGAGAATTTTTTGAGGGCAGGCTTCATATAAGATTATTTCACTCTGCTTATCACCAAATGTCAATGTGCCCTAAATACCCATCACTAAATGAATTACTGATTTAATGAAATGGAACAATTTTTAACCCAAAATGATAATTTGGAAATTACTTCTTAGGAGGAGAAATCTTGTTTTGGTTAACATTTGCTACATTAAAAGGCAACACAGAAGACAATAGCGTCCCAAACCATCATTTATTAGGAAAATATTCTGTGGTTCAACTGGAATGGCTTTTCTCTTTGTCATGTGTTTCATTCATGTGGTTTGCTCATGTATATTTGGTGTTTGGTGTTGGCTTTCTTGTGGGCTACATGTGTTTAAAAGATTGGTTTGAGTCTAAGTAGCAAGAGAAAAGGCACATTTTAATGCTCAAATGTTCTCTGCTTTTCTAGTTTCCCTTGGCCAAGCAAAAGACTGGTGCAAGAGTTTGGAAGTTGAACGTGCTCCGAACTAACGCTCTTGAGATGCTAAACAGTTGCTCATCTTCATGACAGTTGTTGGGAGGTAGAGCATCCCGGGTGGTCTTTGGGTAGGAGACCACGAGCAGTTCTCTCTAGTGTTCTGTAGTTTGGCTTGAAATGTGGCCCTCTAATGATGTGTTGCCTACATCTAAGGCTCAGAACAATGGAGCCGCCATGGACTTGACCCACTAGAACTGTCAGCAGAGATTAATGTCTTTTTACATGATAAACAGTCTTTATCACGTCAATAAGTGTTCTGTTGTTGGGCTAAAGTGTTCCACACAGTAAGATCATTGATCTGAGAGGAAGCGGATCAGAGACATGATTCACTGTAGGGATTGTATCAGACTACCATACACATACGATTTTTGAGTTTTCATGATTGTATAGAATCTTTATGTGAGACTGTTTCCCTGCTCTTGGAATATAACATAGGACAGAATGTGATTTTAAAGTTTTGAAGGAATTTGGTTCCTTATTGAGAATTAAACAATTTAAATGTAACTGCAGCTAACTTTAATAGCGATGGTCGTTAATAAATGCTAATGCCTGTTGCCTCCCAAATATGATGCTGATAATGGAGGTGGCAATATATAACTTAGGCGAGTCTTCAATTGTGTGATTTCTGTATTCTCAGTTTAGTCTTACTACTGCCCTTTCTATGATATAAATCGAACTTGAAAGTTAAGTACAAAAACAAACAACCCAACTGCAATCGGGTCATAAATGAAGTGAGTTTGGTTTTGTGCATCTAATTCTTTGAAATTCCCTGAAGATAATTTAGAAGGGACATAAATTACATGATATCCTATGTTTAATGGCACAGCCATAACAAAGTACCATCACTTAGCTTTCTTCCTAATGTACTTTCTATGTTTTAGAAAGTGAACCCAAAGATTGTATTACCTCCTTTAAAAATACTTTTTTATTTTATTTTTATTGAGACAGTATGTCACTGGATGTATGGTTCGTGCTGGCTTTGAACTCATAATCCTGATGCCAAGGTCTCTGGGGCCTGGGTTTATAGGTATGTGATACCTGGGCTGTTGTTCTCGAAGCTGTAGTACAAACCAGACCTGTTGTTACATGCTTGTTTATTGCATTTGACTTTATCATTTAAACTGGGTGAAATAACGTGTCTCTAGTTTATAGGAAGCTCAGTGTGGTGTGCTTTGTCCATGGTTGAGTACAAATCAGTTTGGCTCTAACCTTTGGCAAACTCAGGTCTGTCTTTGGTTGGGTTCTCTGTTGCTCTGATGTAGCAAGAGTTGCTAAATATTTTTATTGGCTTGTCACTTTTGCTGTTGTAAAAATACCAAATCACAGACATATTAAAACCAGATTGTCAAATGTGTGACTATTCTATTTTGCTCAGAAATGAGTGAAGTTTGCTCTCCTCTCCAATTTAATTTCAAAGCCTGTTGGTCGATTTTCTGAACTTTGTAAAATATTTTACACATTATTTTTAATAGGACTCATTACATTTTTATACAATTAATCTTAATTTACTATTCATTGAAAAATTGATGGATTTGGTAGAGTGTGTCATAACTGTGATTTAGACAGAATTTTACTTATCACTTAGAATCTTTGTTTGTTTTTCAAGACAAGTTCTTGGTTGGTCTGGAACTTGCTCCGTAGACCAGGCTGGATTTGAACTTACAGATCCACCTGCCTCTGCCTCTCAAGTGCTGGTATTAAAGGTGAGCCTGGTCTCCCATTCAGAGTGGTCTTGCAGGCAAGCAAAAGTTTAATAGATTTTCCTTTCTAGCCGCACATGCATTCTGGAAACTAATTAAAGTAGAATTAACAAGTTGTAGTCAAAATGCCAGTAAGTGTGTTTCATATTAAATATCTTCATTTCAGTATTTTCTTGTTTGTTTTTCTTTTCTACATTTTGACAAATATTTCTTTCTAGCCATTGCAAATATTAATAGGCAAAAATTAAAGCTCGCTTTCTAAGTTCTTACCTAAAACCTTTCTTTTTGCCATAGTTTTTAAATTTTTTTAAACTTATTTTTCTTGGTTAATACGTAGCAATTTAATATTTACATAAGATGTGAGAAAAAATTAAAAGTAACTTAAATTCATATTTCTGGAGGCTAGAGAAATGGCCCTGCAATAAGAGTGCATGCTGCTCTTCCAGGGAACCACATCATCCACCTGTAATGCCAGTGCCAGAGCATCCAGTGCCCTCTTGTGGTCTCAATAGCACCTGCAGTCACATGCCTACCCCCCCCAACACACACACACACACACACACACACACACACACACACACACACACACACACACATGCATACACACAGTCAAAATAAAAATAAAATGAAATAAACTAAAAATTTCTGCTCTGACTAATGATAATAGAAAACAACTAGATTCATGAGGTGGAAGATGTTTTTAGTCTATACATTCATTTAATATTACGTTAATTATTCGCATAGTCTTTTTTAGTATATAGTATTAATTTATCTTCATTTAGTTCTTTGGTATCTCTTCCTGTTGAATAGCATTTACCAACTATTTTTAAAAATCACACCTTCCATTATTTCAGTATCATTTATAAACATGAACACCTAATGAGTTCTGCTCTCTGAATGCCCATGAGTTATTGGAAAAACTACTTGTGTGTGTAGTTAAGAAATATATGATGGATTTATTTCAAAAGGAGCATTCCTTCATCACTACCACATGTAAGCCTACATTTATTTATGCAATAAAAGATTATTTTGTCTATTAAACACAGTTGTAAGTTTTATACCTAACCTTATTTTAGTATATCATTTTATATTCTTCCACAGTTTTAACAAGAGGCTCATCCATACTTTTAGAATTCCTACTTAATAGTGGACTCTTAATTCATTGCTTTCTGAATAGCTATATCATTAGGGAATGCATTGTAAATACTCAGAGAAGTGACTGGTATCTTGGGGTCGGGCGTCTCTAAACCACAAGTTACCTTTTTCGGAATATGATCTGTAAGGAAAAGAACAAATTAGGAATTGATCTTGGACCGTGATGTAGAAATGCCCCTCTAGTTACTAGCACTCAGATTGCTAGACACCACTGGTTTATGTTTTCTTACAATATTTTGTTTATGCCTGTGTATTCTCCTGTATTACATTTGAAGGAAATATCTCAGTGTTAAATCCATTTCACTGAAAATAGCCCCGGAGAACACAGATCCCATTAACATAGAGGATTTAGGGAAAAATAGAATCGGTGTGTGTCTAAGGCAACTTTTGTAAGGAAATAGGATGAACAGCACTGGTTTGCAACCACATGGCCTGACTGGACTGGTCCCTTCTGTTAATAGGCCTCAAAAAGTTGATCTGTCACAATTTCAGCAAAGAGTGACATAGTAAAACATCATTGTTCTCATTAGGTCAATGGTATTTTTTGAGTATAATATACATCCGTCTGAATTAGCATCAAGATAAGTCTGTGTATTTCTTCTCAATACTCCAACACGGCTTCCTGAGTCAGAAGCAGCAGCAGCGTTAGGAAGTAGTTTGGAACCAGCAGATCCTCAGGTAGCACTCTGGAGATGGTAGACTTCAGTTCTCTCAGTTTTTTGCAGGATTGCCAGGGTTTGAACAGGGTGAAATGTAAGAACATTACAGAGCCGCTGTTCTGGTACCCTGCAATAGTTGTCTGACACAAGACTATTAAGTATTTCAGTGGCTGTGCTGCAGCTCAAGCAGCCTCATGGCCGTTTGTGTGTGAGGCAGCACTGACGTCGAGAGATCATCCCGACGTTCCCTAGCATTTCCTACCCGCGGACAAATTTTACAAGAGCCCACTGGGAAATCGTGTCACCAAGTCAGACGCCCTGCTTTTTCTGCCATGGTCTGTCACTGAACTGCACTCTAACCAAAGTCTCCACCATGCCAACTAAAAGACAAAGAAAGACACACCAGTGTGGTGAAGATCTCTATTTGAAAAACTGCACCAAGAAAATAGGATGTAGAGTTCAAAGGGAATGGCCGGGTCACAGCCAAGGAAAGCAAGTGGTGTGTGGTAAGCAGTGGCAATTAGAGAAAAACGCCAGGGCTCAGACGGGGCTACAGTGGAGCACCACCGTGCGTTCCCAGAACTGCCGTCCTCTGGGGTGGAGACCCACTTTCCTCGCACTGAGGAGTCTGCAATTGCTCTTAGCGAGACTCACCTGTGATTCAAAACCACCAGCCAGAAAGTAATAATGCTGGATGGGCAACTTTAAAACAAGTCTGGGCTTTCCCCCTGCGTTGACGGCTGCATATTGCGGAAGTTGGGAAACTCAAGATTTGCTACAGTGTTACTCTCTCCCGTTTCAGGAAAGGAAGAGAAGTTTCCTCATCTCCACAGGATGTTCCCAATTTGCTGCCTCTTAGTTAGCTCTGCTGGGGGGAGGGTCTTTGAGGCCTGTCTGAGAGGAAGAGTCTTGCTCATGCAAGCATGGCAGTATACTAGAGTGGGTTCTGGCCTTGATGGGACGAGGGATCCGTGCTGCACTGGTCGCAGTCACAAGTCAGAAACTCTTTGTTATTTCCAAGCAAGACCTTTGGGCTGAATTAAAAAAAAAAAAAAAAAAGCAAATGTGTTTTTTGTCATAACTCTGCATGGCCTTCTTCTGATGAGATTAAAGTTACTCACAGTGGTTTTTTTTTTTTTTTTTTTTTTTTAATTTTTTATAGTTTTATTTATTTATTTTTAATTTTTTATTAATTTATTCTTGTTACATCTCAATGGTTATTCCATCCCTTGTATCCTCCCATTCCTTCCTCCCTCCCTCCCATTTTCCCCTTGCTCCCCTCCCCTATGACTGTGACTGAGGGGGACTTCCTTCCCCTGTATATGCTCATAGAATGTCAAGTCTCTTCTTGGTAGCCTGCTATCCTTCCTCTGAGTGCCATTAGGTCTCCTCATCCAGGGGATGTGGTCAAATATGGGGCACCAGAGTTCATGCGAAAGTCATACCCCACTCTCCACTCAACTGTGGAGAATGTCCTGTCCATTGGCTAGATCTGGGTAGGGGTTTGAAGTTTACAGCCTGTATTGTCCTTGGCTGGTGCCATAGTTTGAGCGGGACCCCTGGGCCCAAATCTGCCTATCATAATGTTATACTTGTAGGTTTCTAGGACCCTCTGGATCCTTCTACTTTACCATTCACCCAAAAGAAACTGTGGTATATTTACACTATGGAATACTACTCAGCTATTAAAAACAAGGAATTCCCGAAATTTGTGGATGAATGGATTGAACTAGAAATGATCATAATGAGTGAGTTAACGAAGAAGCAGAAAGAGTCAAATGTTATATACTCACTTATATCTGCACACTAGCCCAAGAAGCATGTCCCATGAAAGTCTTCACTTACCAAGAAACTGGGACAGAGGGGAGGACATCCTACTGGGACTCACAGTGTTTATATCAAAGCAAGGGAGCATATCCCTGGGTCAGGAGGTACGTAAGTGGACAGAGATGTGATTCCGTTAAAACTCTTTAGTGGTGAAACTTGACTATCTTGCCCCATGAAGACACCGCTTTGTTATTATGTGATTATTTTTCTTTACTAGGGTACCAGCAGATGTATATTCAGGGATATGTAGTAAATACTGAACATTTTCCTTTAAAAGTTTGGGGATCCCAAGGTCTTTACAATGGTTAAACAGTTTGAATATAATGCATTGAAATTCCTTCTTCAGCTAATGAGTGGCTCTCCAAATTATGGTCTTTGTGAAGTTGCAGCTTTTCAAAATTACATCATATTCTCATATAATTATCACTTTATATTAAAACATCTTAGTTCTACTTTAAAGTGTGGTCATACAGAGATGTCATAATTCATCAAATCTTTTTACCCTTACATCTCATCTCCACATCATTTCTAAAAAATTACAGTATAATTTTTAAGATTGCCAAGTATGAGCTATCAAAATGAGATCTTGGTTGTAGCTGTCAGCAACTTCTACATATTTCAGTAAAATAATAACCTAATGTCTAAATAAACAGGATAAATGTCCATTAATATTTATAGTGTTTAGAATCTTCATACAAACCACTACTGGGTGAGACACTGAAACACAATATGTTTTATGTAAAATTGGTATTATATATCAAATGATTTTCAAGGACATGGAACTAAGAACAGAGTATTGGAAAATATGAGATAGAATTTCAAAGTTAGGAAAATGTCTACTAAGAATAATTATGAATGAATTAACAGATAGTCATTGTAATTGCAAATATGATGCTAAGAAGATGGATCTAGTATCCATTGCAGGAGGTTAAGCATGAAGATTTAAAAATCCTGCAAGGAGAAGATGTGCAAACTTAGATCATAATTTTATAATATATTATACTCTTGACATGTTTTTTCATCGGTTCTAAGTTTCAAAATTGTTTGCCCCCATGTACACAATCCCTGTGCAAATTTTCGTCTTGGCTTAGTGAGAAAGAGGGCACACCTTTAGAGAGGCAAAGACTTGCTGACTTGATTTGATGAGGTTACAATACAATGTCATTGTTTTCACTCGTTATATATGATTTGATCATGGTAGTTGACTCTCTCCCTTTCTCTGTCTCTCTCTGTCTCTGTCTCTGTCTCTGTCTCTCTCTCTCTCTGTCTCTCTCTCTCTCTCTCTCTCTCTCTCTCTCTCTCTCTCTCATTTGAGTTAGTCATATAGTATCACCCAGAAATTCTAAATCTAATGAAAGCAAAAATGGTAAGAAAAGCCAGAAGGAAGCTTACTAACGCATTGTTATTGACATCATTTTTGCTCAATGCCTATTTGTGGATTTTACACATGCTGGTCATCTCTCTCTCTCTCTCTCTCTCTCTCTCTCTCTCTCTCTCTCTCTCTCTCTCTCTCTCCCTGGCAGGATTGCACACCACCTGTGGATACATCGTTCTGTTCTGCTTAGCCCCACACTGGCATTCTTCTTCCTTTCTTGCTGTTCCCCTTCCGTTAGCCAGGACTGGAAAGGAACGCGAAGTTGTATATCACAGAGAACTGTGTAAATAGTTGTTGTTTGGTTGGTTGTTTTTGAAGCAACTCGTGTGGGTTTAAAACTTAATTTCCCAGCTCAGGTATGTACCTGTTCAGATCCTGAAACTATAGAGATATTAATTTACCGAGGAACATTTAAAGAGAGTTAACCACTATGTTATTCTAACTGACTGTTAGATTTTTTCTTTATTGACAAACCAAACTGGTCGTATCTGCATGGATAGTATTTTAACTGCCACCACCGCCTTGTTATTTCATCTTCTTTCAATTCTATTAACCAGTGTGTATTATTTTTTCCATATTCAGTGTGGATTCTTGCAGGCCCTCAATCCTAATCTGCTCTATATGCTTTAGTCCACTCATGGACTAGTTCCAGGAGCTCAGAGGCTGAGGACGTAGTGGAAGCTAGCAGTAAAATCTGAATGAGAGAGCAAGGAAGAGCAAGTCGACTTAAAACTTATTTCAGTGGAGCAGCTTATTGTAGGCTTGCTGGTAACTCCCAAAGCCTTCTTAAGAGCCACTAGTAATCCTGAAATGTTCTGTGACACAGTAGGAAGGAGCCCATTCCCTGCTGGAAATGCTTTGTCTAAAGCAAACTCTTGGGAGTAAAATCCAAGAAGAAAAACTGAGTTTACTTAGTATAAAGTTTCCTTTTTTTTTTTTTTTTAATTCACCACAGTTTTCTCGGGAGCACTTCTCGCTGACTAAGATGCTTTGCAAAGCATTTCTAGCAATTCTTTTGGGACCATGCTATTGCTTTTGTTTTCAACACAAAGGAAAATGTTAGCATCGTAGGAATATCGCCCCCAGAGTCCTTTGCAAAAGCCAGATGTGCAATGAAGTAGACACTGCTGCTTAGTGATCACTTTGTGACATGCTGTTCTAAATATTTTTTCTTATGTACATGTACCAAAACAGTTATGTTTACTTCACAATGCAGCTCTTAAAACTCAGTTGATAGATGCAAGCACTTAAGGGAGGAGGAGCAGGAGCAACACTAGTCTCTACATATATCTCACTTTAACATGAAGGTGAGTTCAGCTAGGTGGATGTATTCCTAAAAGTCGCTCAGCTGTCCAGGAGTATTGCATAGTTTCTCAGTATCATGAACCAAGAGGCTGGTGGTTGTAGGATTTTATGTTACCCTCAGGGGACTGAGAAAGGACTTTGAGATTAGCCAAAAAGCCAGTAAGTTGGGAACTAATTTGTGAGGAGATAAAGTAAGGAAAGAGGATAAAGATTCAGCTTCTTCTGCCCATTGTGTTATTTAATTTTTTTTTTAAAAAAAGTCTTACCCTATAGTCCATATTGGCCTTTCTCTATTAATCTCTATTAATTAATTTCTAATAATCTGTCTTCTCATCACAAATACCATAGCCAGACAACAAATGGCAGCAAAGATTTCTTCTTGATGACTATAAGTAATAAAAAATTTAAAGGAAATTAAAGCTTCAAAATTTAAACCAAATAGTATTAATGAATTATAAAATTAAACATATCCCCCCTCGCTTTTTTTCTTATATGATGAATTAGTCATTGTACATTTCAGATGCCATTAAATAAAATCTCCCAGTAAAGATAAAATATTTGATATTTGAGCTTTTTTTTCATAGTAAGCATGTATATTACATTAAAAGGTGCATATTTGTATTTAAATTGTACATACTTATTTCTACATTAAAATGGGCTATAATAATATATGCCATTGACCTGTATAAATCACTCCATGCATGCCATGCATGAGGCTTTACAATAGGAAAACATTGCCAGCCACAGAGTCTTGATGAGGTCATCCAGGAATCTTAAAGTGAATAACAATTTGGCCTGAAAGCTTTGACATTTGACCTTTAATCCATGTTTGTAAAAGAAACGCTACTACAACCTATAACCTTCCCTAGTGCTATTGTTCGGAAAATGTCATATACCTTGTGTCATGAGAGTCAGGTAAATGCATATTAGAAATAGCATTGCTCCACAAACAATTGTGGAAACAAACTTCTGCAGTGTACATGGTTCCAACAGTTTTTTTTTTTTTAACTGTCTTGTGGAAAACAATATATTCTCTACTGAGCTGTTTTCATATGTAATAAAAAAAAAAAACAGAGAAATTGGTTTTATGAGACAAAAGATCATCCCATCCAATTAGAGTTGTAAAACTTTCCAGAGAGTTCTATGGAAGAGTGGGGGGATGGAAGGACCCGGAAGGGTCAGGAACTCCACAGGAAGACCATCAAGGCTGGAGGATGTGGACACAGTGGGGCCTGCACAAACTGATGCACCAACTAAGGACAATGCATGCAGAGATACTAGACGCCCAGTTCAGATGTAGTCGATGAACTGCTCATTCTCCACAAGGTGGGGGAGGGAGGGAAGGGACAACTGCCTCTGATACGCCCTCTGGTGCCCAGGATTTCATCACTGCCTCTTGGCAGTTTGGCCTTGCTGGCGCACAGAAGGGGATGCAGTCTATCCAGATGAAACCTGATGGACTGTGGCCAGATGGGGGATGTGGGGGAAGAGCTCCCTGCCAGGCCTGGGGGAGGGAAAGTGAGAAGGAGGGTACAAAAGGGAAGGTAAGAGCAAGGGGATAACAATCGGACTGTAATGTGAATAAATTATAATAAAGACAAGTATCAGTTAAAAAAAAAAAACAAAGATTTTTGTGTTGCTTTTTGTTGCGGTGTTTGCTTATTTACTCTCACAAAGTGTGGAACGTTGGCAATGTCTTCCCAGAAACCAAATATGCGTTTGCATCTTTTACTCTCATTGAGCCCCCTGTTTAAGTTATCACCTCTCTTCAGAGAGCAGAGAAGATCGGTGCCTGGATCCAACTTAGGATCTGTTTGCTTCCATCAGAAAGACAGTAAGAAGGGAGAAGGCAGCATCTTACCTCTCATGTTTAGAGTAGTATTTCATCCTGTTGTTTTTTTTTTTTTTTTAGGAGAAGAAAGATATTAGTAAAGTTCAGAAATATACTTACGTGTCTCTATTTCATTTTTGATAAAGAAAATAAGATGTATTTAAGTTAAATCAAGTTTAATGCATGAATACTTACAAATGTTGAAGCACTGCCCAGTTGCTTCTTTCTGCATGTTATTCTATGACGACAGGTGACATGTCAGAGTTACACAAGTGATATGTTCCCAGCCATTGCTCAGAGTTTTCACCTTCACCCATTTCAGAAAACTGAATGCGCTTGACCCAACTTTATTTGGGATAGAATTGGGCTCCACTTTCCTGCAATAAATCAACAGCATATCCAATGTCTAAGAAAGTCACTGTGATTCGAATTGATTGATTCAAGCTTCTGGTTGCTGAACACAGAGAGTTCATGGCTGGTTTGGGGGAAATTATTTTTGGGAATTCTTACAATATCACTGGGAAGCTTCTAAGATTTTTAAAATATGTTCTGCTCATAATCATTTTTCCTCTTTGTCTGATGTTAATATTAAAATAAGTATGGTGAAAATATTCCAAATACCATACCAGACAACAAAAAGCAGCAAAGATTTCTTCTTGATGACTAAATAATAACAATGTAAAGGAAATGAAAGCTTTATAATTTAAAACACAATAATGTTAGTAAACTATAAATTAAACATATTCCCCTTAATTTTTTGTCTTATATGATGATTTATTCATTGTACATTTAGATGCCATTAAAAAAAATCTCCCAGTAGAGTTAAAATGTTTGATATTTGGACTTCTTTTTTAGTAACTGGCATACATATTACATTAAAAGATTCATATTTGTATTTATTATATATAATTCTACATTAAAATGAGTTATAATATATGCCACATTAATGGGTCATCTGTTTTGTTTTAGTTTATTTTGATGAGCATAGTAACTAATAATAAACAAATTGACAATGGGACAGTATCAAAAAGGATTCCTACAGAAAGTAATGAGGATTTTATTTTACATCTAAAGATGCATGACCTCACTTATGACCAAACTGTTTTAGCATTGTTATATTTCTTGACTTTTATAACTGTTTGTGTGTGTATGTGTGTGTGTGTGTGTGTGTACATATATATCAACAGAAAAACTTTCTTTAATTATTCAAAGATACTTGTTTCCCTATTAATATAATTTCTATGTGTAAGTCTTTTGTGTTAATCGAGTACTGGAATTTATCAGCCAAATTATCCAAGTGATTTTGGTTGAATAAAGTAGTCGACTCAACTCCATATGTATATGTTTTGACTTGGCAGGAAGAAGACACATCTCCCTGAGAGTATCCATATACAATGTGGTTCCAAGCCTTAGTGCATTTGCTTTTCATTACTGTTTATAGCTAAGATGCCTTCTGAATTTGGTGGAACTTTTTGACCAATTAACTACATCAGTAGCATAGCATGTGTGCCATAGAGCACGTATAGGCAGTTCCCAATTCTCCCAGGCATTGTGTTCATCTGTGAACATCAGTTAACCTCTTTATTACTGTCCCTGGTGATTAGCTCTATATTTTAGGCAGTCAGTAAACCTTCCATATCCTTGCTTCAAAACTACAACTTAGCCGTAGCTTGGATTACTTTATCTTCAAATACACCTTGAGCTTGATACTTTGATGTGTTCTATTTCCCCTCAGATATCTCTGAACAACAGTGGTCCCAGTGGGCAATCTGGCAAAAGTTATTCTAAGACAGATCAGGTACTCTAAGTGTTAAAAACCATGTCTACAGAATATTATTAACTCTACATGTATTATAGCTTTTTCCAAATTTAATGTTCTCATTAAATCTGAAGATAAATCAACTTAATCAGTCAAACGAATTTGTAACCCATCTGAATAAATTTATTTATTTCCTAATGTTTATTTAAGATATTGAAATTAAGGATAACAGAGAATAAAGTTTTTTGGAAATTGACGTTAAAATACTAACACTCAACATATTTTTCTAGTTGGGTGGCAGGAAAGATCAAAATCCTTATTCTTGCAGTGAAACCTTTATAGATATTGAGGACTATCATTGAACCTTCTTCTTAACTCAGATGTGTACACAAGCTATAAGCCAGCACTAGTTCCTCATTAGACAGATGTCAGAGGCCCACGGCTCCTGAAAGAAGACTAATCAGGATGACATTTTACTTGTGTAATATGAATATATATATAATGTGAAGTAGGGAGAGGCCATGGAGAGAGTAGGAACGGAGGAAAGAAAGAGACAGATAAGTACTCAGAGATAAAAAGGATGGGGATGACCATTGGAGACAGAAGACTTTCAGAGATGGTTCCTCTGGTCTTGGGAAGAAGAACTGACTTTTACATGTATGAGAAGAAATAAACATAGAGCCAGAAGAGACTTCGCAGGACAGACACAGATGAATAATTGCAGTGACTCACACAAATTAGGAATAGTTGACATTCCTCTTAGCTATAGTGAAGAGATCACTTAATATATAAGACATACAAAGAGCAAAATGGATTGTTTTTTTAAAGTGGCAAATTAGCCATATACAGAGTAAATCTATAATTTTAGTAACACACTCTATGTGAAAATCTTCCAAACTGATTGCATATTATTGCAAAGTTTAAATTCAGTTTATATCAATATCTAAACTCCAAATGCCTTCTGTAAAAAGTTACTTGGAAAGTGAAAAAAAAGATATGACTCATCTGCAGAGAAGGAAATGATTCAGTTATTTTGATGTCTGTGAGGATGACAAAGACTACAACTGGAAGACAAGGATGTTAAAACAGCTATTTTATGTATGTTCTATATAGTCAAAGAGGCAAAAGAAATCATGACTGTAATAGGATAAATGATAGTTAACATACCCACATGGAACTTTTATAGATGAAAAATAAAAAGCCTGAAAAATGTAATATAATTAAATAAGTCAATAACTGGTTATGTGATGTAAAAGTAAATTCTAATGTTATTTGAAACTATACCAATAGGAATTAATTGAATCCAAAATGAAGCAAAAAGATGCTAAAAGACAGATGTCAAATTTTAGAGTAATAGTGACTCTGCTAACAGTGCAAATGGTCCAACAGAGGGTTAACTGGAACCTTTGGTGTAATGAAAGAATTAAAATCCATTACATTTTTATAAGTGAATCCAAGATTGCCAGTACTGATAGAAATTATAAAAGAGTCAAATGGATATAATACACAGGGAGCAAGTGAAAGCTTAATTGATATGAAAATGAATAGCAAATAGAAAATCTTAACATAAGTTGGATAAAAGAAGCTGGGTAGAGAGAAACAAACATAAGACATCCAAAGGCCTCTTATAAGTCATGCAATTGAAAAATTGTCAAGGGAACAACTTTACCACAGGAAGTTTAACATGGAATCTGTATACAGAAAAGTTTCCTTCAAAAAGTGAAAAATGCTCCGAGGAGACGACTCAGTGGGTAAAATGCTGTGAAAGCCTGAGGAGTTGAATCTTGGATGCCTAGAAGCCAGCAGTAATGTGATCTATATTGGTACAAGCTTACAAAACCAACCTGGGGTTGCAGAGGCAGGATAATGGGAGCTCAGTGACAGCCATTCTAGCCAATAAGAGAGCTTCAGGCTCAATGAAAGATCTTGTTTCTAAAAATATAAGGTAGACAGACAGATACAGAAGAAAACATCATATGCCAACCTCTGGTCACCATCCTCCATCTCTCTCCCTCTCCCTCCCTCTCCCCGCTCTCTCTCTCTCTCTCTCTCACTCATACACACACACACTCACACACACACACACACACACACATACGCAGACACTTTCACACTTATAGATACATCACCCTTCACACACATGAAAAGTGAAGCACAGCAAACTTTTGTTATTTACAGCAGTAGAATTAGCTAAGGACACCATCATGTTCTTGTGCAGGTTCCTCAAGCCCCAATTGGTACAGGGTGATGCAACAAGATCCTCCTGGTTGTGCCCGAACTTGTAATTGATTGGAATACAGGAAAAGAATTTTGAGCTTGGGAACAGAAATCTTTCATTCTTAGTTATAAGCAGTCTTGCCTTAGCATTTTATTTGGAGATAGATGCTATGATTATAATAGGCAATTGTCAACTGTACCCGTTGGTCCATGGTGAGGTATTATGTCTATCTTCCATGGCTGCTCACTACCTCAATTCATTGCCAAAGTGGCTTGAGAAAAGGGCAAATTAGGTCCAGTGTTTGCAAGAACCGCAAATATGTAAGGTAAGTGGAGAAAGGCCCCTTACATAAGACATGCCACAGACTAAGAAAATGTATCCACTCGCTTTAAAGAATAGCTCAAGTGTATGTTTAAAACCTGTATCTAAAGTAGAGAAACAACTGTTAAAGTTCAATAACAAGACCAAAAGAATGGAAAAAAAGTCATTGCCCCAGCCATATATACTTGGCACATAAGCATATGAGAATCTAGTTAACATCAATAACTTATGAGCAAATATCGAAACAAAGTGCCATGTTGTATGATGGCACATCATTGCATCAGCTAAAAATAGACCGGTAGGTAGAGCAGATGGAAATTCCAAACATTGCTGTGACAGTTCAAAATTGCCTGCTGTGGATTTGGCAGTTTATAATTCAATTAAAAGAGTAAAACTTATTCCTCCCTGCCCCCAGTTATTTATTCATGGGGGAAGAGTGTAAATTTCAACACAAGGCATATGAAAATGCCTCTGTTTGTATCCTTGGACAGGAAATGAAGTGTCTGTCCTTCCCATAATGAACACAGAAACAAACCCTACCAAACTCAAAGAAATGCAGCTCAAATGCGCCAAAGAACCGTGGTAGCTTGAATAGTATTGATGGGTATCAGAAGCCAACGGAAAGTGAAAAATGCAGGCACAAACCTACTCCTTGCTTCCCTTGCTAAAGCTTTAGGATGAGATGGATGTCAGAGGCTTTAGCTTCTGGTCAGGGGAGAATTTCAGGAGAGGAGGAAAATTACCGTTATCTGGATGGTAAGGGCCACTTGCACGGAATTAGGTCATTAGAGCAGTTGGATTTTATTATCACGTTCAAATTAGCAATGCGATTCTGTGTTGAGTCAAATATATTTTACCCTGGGTGCAACATTTTAAATGGTGGCCTTTCCCCTCTGTACTATATGTCCTGAAGTAAGTGGTTTGCAATTTGTCATAAAATTTTACCCTTCAAAATACTCACTGACATTCAGGTGTAATGCGGTGAGAGTCTCTTGTTTGAATGTTTGCCTGTAGGTGTGCCCAGTCACTACAGCCCCATTTCCAGTTACACTTGATAGGGAGAAACTGAGGAGGAGTGTGCCAAGTTGTACTTTTCGTCCTTCTGCCTTTGAGGTCAGTGTTGTAAAGCGTATGATCCTGACTGATGTCATGATGAGCTGATGGCCCTTGACCTCAACTTTCTAATTCAGTGGATCTCAACCTATGGGTCATGACCCTTTGGGGGGGTTGTCAAATTACCCTTTCACAGGGGTTGTATAAGACCCTCAGGAAAAACAGATATTTAGGTTATGATTCGTAACAGTAGGAAAATTACAACTATGAAGTAGCATGAAATGTAATTTTATACTTAAAGTCACTAAAGCATGAGGGACTGTATTAAAGTGGCCCAGCGTTAGGAAGGTTCAAAAACATTGTTTTAAACCATGAGAGTAATTCTTTTCCTGATGAGGACACATACTTCATGAACTGTTCTAAAAATGTATATGTTTTCTTTTTCTTTTTTTCCTAAAGATTTCATTTTATATTTTTGGTATATCCATTTATATTATTACACATAAGTAAAAGTTGCCTCTAGCATGTTTTATGTTTCTAATTCTCACTGCACCCTCTTAAGTAGTGAAGTTTTTTGTTTGTTTGCTACTTCATATAATGAATATCTGCCTACTTCCAAATTTTCATAGCTACTAAGTAATTAAATAGGTTCCTGATTGTGGGAGGTTCAACTGAAGTACACATTTTCTAACTATCGAATACTAAGTCCTATAAATTACAAATCTTGATTTATTTAAATGTGACTATCAGATTTTTTCATCATCAGAATGACTCCTACTTGTAGGTTTGAATTAAGTCTGACAGATTTTTTTTTTTTGCAAGCGTTCCAACCAGGTGGTGGTTTGTTGAACTGAGCTGGAGAAAACTCATTTTGAACTTTGCAGTGTGCCATCTGAGTAAATATAACCGCAGTTTACTAACTTCTTATTTTCTTTTTAATTTAAATTTATTTTTAAAATTTTATTTATTTTATAACCCAATCATATTCCCCTCCCTATTCTCCTCTTGGTCCCACTTTCCCCGCTCTTCCCGTTTATTCTCCTCCTCTGGCCCTCAGAGAGGGGGAATTATATATATCCTCCCCTACCATCTGACTCCAACCTATCAAGTCTCATCAGGACTGCCTATATCCTCTTTCTCTGTGGCCTACTAAGGCACCCCGCCAGGGGGAAGTGATCAAAGTACAGGCAACAGAATCCATGGCAGGGTCAGCTTCTGCTCCCCTTAATAGGGGACCCACATGGAGACTGAGCTGCCTATCAGCTACATCTGAGTGAGGCGCCTAGGGCCTCTCCGTGCATGGCCCTTGTTTGGTGCATCAGTCTCCTCCGGGCCTCCTGGGCCCAGATTTGTTGGCTCTGTTGGTTTTCCTGTGAGGAGTGTGCTCCCTTTGGGTCCTTCTATTCCCCCACTCTTCCAGAGGGTGGCTTTAGTGTTAGGTATTTGAAGACAAGGTCTTATGTAGCCTTTCAGTGTGTGTAGCTGAGACTGATGTTACAGTAATTCTTCTTTTCCGCCGCTGAAGTGATGAGATTACATACTTGTGCAACACTTGTGCAACACAGCCGGATCTGAGTATTTCCCCCTTTCCCTCTAGTTCTCAAAGTGATGACATTCTTTAGGATGGAATGAGATGACAGGTTGAGACACATACTAAAAATTTTAAAGCCTGTATTTCTCTTTATTGGTTCTTGGTGGTAGATTTTGCTCAATAGAGTTGGTTGACGTGACTATGCTTTTCAACCTCGTATTTTAGTTGAAATGAAATGAATGTGACTGGCTAATATGTCAAAGACCTTTTAAAGCAAACAGCAAATATATATCTTTTTATAAATGTAAACCCTTATTTTCCATTTTGGCCATTCCTAAAGTGCCAGTGTGCTCTACTCCAAAATATTTCTCCAAAATGCCACTTAAATAATTGTTTATTGACACATATGTTAAGTACAAAGGCTTAATGTAGACATTATATAGCTCTGCGAAGCCACACAAAGCCACTGCTGTCATTTCAAGAATTTGTTCTAGGTCAAGAGAATCAGAATAGTCAGAGAAGAATCTGTGGTGGGAAAAGCAAGCTCTGGTCTTGGTTGATTAGTACTCAAGGGGACTTGGGATTAGATGTAAGAATATTAAAACAAGACTAAAAGCCACTAACCGAGGTCCTTTTGTTTGAATCCCACTCAACTTCAGGTGTGTGCCTTCATCTCTGTTCAGGTTTTATATAGTTGTGAGTCTCTCTTCATATTTCAAAGGCAAGTTTGCTGGCTCAGAGTTGGCCTTCCCACTGGGTTTTCCTTGCCATTTGTAATTAAAGTCTTGCCAGATTTTCTACTCAATTATTTTTTTAAATAGTTCTATGCTAAGCTGTATCTTTGGGTGGTCCAAATTATCTTCCAAGGTACCAATAGTACTTTTGCTGGTGATCTGCTCTAAAAGTTGCATATATTTCGAGTGATATTCCTAGAATAATTTTTCCCCATGAGTGCTTTTACTTTAGTTGGGCCATCTTGTTTTCAACATGAGGATTATGAAAGGTACATTTCTTTTTATATCACCTTAATACCTTGGTGAGACTATGAACAGCCTTTAGCTCAGTAAATTATTAGTTTCTAGAATTTATAGTGCGTTGAATGTAAATTATAGACTACTTTCTCAGAGAGATCATTTCACCTCTCAATCACAGCTAGTGAGGAGTTGATTTTTATTACCTCATTTTACAAAGCCCACTGAAGTGATAAACTTTTTAAAAAATGTGGAAGAATTCTGACTTGTGTTCAAATTTCTTCTATGCTGCACCATCAAGAAGATACATGTTTTACTTTACCTATTGACTCTTTCACCTGTAAATTATTTCTTCCTTAAAATTAGTGATTCATGATACTAGAAAGAGTAGGCAAAATATTATTTTGTAGAAAGTCAATGAATTGTTTAATTACATAACAATATTATATAACATATTAATGATTCAATTAAAATATTTATTTAGTATAGAGCAACATTTAGCATAATCATAACACAATCATGATTATAGGTCTTGACAACATTCAAGTACATATATATATTAAGTATTCAATTATTTCTTTTGAAACTTTATATAATTTCAATTTTGGCTATAGCTGATGAATAGAATATCAGTTTTCTAAATAAGCAAAAAAGGAATAAAACCTATCTTTAAACATTCTTGAAGAGTTAGCCCTCACCCATCCCTTCACTCACCTATTTTTTTTCCCCTCACTCTGCCTAACCCTTGTTTCCCCACTATTCCTCGCTATTATATCATCTGAATTCTACTGCCTTTCCCCTTTAAGTCATATAATGAAATCTACCCAGGTACCTGTTTTCCAGAGATGTTTCAAATAAAACACACAAAATCAAATATCTGAAGCTAGGATTATTCACATAGAAGAGAGAATATATGTGACTAGTCTCCCTGGCCCTGCTTTACCTCACAGTTATTTTTCCACTTCTGTCTATTTACATGAAATTTTCATAATTTCACTTCTTTACAGCTGAATAAAATTTCATTGTGTACAATGTGCCACATTTTATTGCCAGTTTATCAGTTGATGGAAAGGCAGGTTGACTCCATCTTCTGGCCGCTGTGAATAGAGTAGGCAAATGAAGGACGGAATTTAAAAAGCCATAAGGAAATGTAGCACTTTGGATCCTAATCAAAAACATAATTTAAAAAGTCGACTTTAAAGGGAGACACCCTTTATGGCTAGATAGTGCTGCTCCTGGAAGCAACGGATGCCTAGACAAAAGCCCCAATGCCCCATGCAGGGCTCCTCCATATGCCGGGTTGGTTAGGGGGCCCCCGAGACTTCCGAACAAAACAGGTTCTTGCTATCATTCCGGTTTGCCTATCAGAACTAGACCCTATTGCTAAGACAACATCACAAATCTTGGTTGCAAGTTGCAGAAGAATGAAGCTGAAACTAAGCTAGAAACAGCCTCCATATTTACCTTCTAAGTTCCTGAGGTTGCCATGGAGAGAAAAGGAGCATCAAAGGCCTTGCCCCGTTGTCAACTCTACAACTACAATGTCAACTTCTCAGGCAAGATATGTCCACCCATACAATAGTGGTATGACCGTTATGGGGATAACCAACCAACTGCTCTCTGAATTCAAGGCCTTACACAGGAGGAAATTCCTGTCTGCTATGTAACCTCAGTCAAAAATCTAAGGTTGGTACAATCATAGGAACTAAATGTAAACTTTCTATTTTTTCTGTGTGTGGCTAAATTGGCATATTATAAAACTGCATTCTGTTTTTTGTTTGTTTGTTTGTTTGTTTTGGTTTTGGTTTTTTGAGACAGAG
Source organism: Acomys russatus (assembly GCF_903995435.1). Classification (NCBI taxonomy): domain Eukaryota; kingdom Metazoa; phylum Chordata; class Mammalia; order Rodentia; family Muridae; genus Acomys; species Acomys russatus. The sequence continues at coordinate 30,843,632 of NC_067167.1, read as the reverse complement.
TTTCTCTGTGTAGCCTTGGCTGTCCTGGACTCGCTTTGTAAACCAGTCTGGTCTCGGACTCACAGAGACCCGCCTGCCTCTGCCTCCCGGGTGTTGAGATTAAAGGCGTGCGCCACCACGCCTGGTCTAAAACTGCATTCTAAACATTCTAAATGCCTATGTTTATAGCCGTAGATAAATGCTACTCTCTGTCTTAGTTCAAGATGTTTCTCTTTTCAGTGAATGGTAATGAATACAGAAGCTGATGTGTGACAAAATACTAGGAAGAGCTAGTTGAGTCATCTTGCCTAAGCAAGACATTGATACCACAATTCAAACACCAAGGGGACACTATAAAGAAAGGGCAAAAAAATATAAGATCTGAGAAAGGGGAGGGAGAGAGAGAGTGCAATGTGCTATCTTCTGAGCATAATGCAGACATTGTAATCATGAACTCATAGTATCTGCAGTTGCCTAAACTGAGCCTGTACAAGACAGATGCCTCAGAAGGTAGACATCGATTGAGAAGAGAGTAAGGAAGCCTTACCTCTCACTCTTCAACTATTAGCTGCTGATAGATTCTAGGAGAGAAAAAGTGATTGCTTTCAGTGCTAATTGGTGAGCACCAAAGGCTTGATTAAACTCAATAAGAAACAAACAAACAAACAAACAAAAAAATCAACCCACCAAAACTCAATGCATCCTCCCCCCAAGAAAGACATGAATGTGGTAACTTGTATGAAAAGGGAGTGGGTTTAATGGTGGTGAGAGGGAAAAGGAACTGGGGAGTATGACCAAACAGAATGTGTAATATACGTGTATGAAACTGTCTTACAAATTTAATTGCAGAAAAAGGAATTCTTCAATAGAATCATGAGAGATACAGAATAAAGTTTGTCTTATTGGTAGAAACCTGTTCTAAAATCTCAATACTGTAATACACACAAGGTCTTTTACTAACGAATGGGAAATTTCCTGTTGTGATTTAGGACAGTGATATATAGTACATGTTTTCTTAGCACTACTTGCCTATATTTAGCCATAATGGAACATGATATTATTATAATAGAGAAATTTTACAGATTGGATCGGTATAGCTGAATAGAGATTTGGAAACATTTTAGAAATGCAGAACTTTAAGTGGGGCCTAAAGCTTGGAAAGCTATTGTTTAAATCACTTTTTAGATAGCTTTAAACTATAAATGCTGCCAAACCCTCTACTTTCTGTCTTCATGACTTTGGTTTCATCCCTCAGTATATCTGAGTCAAAATTCTTCTTTTTGGTTACCAGGAAAATTGTGGTCCCTGCTTTTGAATTCTTAGTCTCACTAATAAAAGCTGATGCAGAAGGAAGCTCAAGCGCCTGTTTTGTTAAAGTTTGCATGTGAAACAACTGGACAGGCAAGGAAATTTCAGCTTCCAACAGCCACCAAAAAAAGAGAGGAGATGGAGAAAAAGGTCACGATTTTTAAGATGAGTCAGAAAAAGAGTGATAAATCCCAGAGTGTTAGAGGGTCATGCTTATAATTAAGAAGCTGGGAATGATCAGGGTTCTCTGAAGGCTCGTGATTCCAGGCTCCTTTGTCTCTGAGCAAAGGATTGTTTCAGGGATACATTATTAGATACAGAAATAGAGATGGCTTATTAAGAAAGAATCTCAAGATAAGAGCTATTGAGTAGGCTGGTAAAAGAACCCCTCTCCAATTTGGGTTTTCTGAAAATAGCTCTTTCATGTTAAATATTGGTTATCTTTTTTTTTTCATGTTAAATATTGGTTATCTTTTTTTTTTTTTCAGAGTATAGAGCATAAGTGTGTGTATATTTCATATGGTCCCAGAGGTTCCTTACACTAATGCCTGGTGTGCTCAGCCCCTTAACTGTTGTGTAGGGACATTGCTGTCCTGGGGATGGGAATGTCATCATTACATTTAGAAATCCTGGTGCATCTAATGCCTGGCTTCCTGTGTTTACTGCCGTCTGTAACCTAAGCAGGCAAGGTCTGCTGAAGGCTTCAGCTGCTTTCACTGGCTTGCCCTGTTACTCCAGTTTAGCTTGATTTCATGGCATGAAGCAGAGTGAACACTATGGCTCCTGGCTGTCAAGAGTGAAAAATAGCTGGAAATTAGACAAACAGCTTCATTGCTGAAATTGTTTCCGGGCTAAAAGTTCTTCCAACAGCTGTTTGTTTTGGACATTGACCTGATTTTTTTTTTTTTTTTTTTTTTTTTTTTTTTTCTGCTTTAGAAAGAGAATGCAGGATGGTTATTTCTGAAGTCAGGAAGAACTCTTAGCCTTCCACTATTGTGGTCTTTTGGCTTCTTTGACAACTAGACAGAAGGGATTTTCCTCTGTTCCCTCCTCCACCCACCAGGACCTCTCTCCTCTCAAAGATCAAACTCAGGCTGCTTCTGTAGTGAGAAGAAAATAAAGCTAGGAACTCTACACTCCTACAGAAGGGGCTTTGTAGAATTTATTTCTGCAGACTCGAACTTGCAGAAGAGCAGAGTTGGGGGAGGGATTTGTCTCTTCTTGAAAGTTAGTCAAAAGTTATTGTCTCTTTTCTTTTTCTTTCTTTCTATCCTGTGTCTCTGTCTCTGTCTCTCTTTCTGTCTCTGTCTCTGTCTCTCTCTCTCTTTCTCTCTCCCTCTCTCTTTCCCCTTTAAATCCAGTTGACTGCTAGTTTTTCTTAAGTGCTTTTTTTTTTTTTTTCTGGACATACTGAAGCTGGAGTCTACCAGACTGAGGTTAGGAGCATTTTCTTTGGCAACAAGAAGAGACTTTTATAGAAGCCATGCCTGTCCTCGGAGTTGCCTCAAAACTGAGACAGCCAGCTGTTGGGTCAAAGCCTGTTCACACTGCTCTTCCGATACCGACTCTTGGCATCAGTGTGCCACAGCACTGTGCTTCAAGACCTTTGGAACTTGCTACACCGGAATGCTCAATGCTTTCTTGTCAGCTCACATTAAAATCAACCTGTGAGTTTGGGGAGAGGAAAGCCCTGCAGGCAACAGCCAAGGAGAGCGAAGACAGCAAGGTTAGTAGCTGAAGGTCACGGCAGACTTAAAACGCTCAAAGACAAATTTCTTTTCAGGTGTGCCATGGACTTTGTGAGATGGTAGCTCTTAAAGGAAGGTTAATATAAGCAGGGGTAGAATTATGGAAGACTAAGCATTTGACTTGCAAGCTGGATGTTAGCCTGTAGTTGCAAAAGTCACGAGCAAGATTCTGAATATGCATACCTGGTCACCAGTATTCTTATTGATGGAATGCTTCATTTCTTATTAATATAGCTACTCCAGATATTGCTCTGTCATTGGCATTCCTAAGTAATCGCAGATGAAAGAAATAGGGAACGCACTTTTATGTATATTACCTGTAAAAGGAGATCTCTTTGTAAAATCCCATGCAGATACCACCCACCTCTCTCTAAATGCCGTCTTTTGATTGTTTGCATGCCAGCTGCTTAGTGTATTGTAATGTGAAGAAAACTGAAGCGCTGTCCCTCTTACTGCAAGTCTGTCTAGATTTTCTGTTTGGAGATTGAACACCCTCATGTTCTTATTGCTGACATCATGTTTCAGATGTCAGTATGTAAGTAAGTATACTTTCTGCTATTTTCTGAGCGCTTGATTGCTGAGCCTTCTTTGACGGTTTGCTCCAGAGGCAGAGTGCTGCTCCAGCCCTACAGCTGAGGCTCTTTGCTTGGGAGCCATCTAAACCAGTAGTTCTCAACCTGGGGATGGTGACCCCTTTGCGGGGCATCAAATGACCCTTTCACAGGGCTTACCTAAGACCATGGGAAAACACAGATATTTACATTATGATTCATAACAGTACCAAAATTACAGTTATGAAGTAGCATCAAATGGAATTTTAAAGTTGGGGGGGTCACCACAACATGAGGAACTGTTTTAAAGTGCCGCAGCATTAGGAAGGTTGAGAGCCATGGGTCTAAAGCTTCAGAAGTGTCACTGGCCGCGAGTGCAGCACTAAACACAGCATCATGCTTTCTAAAGCTTTACAAGTTCACCATCTCACCTCTGACTTACTAGGAAATAATAGCGTATTACCTGCCTGTACACACATATAAGCTAAAAAGTAATTGGGGGTGCTTTATATAGACAAACTAAGTCTATACATGCAAAAGAAGCTAGTCCTTTTAGGTAAATGTCTATGACAGCTATCTTCTCCTGTTCAGGTCGCTAAACTTGGTCCGGATGCACCTTTCTTCACAAAGTCTTTGCATACTACAGAACTCATTTACCAGAGAGAGAGACACACAGAGAAAGAGAGAGGGGGAGGGAGGATTGTCTCTAGATTTAGCTACAGTGTCTATATGTGTCATTCTGTGTTTAATTTTATACACAACATAATATTCTTATACCAACAAGTGAAAAAACATGGAAAGCAGGCACTGTATGGGTTCTGTGACTTTGCCTCAACTCGCACAGATAATACATGTGGAATGGTAATTCAGTGAATATACATGGGAATAAATGAATCAATGAATGAATAAAACTATTATTACAAGAAATCAGTTAAGATTATTGATCTATTTGTGTCATTTCTTCATATGAAAGGGAGGTTTTTAAGTTGTAGCTGTAGCTGTAGCTGTAGCAAAGAATTACTAAAAAAAAATTCAGTTACATAAGTACTTTATTATAGGCTTAGATTTCTCAGTTCAATGTGAAAAAATCAGAGTAACACCGGCAAAGTATAAGATATTAGCACCATAGGTAATTTTTAACTTTGTGGAGATATTTAAAAGTGAATACCACACAACTCTATTATATTTTTTGTTTACCATGTTACTTTTCTGGACTCAATAGAAAATTAGGTGATAAATAGACAATTGGCCATAGATAGGTAGATAGGCACATAGATGTTAGATATATCTAGATAGGTTGACTTTTCTCTATGGAAGTGACTGTTACCTTGTGTGTTTGCTTAAACATCTACTTTGCTTAGGCCCCTTAAGACTTGGCCACTGTAACTTTTTTTCAATAGAATTTGGGTAGATCACACTGGTCAACAAGTGTTAATCAAGCATCTGATATTTTTTAATTTTCTGTACATTGGTGTTCTGCCTCCATGTATGTCTGTGTGAGGGTGTCAGATCACATGGAACTGGAATTACAGAGACTTATGAACTGCCAGGTAGGTTCTGGGACTTGAACCCAGGTACTTTGAAAGAGGAACCAGTACTCTTAACTGCTGAGCCATCTTCCCAGACTTAGCATCTGATATTTCAATTAAACTCCATGGCATGGACAGTTGTAAAAATAATTATGCTTGTAGGAATAATTTTACCATGCCTCTTATCAGATTTAAAACTAAATTTTCAAACAAACATAGAGAATGCTTCAGCAGCATACTAAAATATTTCTATGTGTTATTAGGAAATATGTTTAGAATATTTTAAATTAATGAGCAAGGGAAATAGCAAAAATGATCAAGGTAGTTGTACTAGGCAGAGTTGGACTTGGTTGACTACAGCAGATAACTCAATATCGCATTACTATTGGACAGCAGGACAGGTTGTTTTTGTTTCAAGAGATATGTAGTGAGGTCAGGACATCGTCAGAGAGCTGGAACCTCTTCATTTTGCCTGTCACCCCTCTTCCTGGCTCCCAACTCTGTCTTAAGTGGATTATGGAGTTCCAGTCTAGTAAAAGGTGCACCCCGTTTCATTACGGTTTTACGACATCCCATTGGCCTACTTATAGATCCCCAGCCTTACCTAGCTGTGGCAGAAACTGGAAAGTGCAGTGTTTGTTCTAAGCGGCTATGTGCCCGTCTAAAAATTATGGGTTCCATTCCTAAGAGAAGCAAGTCCTGGAGAGCAACCACAATAAATGGTTGTCATTAAAAAGGCATTTATGTGGAGTATGCAGCTACTCATTGAACCGAACAGTTTTGCAATCTGGTTTGAGAGTACAAACCTCTGACCATGTCAGAAATCTCTTCAGCCCAGCATTCTCTGACCTTGTTTTGCATTAAAATAGATGTTGCCAATCCAGCCATCCGATCTTGAACCCCAGTGCCTGATCATTTACTTCCCGCGCTTCATATCCTATGTCTTGCAAGATGTTAGGAATTTTAATTTGCTTTATATTTTGAATTTGTCCCTGGGTATGTGGTATTAGTTATTTCAGATTCTTTTTGTCCTGTGTCTCTTCATTTTTTATGCAGCTTAGTCAAACATGCAAAGGGGTCTTTCTCCTGCCTTACAGTTTCTTTATTCAGGAATGCTAACCTCTGCCTCCTGTTCTCGTTTGTAATTCCATCCAGCTACTCCTTCCTGTATGTCTTCTCCCTATGTCTCTTGCACTCTTCATGCTACTTGGATCTCCTATCTTTAAACAAATCACATTAGTTTTACAAACAACAACAACAACAACAACACTCCTGTGATTTTAGGATTTGAAATTAACCCAATTACATTATTTTTCCTCTTTTTTCCCTTCTTCCAATCCCTTCCATGCATACCCTATGTCCTCTCTCAAGTTCCTCTCTCTTTCCCTATTTATTAGATTTCATTTCTGCTTCATATTTTGAATGAATAAACACACACACACACACACACACACACACACACACACACACACACACACACACACACTTTTTGATTCCATACCATGTGCAGTTGGAAAATGTTCCATAAAAATGTGGAGGGCTTCTGTCTTCTTTTGATGTGTCTTTTTCTGATTTCTTACTTAATCTGAATTTTATAGCCTCTCTCTTCATATGCATTTGTTTTTCAATTCTTACTGGGCTCTCCCCTAAACCAGATGCAACTGTAGATTTGGCACCTTTGCTTGAGATTCTTTAATTTAAATTTCAGGAAGAAACCTTTTTGTTCCCTATACTTCCTGCTCTCCCTACAAAATGCTTTCTGTATGTTTTCTAGGTTTAACATATTCTACAAATACCACTCACTCTTTACAACTCATTCCAAATGTTGAAAACCTGCTTAAGAGTCCACACAGTGGAAGGAAAAATAAAGAGATTGTACATCTGTCTGCAAAGATCTAAAGGGATTCTTGGGACAGTTAGTGCTTTGGTTCATGCCAAGAGGCATCTGCTGTCCCTATTCAGTGATTTCTTAGGACGGTCATCGGAGGAATCATTTCTTTTTTATATGTTTACAAAGGATTTAGAAGAAAATCAAATGCATTATTTATGATGAGACATTTCAGTTAGTCTAAGCATTAGTACATACACATATATACATATGTCCATATGTCCATACCCAAATCCATATAGGTTGAGTATTCCCTTCCCCTTAAACTCCACTATCTTCACTTGTTTCCTAGGTTTGGTTTCGTTCCTGAGACAAGGCCTCACTCTGTACTGGAACTTAACCTATAACCCCTTGTGTAGGCCAGGTTAGAATGGGACTCATAGCATTCCTCTTGCCTCAGTGTGCTGTGTCCCGCGATTACATGTGTGAGCCATCAAGCCTGTGTTCTCACGTTCAGAGTCAACCCAAATATTAACACAGACAAGCATCATGTACACTGACTGAACTGTGGTTACTAACGAGGGCTGCAAGAAACCTTATGTGAATGGACCATGCAAAAAAGGAGTCACTGTTGTTGACACTCAGTGGGCAGGTGGGACTCGGATACAGAGAGAGGAAGCAATTTGTAATGAAAGAGTCGTACAGAATGTCCAGCGAGTTAAGTGAAGGACAACATTTGTACAAAGTGACAGGATTGGATCAGTGGAGAATGGACTCATTAAGCAGACTAGAAGAAGCCTCATAAGTGAGAACTAGACACCATTACAAGGTAGGGACATTTGGATAAGTCATAGTTGAGGGGACTGGATGCTAATTAGCATTATAGCATCTTGTAATATTCTAGGTAGTGAACTAGGTGCTTCATAGGGTATCATAATTAGGTCTTACACTAGCTAGATAATATAGATGCTATTATTGTCCTAATTTTGTACAAGGTTTAGAAAGGTAAAAATACCAAGCCAGATTTTCAGTGCTAGATTGTGGTGGATACAGGTTCAAAATAAGAGTATGCCATTGTGGGAAATGTTAATTCTAAACTAATTAACTAAAAATACCACAATGAAGACTTTTGATGATAGCAAATGGGCCAAAGTGGGTATTGATAGCCTTGGTTTCCAGGTAGAAAGTTGAATAGATTATTCATATTAAATCGCCATCGCTAGGAATAGTAAATAAGGCCTTTTCTATGTCCAGGTATGTAGAACTATCAGGAGAAGACAATTAAGTTGACACATGGCCTCCACTGGATCGTATGAGAAACTGAAATGAATAAAAGTAACCCCAAGATAGAAATAGAGCAGCAGATGTCAGTTGAGTAGATCCTGGCTTGGCTTCCAGCTGTTTCCTTTTGCAGAGGTTGCCTGAGTGCGGAGGGCTGTCAGCGCTCCTGTTGGCTTGCTCACAGGGCAGCTTTTCTGGAGCTGGCCTGCCCCACAGCTGCACGCAGGTCAGCTTGCAGTCCCCTAGGTAAGCTGCGCCTGCACATTCTGCTATTTGTATTTAAAGAAACATGATCATTTCTTTTCGTAGTTATAGCTCTTGTGTCAGTTGAGCTATTAGGGATGCTTTAATTGGATTTTGTCTGTGTGGTAGCACTTGAATAAGAATGTTGGAATGATGCTTACATTAGAACAGTTTCTCTACTGGCTGCAGAGTCTTTTTTTTTTTTAATCATGAGATTTATTGTCCTTGTGTAATCATTTGCAGCCAGAAACTGTTGCCTATCATTTTGTTTTGTGCTATATGAAGTAATTAGATGTTTCATATCATTATTTAAACTACAAAATGATGTTAAAATCATATCCTTCACATGTTATGAATCTCACTGAATTCTTTATATGACTCAGTCGATGGTGTTGACTTTGTTCATGTATTTGTTGACAGCTTGACAATAGGTTAAGTGTTTCTTTTCACTATCATAACCATCCTTTTTTATTGAAAAAGTAACTACTAAATATATTATTTATAGAAACATGAAATCAATAGGTATGCCATTCATTTTTGAGTAGGTTTTTAGAGTTTGGAGCATTATATCAATCACCAGTAACTACCCATAGTTTATTGGTAATTTTCAATATGGAGTACAACCAAGACAATGTTGTATTAGGTCCCCTCAGGACATGAATTAAAGTTATGCCCAGTCCAAAAGACATAAGCAAATTAGTCTTTTTGTCTTCTAAAATTTAAGTGGAACAAGAGGGATAGTTCCTAAAGGAAATGTTCAGATCCCCCAAGCTGCCACATCTGGAGTGTCTATGATTATAGACCTGTGATGTTGCCATCATTACACCATTGATGAGGTGCAGGAATTGAACCAGGACCACTGGTATGCTAGGCTTTCTCTCCATGCAGTGAGCTACATATTCAGAATAAAACATTTTTCAAGTGTAACACTGTATTATTTTTCTCCCTTTCCTGAGTTTATTCCCTCTGCTTTCCAATGTCTCTGGGGTGTTTTCAAAGTTTCCCACTCCAGTTTACTCTTTGGACCAAGAATTAAAAAATACTAGTTCCATTACTTACTTAAAATACTTAATACTAGGACATTAGTACTTTAGGATTTTTGTACCAAGGGTAAAAGAAGGAATATTCTAAGTGTCCTGTCCAGCAGGACCAGTAATTACGGGGTCGCGAAGGGAGCCATAACTGAAATGATGAGACGGGAAAGAAAGAGGCGAGACCAAGTAGTATTCCTATCAAGGTCCGTTTATTGAATCAAAAGCAAAAGCTTATATGGGGTGGAGGCAGGAACTAAGCAGTAGGAGGGGCCCAAGAATGTCTCCAGATAATACCATCAGGTCACGGAAACAGTTTCTATCTTATCTTAGCTAACTATCTCTCGGGAAGTCCCGAGCTAACCTGCTAAACAACATCGGCAGAAGCTGAAAGGAGGAAGTCAGCTAACCTGCTAAACTTCTGCAGGAGCTGAAAGGAGGAAGTCAGCTAACCTGTTAAACATCTGCAGGAGCTGAAAGGAGGAAGTTAGCTTTGGAACGGGGCATCAGTATTCTTCCATAGCCAGTAGACTCTTTTAACCTTGAATGACCCGGGCTGGCTCCGAACATGTAAGAATTGTAGAATATCTGATAGCATTTCTTCCTCCCTCCATTATACAAATAAGTGTCATTCTACAACTATGACAACCAAAATCATCTCTAGACACTGTGAAATGTATGAACAGTAGACAAAGTAAGTCAGCATCTGAAAGCTGTTAGCAATAGTCTTTCTGGAATGTTCCAGACTTTACGAGCAAAATGACTTTACAAATCAATTTGTACTTAAGTCTCAGTGTCTTTAAAATGAGAATAATTATATAAATTAACTCATAAGCTTGTTTACAGATTAAAAATTTAGTTCCTATAATTATAGATCAGTAGGAAGTACATATTTGGTCAACATTTATTAATATACATATAATATAAAGCTAATAGCTTAATGTAACATGATAACAAAGTGCTAGGACAAGGGGGCATGGGCTAATTAATCATGAAAAATACATTTTAACCATGTATTTTGGAATGAACTTTATCTGGCCAAGTAAACATGAGATAAAAGAATATTGCAGAGAGAATAGTACTTATTAAGGTATGGTATGAGATACTATTTTATACAATGAAAGAAGATTACCCAGTTCTAACTGGCAGAATACAGGCAAGACAGACAGGGCTGACTGGACAAGCTGGAAAGATAGGACATGAGGTGCAAGTGAAGGTGTTGGATCCTCTGTGCACAGAGTGAGAAGAGTTTGCTCAGTATCAAGGTGACACATGTAAGTTCCTAGAAACTCAATGATGTAATAAAACATAAAAAATACTGATTGTGAGGAGGCTGAAGCTCCAGAAAAGAGAAGCAAAAAAGATAGATTTTTTAAAAAAATTTAGAACCAAGCCCAATACAGTCAAGAATGTCACATTAGTAAAAGAAGACCTAGCTGTTTGAATTTATTTACCCAATATCAACTACCCATATTCTAAGTCTTGTAAAAAGAAACTATATATATATATATATATATAATATATATATATATATATATATAATGCAGATTTGTTTGAAATATTTTGAACTTCTCAACTTGTACTATATAAAACTAATGATAATTCACAGAAATTTGAGTAGCTACTGTATGCTATATGTTAGATCTACATATCCAATTTATTATTATTACCACTAAATACAAGAAGGTCAGAGATTCTGTAGCACTCTGGATTATAGCCTAGTTTATCTGACTCTTACACTCTCTGTGTTCTTAGCCTTCGTGCCAGTGCAATAGCCAAAAGCAATGATGTTCATCACTATTTTTTGGAGATAAAGTTTTGCCAGAGAAAAGAAGAGAAAGTTATAGACTTGGGCCAGTAGTACTGACTTAATCTTTGACTGACTTTACTCCATGCTCTTTTTGTTTTTCTGGTTCCACTGTTGCTCCAATTTTTGTAAAAGAAAGAAGTGCTTTTCATTGGATTACTAGTCACTGGAGCCTGGGTGAAGACTTTGATATCTTGGGAGAGTTCATGGAATTGGTTGTATGGCAGGACTTCCCCTTTCCAAACTGTAGAATAATTTTCTTAAAAGTATTATAGTTTTAATTTGAAAATAAGTCACTTGATGAGAGGGGTCATGGGACAAATGTATACTGTCCCTGGTAAAATAATATGATGCTAGTTTCACTTTTTAAAATGAAGAATAAAATTTTAAAAAGCAATTTTTGTCATGTCTTGATGCTATAAATTTAAAAACTTGAAGTTGACAAATCTATAGTTATTTATAATGAAATATGTTAGAACAAACTTAGATACAATCAAATTGACACTGATAATTGTGGTAATGCTCACCTCTACAATGTATAATCCGTAGATCTCCTAGTCTTAACACAGTAGAACTAACTAGTTCACTCCCTTAATGGCCCTACACAGCCAAGGAATGACAAGCCTACATAGGACAAATCTGGCTTGGCACATACATTTTTAAATAAACCTTCATTTGAACTCAGATGTGCTTTGTATGCATGGTCTGTGGTTGCTATTTAGGTAGAATTTCAAAGATGGATCTTCATAATAGAGAACTGTGTCCTGCATGAACTCAAATTTTCTTAAATGGCCCTATAAGAAATAGTTTAACTCTAGGCACAATGGCGCATGCCTCTAATCCCAGCACTCTAGGAGGATCTCTGTGAGTTCAAGGCTAGCCTGGCCTACAAAGTGAGTCCAGGACAGCCAAGGGTACACACACACACACAAAAACAAACAAACAAAGAAACAAACAAACCTGTCTTGGAAAAAAATAAAAGTAAAAAAATTGTTTAACAATGTATGTATACGGTAACACTCGAAGCTAGCTTCGTTCATCATCACAACTGTCTTGAGCAGTGTGTGGGGAAAAAAAAGAGAAAGGAAAAGAAAGCAAAAACACCACTGAGCATGTGTTCAGCTGCTCTACTTACCACTTGGACTCACTTCCCCTAGTCACACCAAGTGACAAGAGCAATCCAGTCCAGCTGTGCGATCAGAAATAAAGAAAAATGCTATTAACAGGCATTTGTTAGTTAGAGATTAGTTGGATTTTCAAGATTAGACATGATTTTATGATATTAATAAAAACTCTAAGATGCTGAATATTGTCTTAACGATTGTCACACAGTTAGTTGTCCTGATTTGTAAGGATAGCCATTTAAAAGCAAAACACTACATCAGAGGGGAACCATAATTCCTGCGATAATGAAGAAAAAGACTTTGTAATCTATCCAGCTGTTTTTAAAGTCAGGACCTCTGGAAGAGCAGCCAGTGCTCTTAACCTCTGATCTGTAGCCCCCCCATTTCCAGCTTTTAAAACAACAGTTGTCCTTACAATTGTCATAGATTTGTCACAAAATTCTCATATAGAAAGCTCACTGTGGTCTTGTCTTGTCTCCATGTTTCCACAATGATTTTGCTGACTGCCTTCTATTTCTGTGTTCCAACCTGCCAGTGCAGACTGATCACATCCTGAAGTTGCTCTTGGACTTGACACTCAATCCTACTTCTAGCACATGGGCTTTAGATTTTTCTCTTGCCAGTCCTGGGAACTCTCCGTTAGAAATATGACATGGAAGGCCAAGGGAGTATAAGAGCTGAATTCTAGAAGTGAAATTGAAAGAGCAGGGTAGACTAAGGTGTCCCAGTGGGAAGGCAGCATTTGTTGGCTTCTTTATGTTGGTAAGTGGGTGCCTACACAGTTGGGTAATGGAATGTTTACCTTTGGTTTGGAAGCGTTTTGTAACTTCTGTCTGTACAACGCAAATCATTTCCAAGGAGCCATTGAATAGGAACAAGGAGACAGATCACTGAAAAAAAAAAAAAAAAAAAAACCAACTCACCACCAGCATTGAAAGTCATATTATAATCCTTTGAGAGTATGGGAAGTAATTACAAAGAGCAATATTCAGAACACCTCATTTGAATTGTAAGACAAAATCTGAAAGGTTTAACTTGTCTTTACAGTGCATTGTGCATGACAATGTATCTGGATTCTTTATTGGAATGCATGTCAGGAAAGCAGGAGGGAGGATTTGGAAGGAATAAACAGACCAGAAAAAGGTCCAGGGGGCTGGAAGGGTACAGTCGGGTAGGGATGAAAAAAGCAAAATATAGGACTAGGAGTGACTGGAGCAGAGTGCTTATATTGCATGGAAAATGAAACAAAAGCAAAAACAAACAAATAACAATAACAGGTGAGAAAAAGCCCTGGGTTTTATTCCTAGCACAGCTTGGTGAGGCATATGTGTAATCCCAGCAATTGAGAGGCGGAGGCAGGAAGATCAGAAGTTTAAAGTAATCCCTGGCTACATAGCAAGTTCCCAACCAGCATGACCCAGTTTCAAAATTAAATCAATGAATGAATAATCATATATATATATATATATGAAATTGTCACAATGAAGCCTATTTGTTGTATATTAACCAAAACACATTTTTAATCTCAAAGATATTTAAATGAAATGGATGTCATTTTATTGTAGGTTAGTTCAATCTATATTTTTAAATTTCCAAATTCTTATATTTTCATGTTTCTGTTTTTATTGATGTCCTATAGCATTATATTCTTGCCAAAAATTATGCTATTATTTTGGACAATTCATGTGACAGTTATTTTTCTCTAAGCCATTTGCTTTTTATAGTCATTTCACCCTTCCTTTGTCTGGCTTCTTGAGAGCACACTGTCGTTTTGTTCCTTCCCATGAACACTGGGTGGCTGTCCTCTCTGACATTATGTTCCCAGAGCTATTTCTCTCAGAATTGAGCTAGACCTTTCGTATTCGGTAGAAGGATGCCTTTCAGTAACTACAAATCTTTACATTTACTGCTCCAAGGTCTACCTCATGGATCCCAGATGTCTTCTCCTGTCATGGTTGCCTACAGAACATAGTCACTAGTTTAGAGCGTGACTTATTTGAAGGAGAAAAACATAATCTAGTAGACATTTATATATCAATCAAGATTTTATAAATATACAAATAATTGCATACGAACTCTGGTGCCCCATTTTTGACCACGTCCCCGTGATGGGGAGGCCTGGTGGCACACAGAGGAAGGATAACAGGTCACCAAGAAGAGACTAGATATCCTATGAGCATATACAGGGGGAGGAGGTTCCCCCTCAGTCAGAGTCATAGGGAAGGGGAGTAAAGGAGAAGCAGGAGGGAGGGAGGAATGGGAGGATACAAGGGATGGGCTAACAATTTAGAAGTAATATGAATAAATTAATAAAGTATTTTTTTAAAAAGAAAAAATATAAATGTAAGAAGTACGAAAGAGAAAAAGATAATTCTAGAGAAAAAAGTTGGTCTATAAAATATGTACTGAGAATTCTTTTACACACACACACACACACACACACACACACACACACACACACACACTTCTCATATATAGAGATACTTGGATGTAAGCATCCAAAGCCTGAAAGTGGAGTGAAGTGATGTTATTTTAATCAGTGTTCACCGTAATCCATTTGCACCACCGCAGCCTCATACTACACACCGGGTACTCATAAGTAAGTGAGTGTACTTCTCAGAGTTAGAAAGTCTGGGATTTCCACCACTAAGACTTCAGAAGTTGTCTCTGCCTTCAAGATGGTACCTGGTTGCTGCATTGTGCTGGGGAAGAAAGAGAGATATGTTCTGATAGAGCAGGATAAACCCCGGGTGAATTTGCTGTCTTAGCTCTTTCATCATGGCCCTAGGTTTCTGCATACAAGCTGTTCTTTTATGACTTCATCATCTTTTAAAGCATTTATCTACTAATAATACCATAATAGTAATTAGGTTTCCATGTAAGATTTCTGTAGATACTCTTGGACTATGTCAGGGCTCAAACCATGACCAAGAAATAGTGCTTGTTCAGGAAATTCACCTTCTGCATCTGCAGCAAGTCTTTCATAGGTGCATTTGCATTTCATTCTAAAACAATTTTTCTGAGATTTGTATTTCAGATTTAGTCATTGTTTTCTTGCCTTACATTTCTAGATGACACTAATTTAATCTATTGAATATTTGTTTGTTGGAGAAGAAGGATATATTCATGTATGATACATGTATGTGCTTATTTTTGTAATCTAAATATTAGGAGTGTCTGTAGCATGTAGTGTAAAGGCAGCAGTATTATCATCAGACCTTACTAACCTTCTAATCTAAAGGCCTGAATTAGAGTCCTGGTTCCTTTCATAGTTCCTGAAATTCATTAGACAATTTCCAAACTAAATCTAAGACCCTGAGTTTAGTACAATGGTGTCTTAGGTGCCACCGTGTTCGTTTTCTCTGTGTCTTCAGCAGCTGCACATGGCGGAAAGGACTCTTGTTTTTCTTCAACAGCTGCTTCTCTATAGGACAGACAGGATGTGGTCTGGAAGAAAGTCCACACTTTAACAATAGACTATTGACGGAAGGCTGGGGGAGTGCAAAGAGGAAGAGACGATTTGTCTACACCTAAAATTATCAGAGGCATTTGTTTATGTGATAACAGATTTTAAGAATCTGTTTTTTAAATGTCACCCCTGTCCTCCCTCTGTCAGCTTTGACTGAATATAGAAATCTGTATTCAATACAAATATAACAGAATATATATATAAATTCAGAGGAAGAATTGTACCACACTCTATCTAGAGAAATAAGACATCATAAGTTGCTCATAGTAATGTGGTGCATTTCTTTATCCCTTGTGTATGTTACACCATGCTATGGGATAGTGTTCTTAAGAATCAAAAATGGGATAATTGAAAAGATGGGACGAGTGGAGGAAGGGGAAACTGAGGGTGAAATGTATTCTATGAGAGAAGAATTTATTTTCAAGAGAGAGAGACAGAGAGAGGAAAGACACAGTTCAACTGAAAAGTAGGAGCAGTTTGGCTCTTTAGGCAGGAAGGAGTTCACTCAGGAAGAATATATGAAGACCATAAGGCTCCAGACGTCTTTTCAGTTCCTACAGCATGACATTTTCTCACTAGATATGCATAACAAAAAAATATGGACGTCACAGACAATGGTGTTTCCCTTTCTCTTCTGCAGCCTTAATCAAATAGCAATTATATTTTGGTTAAATTTAATATTTTAAAGAGTTGTAATAGAAACTCAGGTTCCTTATCACCATGGCCACTCCACGGTAAATGCGGTCTGCTTTAGTTCCCAGAGACAGAATTCCCATGTATACTATCAGGTGCGTGACACCTGCGTGACACATCTAAGTTGGTGCAGTTTTTGCCCAGGTGGAAGAAGAGTTAGGCACACACTCAATGTCTCATTTCCCTTTTTCTCTCTTCTCTTCAAAGGCTGCTGTGTAAAACTTCTGTTAAACGTCTTGACACCTGTATCTTCTTAGGGACACACTGCTACTCGCCAAAGACCTTGGCAGTGGGTGCTTCCTGTTGTGGGACAAACTTTTACGTAGAGAACATTTTAGAGGCGTGTGTGAAACCACCGCATTAACAAAATAGCGAAGATGGCCTTCTCATGAGCTTAATGGAACTTGAGAGTTCAGTCAGAGGAAGAGCCTCCAAGAACAGACGTGAGTAAGGCTGAGTAAGGCGTAAGTCTACGTGTGGGTCTTTTTTTTTTTTTTTTTTTTTTTTTTTTTTTGTCTCTTCCCGCGAACAACAGTTGGGTTTCCTGGCAGTGCGTTAATGGAATGACTGGTTTCTTTGTGCAAACCGCGTCTCAGACAGGGAGGAAGAAGGAACCAAGTGGATTGTGTAACTTTATAAATAGAAGCACCCATGTTAAAATAACAAGAGCACTCTAGGGGCTGAGGCAAATTTTACTAGTAGCTGTGAAATTAGGCGGCAGACTGAGTATCAGAGTCAATCCGTGGCGCGGCTTCTCACGTTGGCCTGAAACTGCTGGGTGACTAGCATCCATGAGAAGTCTTTATTGTAAGGGTTTTAGTCCAAATAAATCAAAACCTCTTCTCTGCTGGATATAGTCTAGTTGGAGACATAGGAAGCTTGTCTTCCACTACAAATATTGAATAATGTGCTCATATTTTTTTTCACGATGGCTCATAACATAGGAAGCATCTGGAGTATTTATACTGGCAGAAGCATGAAGCACAGAGCTCTGGCTACCTTAGCTTCTATAGAAGAAGCCAGCCCTCCACTGACTCTGTCATGACCCGTGCAGCTGTAGATGATTAAATTCCATTGTCCTTGACCTTAGATCAGCAGTTCTCAACCTGTGGCTTGCAAATCCCTTTGGGGGAGGGTCAAACGACTCTTACACAGGGGTCACAAATCAGATATCCTGCATATCAGATATTACATTACAATTCATAACAGTAGCAAAATGACAATTGGGAAATAGCAATGGAAATAACTTTATGGTCGGCGGTCACCACAACATGAGGAACTGTATTAAACGGTCGTTGCGTTGGGAAGGTTGAGAACCACCACTGTCTTAAACAGAAGACTCTGGGTAAGAACAAAGAAATCCCTATGAGTGTCACGAAACCGATGTCATCAAATAATCGCATTCAGTTTGATACATGGATGAAAGAAGAGATTATGCTACTTGCTCCTTGGTCCAGATTTAGAAACTGTAAATTGTAAGTCCCGGTAAGGTCTTTGGCTTTTGTGGCGTGTTCTTCAGGGACATTAATAGACAAACAATCTCTTCCAACAGCCACAGATCTTGCTAACTAGTCAGGCCTCACTCAGCCTGGTTAAAATGAACTTTCTCCTTCAAACTCACCCTCAATGAGGAGGCTCACTTAATTCTTGTTTATATTGCACAAGAGTCCCTAACAGAACACCTTACATATGATTAACAGTTGCAGCACGTTTGTTCAACAAACAAAAGAAAAATGACTTTTATATTATTCCATTGACATGTGGTTTGTTTCATGCCTGCTTCATAAAGTGCATTTCTAAACCCTACTTATTTTTTCATGAGCGCGAATGTCACCTCTGTCATATGTGTGTAACAGTGTTTTGAAGTACCGTGACTTAGTCTTTAGTATGTTGTACCAAATCCGCCTGGAGGAAAATTACCCCAAATCACTGGCGATCACAGGTGTCTGAAGGACTAGGCCATAAAATGCAGAATAATAAAGATGAAAGGGGTGATAGAGAAGCTTCTAATGCAAGTCTCTTTTTTATGCCCAGGTAAAACTACAGCAGCAGATTTGAATGAGTCATATAAAAGTTGTCATTTGAAAACTATTTTTTACATTTTATTTATTGCTCATGTGTACTTATGGTATACTTATGGGCATGTGTGCTATGGAATGTATGTGGAGGAGGTCAGAAAGCAACATGGCAAAATTAGTTCTTTTTTTTTTTTTCTTTTATGTGCATTCTTGGGATTAAGCTAAGGTAGTCAGGCTTGCATGACAAGCTGCTTTACCTGCCTAGTTCTCATTGACCCCTAAACTATGTAACTTTAAAGTGTGTGTGTGTGTGTGTGTGTGTGTGTGTATGTGTGTATGTATATATATATATATATATATATATATATATATATATATATATATATTTCTATGTCTGCATTTTATACATGGGTATAAGTCAATACTATATCATGTCTTACTGAGAACTCTCGCTAACATGCTTAGTAAGTGAATATGACATCAGCATTCCATTTAAGCCCCAGAGTATTCTAGAAGCTAGTCATAGCCTTGGGTTGAAGAATTAGTAAAGACCTAGGGGCATGCTCAAGACATGCTTTAACACCCAAGCATGTCTTGGTTTTCTTCTCTTGTCAGCATGAGCTGAGGGATGGTTCTGTTCAGTCACAGCATCCATGTTCTCTGGCTATGGTAGATTCATGAATAGTAATGGAGTCCTCATTCTCTATAGAAATGCGTGATGTAATTAAGAATTCATAAGTCCTTTTTAGTGGGTAAATTCAACCAATTATGTAATAATGTTTAGGTTTTACTTAAAAGTCTTTAAGATACATTACTTCCAAGACCAGAAAAAAAAATGTATCCCAGTATACATCCCAGTATAATGTGTTTCTTCTTAATCTTAAATAGTGAACAGAAATAATTGATGACTTTCTTGCTTATGTCTTTGCCCTTAGCCTCTCCGCAGAGAGGACTTGTCCAGCTTGGTCACTTGGCATGACATACCATTTTCTCTTGTGATGTGAGCATTTAGTTCTACTGGCAACAACAAAAGTCCTTTCTGTGCGACTACATAAACACACTAAGATACTCTATTCAAAAACACTAGAAGTGCACCTCTGTGTGTGCTCACACGCGTGTGTTCCTTATAATGGAACCCATAACTAATAGGTTTTCTCCCAGATCATAAGCTTCTCAAACCTCAATGTAATAAGCCAAATAGAAAGAAATTGAAAAACTATAAAAACAGGTTTATTGGGAGCAACACCCTGTGGGATTCATTAGTCTCATAGAACCATGTTAGAGGTGTTGCCCACACTGGCTAAGGTAAGGGAGATTTTTTTTTAATAGATCCTAGGTGAGGGGTGATGATGTGTCAGCCACGAGCTGGGATTGTGCCCATAAATGGTCAAAATCTGAGGCCCTGAACAGGTCTCAGGTGGGCTGTTGGGCTGCATCAGCTACCAGCTGCTGGAAACAAGGGAACAACTTCCTGTTCCATGCCTTTACTCAGCATCTTTCAGTGCAGCAGGTTTCCCAGACAATGCAGGGGTGAGCTGGAGTCTCCAATGAAACATAACTTGTGAAGTGCTAGGTGAGTGTTCCGTTACTGACCCAGAATCCCAAATCCAGAGCCTCAGATTCTGATGACAACTTGTAATTTTCCCTTTACTGTGGCGGGTCCATCTAGGGAAGGAACGCTCTGTACCATGTGTCCCAACAGCTCCTAAGTACAAACGAAGCAGAAGTTTTCTCAGCCCTTACACTGCTCTGAAACGTTTCTTAGTACCTTAGGGTCTTGGACCTGGTCCCAAGAGAATCAACATATCAAACATTTTGGGATTTTTATATTCTTTTTTTTTTTTTGTCTTTTTTTTTTTATTAATTTATTCTTGTTACATCTCAATGTTTATCCCATCCCTTGTATCCTCCCATTCCTCCCCCCCCCCCATTTTCCCATTATTCCCCTCCCCTATGACTGTTCCTGGGGGGGATTACCTCCCCCTGTATATTCTCATAGGGTATCAAGTCTCTTCTTGGCTACCTGCTGTCCTTCCTCTGAGTGCCACCAGGTCTCCCCCTCCAGGGGACATGGTCAAATGTGAGGCACCAGAGTACGTGAGAAAGTCATATCACACTCTCCACTCAACTGTGGAGAATATTCTGACCATTGGCTAGATCTGGGAAGGGGTTTAAAGTTTACCTCCTGTATTGTCCTTGGCTGGTGCCTTAGTTTGAGCGGGACCCCTGGGCCCAAATCTGCCTATCATATTGTTCAACTTGTAGATTTCTAGGACCCTCTGGATCCTTTTATTTTGCTATTCTCCCATGCGTCTCTCATTTAGTCTTATTCATTTCAGTAAAACCCTTCTCTAATCTCTGTGCTTTCCCTGATATTTGAACTTTTACTTATCCTCACTTCATGGCTTCTCTGAAAAATCCATCCTTCATCCTCTGCATTAGATTTTAGAGTACCACTCTGTCCTCAGTGCCAAAGATTGTGCATGTGATGGCTAAAGGGGGACTTTTGGGTTCGGAACACATTTTCTCACGTAATGAAACCTGACTTTCAAAACATCCTTATCTCTATGGGGTTAAAACATTTAAAGTTGATCAATGAATTACATTGTCTGGGTTGAATTCTTTTCCCCAGTGTCTCAGTGGGTAGAGGAATCTCAGGTCAGCTACAAAAAAGAGTTAAAGAGGAACATAGTGTTGGATGATTTCAGAAATATACAGTCACAAAAATATACTGAACATATAGTCGTGGTATGGTAAGATTTTCAAATAATTGCATTTTCTAGAATGTTCCATGATTTTTTTTTAAATGTTAACATGCATGCATTCCTGCATACTGCATGAACAACCAACAATAACATCTCCCTTCACTTAAGTGCAAGCTAGCACAGCTGGAGATCCTTGAAGTATCTCATTTGTCTTCATGTGGACTTGACAGATGGAGAAAGTAAAGTGTAAATGTGCCAGGCAACAATAAGACAAATCATATACTGTTTGTTGTATAATTTCCATTGATATACCATGAATTATTGCTTCAATATTAATACAGTACCAGAAATTAAGCAACAGCTGCCTTTAGGAAGGCAAAGGAAGAGTATCTAACTTATGAAATATAAAGCAACATTATAAAGAAAAGATAGGTATAATCAGGCTATCAGAGCCCATGTGTAATGATAGAGTAACATATCTGAAAATAACTTCAGCTCAAAAATAGATGCCAATTGACACAGAATCATAAAGCAAATGTTTCTCTGTAACCTCATAGCAGTGCTTTGTAAAATACTTAGCCTGCTTTAAACATTTAAAATATGTATTAATGTTGACACACATACACTAAAAGTGCATTAACAATGTGAGCTGATGAATTTTCAATAAAGGAATACACCTGTGAAACAAATACAAAACAGGAAACAAATACTTGCAATTTCTAACATGGATAATTACAGTTTAGATTGTTTTTACATGTGTGTGTGTGCACATACGCACATACATTCATCCACACATGCATATATGTATCCCACTGCATAAATTTTCCATAGTGTATAATCATTCTATGCCCAATATAGGACTTTGGATGAGGAATAATTTACTGGCTTATGAACAATGCTGCGGTGATCAACACTGTGATTTTTAAGAACCAGCATCAGATGGAGAAATATCTAGGAATAAAATGGATAGTATGTGGGAGATGAATATGATCTGATTTGTTGGTTGTTTCCCAAATTTGTTATAAGCAATGGCTTTCTTGCCTCATGGAGTGCGTCTCACCCAAGGCTGCCCATTCCCATGACATCATACACTTAAGTTCTATGTTGAGATTGACAATTCTGTGATGACTAATGAAATTGATCATTTTTTAAAACTTAATCTGTCATTGGATATTCTTTAATATTATATGTCTATATTGCTTTTTTGCCCACTGACTGTTCTAAAGACTGTGAATCTACTTTCTCCAATAATTTATAGGAAATGGTTTTTTTAAAAATATTCTGAATATGAGCTTTTATCTCATAAATTATTTTAATATAATTTTTTAATTAATGTAATGTCTGTTCATAGGCAGAATATGTCTTTTTTGGCAGAACATGTGTAACTATTAGGACCTAGCATTTCAGAAAGTATGCATATTTTCTTTCACTAATAAAGAAAATTCTCTCTCATTAATTTCCGATTGTTAGTTTTAATTCATTAATTTGTTCTTTCATTCAAGTATTCAACCACCATTACCTATGTCTTGTCATATTTGATAGTTATACAAGTAAGATTAAAAGCCAAAGTTGACTTTAGAAACCAGAAATGTTAAAAAAAAAAAAAGAAAAGAAAAAGAAAAAAACCCTTTTAGCCAGGATATGGGGTTGATTTTCAACAGTCAGTTCTTGCCTAGCATTCCCAAGGCCCTAAGTTGGATTTGCAGCACTACAAATTCACACTCAACACACACACACACACACACACACACACACACACACACACACACACACACAGCCTTAACCTTTCGAACATGCATTGCCATACATAGTGCTGGGAAATTAAAACACCTCACTTCATTCTGTTCTTCTCTGAAAGAGGCATCTCAGTATTTCACACATTTTATGAATTTTAGAGCTTTCATCTGGGTTAGCCCTTTTAGACACAGATAAATTAGCTTCTGACACTTTAAAGCAAAAGCTAAGAATTAATAATAAAAAAGAACTTTCCAAGTGATGTTTTCCCAGAAGAAGCAATGGTTCTGCTAGTCTCTTCATTGAGAAGGCAGCCTATTTCTGTAGTCAGCCTAAGGCATTAGATTGCTTCATCGTCCCTTGCATACTAAACCCAAAAACTTAGGAGTAAATCCCTGCAGTCTTACATTTATGAATGTTGTGAACCAGAAATCTCCCAAGTTCTTAGTTAATTTTTAGTACAGAAAACTTGCTCATCATTAGAGACTTAGTGTTCTAACAAGATTTCATGGTTGAATACTGTGGTTTGATAAGGGTAAATTTAAAAAAGCAGCATGTAAAGTTAATCGTGTGTGTGTGTGTGTGTGTGTGTGTGTGTGTGTTTGTGTGTGTGTGTGTGTGGGTTGTGTGTGCTGAACATGCAAACATGCTTTGGGAAAATTGAAAATGAATGCTTCAAAATATCCATGGAGTTTTTCTTGGATGAGTACATATGTTTTAAAAATATAGTTTCTTGATTTGAAGGTTGTCTGCTTCTCAGTCGTATTGTCTGTGCTTAGTTTCTTTTCTAAATGTTTATCAGGTGAAGTTATCAAATATGTCTATTCATCTTTACTTAGAAATACTATTTAGCATACATGTACTTTTATATTCCTTTGAAAATTCTTGCAGTGAACAATTCTCTTAGCATTCTTACATGTAATTAAATATTTGTGAAATTAGGCTACTATTCTATCATATCACTAGGATTTAATATTTTTTTCAAAAAATGTTGAGGAATTGCTTCTATTTTATTATAATGCCTTTGTCCAGTGACACTCTGTAACATTCCAAAGGTAGGGAAGAGATATCTGTTTAAACCTACATTACCTTTGAGCCAACTTTGACAATTTCATTTTAGCAATAGCAAGACTCTTGTACAATATTGAAGACCTTGAGGCTAAGCTTCAGAGAGCAATAGTGTTCCTATTTGCCAATCTTAAATAAACATAGATGCAAATTTTACATAAATATCCATAGTTAAGTCTGCTGGGTAATCACTGCCCATTGTCCCGGACCCCAATAAATGGCCAGGAAATATATGTCTTATGTGTGAGTCAGTGTCAGACAGCACACTTCAGATATCCAAGTGACCCCAGACAAAATGGCAGAAGGACCTAGCTGACTGTAGCCCAAGTTTTCACATATATACCTAAAAAGTAATTATTGTTTAAGTTTGCTAAAATGTAGGTTGTATAATGTCTAATGATCCAGACATGTGCTACAAGCTCATAAATATACTGTAAATTTTAGTCCATGTGCTTTACAATTACATTTTAAAAATATTTTAAAGCTTTTTCCCATCCATTCTCAGTACTACTTTTTTCACTCTTATATAAGCTTTCAGAATTCTATGCTTATACATATGATATGGAGAGAATCAAAACACCATATGATCCCTTCTAATGAGTTTATTACAAAACCTTTAAATCCTGCTATTAATTATTTTTCCTCCTTTCAACCTAACATTTTTATTAGTGATTCACATAAAATTATTTTTTCTTTTTCCTCTATTTTATTAAGTTTCTCATTTTTTACATATAGATTTATATTATTACATACACACATACAATAAACTACCTACAGCAAGAAGAACCATAAAATAATCAGGAATTATATAAATGTTACATTCTTAGTATTTTGGCTATTTGTGTTTGGCAGCATTGAAGAAAACATCTTTCCTATCTTGGTGCATCTAAAATTCTGAATGTAAATCAATATCTATCATATCTTGTCATTACCAACTTAAAACATCTATCCAGACCTAAAAACATCTTAACCTCTACACAACTAAGCTTCATTGTAAAACTAAACCATCTGGTCTTCAACCCCATCAGAGACTTGAGAAGGAATAAAGCTGATTACCTGAGTATACAGGAGTGCAGGTTAATAGCTTTGTAAATGAGAAGATGACAGAGAGGGTTTGCTATGTAAGCAATCACCCAAAACTCTCTATATAGCTAGCCCAATATATCTGACAGACACATTTGTAAGGCCAGAAACTATTGAGAACTTACACTGTCTTTGCAGAATTTGGCTATCGACTCTGCCTGCATCTAAGCTTGCCCCTTTTTTATGGGGAAGGTCACATCACCCTCATCAAAGGAAAAATATGCCAAGATGATGTCTCAGTTCTGAGCATCTATGCCCCAAATGCAGGAGCACCTACTGTTAATTATATTTCAAGAATTAGACTTTATAGGCCTAGCTATCCATATATTCCTATATTCTTATTTTTTGTTTTCATGTAGTGATTTAAGCCAGATAATAAACAACACTTTCTGACATGATGACAGGGTGAAAATTGCAAGAGCTGTTGAAAAATGACTCATGCTATTAAACCTTGAAGACAGTTTTTTTTTTCACCCAGAATGCACCACACCAAGATGCATCACCTTTGGCATGATATCTAGCATTGCACATATGAAATATATGCTCTCTTTCAATTAAGATTCTCTCTCCAAATATAACTTAATGAAATTATTTATTTATTTTCTGTATGTGGTGCATACTTAGCTTGTGTGTATGTGTACCACATGTGTACTAGTGTGTATATCAGCCAGAGCAGGGCATTAAATCCCCAGCAACTGGATTACAGAAGACTTTGAGCCATCACGTGGGTGTGGCAAATTGAACCCAGGTCCTCTGGCAGAGCAATCTGTGTTTTGTTTTGTTTTTTTGTTTTTGTTTTTGTTTTTGTTTTTGTTTTTTGTTTTTTTTTTTTTTTTTGTTTTTTCGAGACAGGGTTTCTCTGTGTAGCCTTGGCCATCTTGGACTCACTTTGTAGACCAGGCTGGCCTCGAACTCACAGCGATCCGCCTGCCTCTGCCTCCCGAGTGCTGGGATTAAAGGTGTGCGCCACCACACCCGGCTGCAATCTGTCCTCTTAATCACTGAACTATCTCACTAACTCACAAAATTATCTTTTGCATCATTTTCTAATAGGAAGAATGTAGTGATTTGAAATGCCATTATAAAAGGAAAATAATAAAAACAACACCCTTATCATTAAATCTTCTTATAGTGCCGTGAAAATCAAAACATTAAAATATTAACTTTCATGGAGTTGTTACCATCCCTTTCCTAAATATTGTGTGAATATGAAATAGCACTTTAAATTGTTCTCCAGCCATTGTAGAATTAAGTTTTTTTTTGGTCTCTGAAATCAATCTCTCCAGATCATGAGTGGCTCTAAATTTTCATATTTACTTTGAACAATGAAAGAGTGGGTCTTGTGCTTATTGTTGAAACTTCATTTAACGGTATCAAATTTTAACCCCTTTTTTTAACAGATTAATTAAATCTTTACTTTTTTTTAGATTACATGCATGCATCTGAGTAATCAGAAAACTGAAAAGCTAATCAAGGGAAGTCTAAACCTCCATGTGTCTAAGGAAAGCATCACTCCAACTTTTGATATCTGAGTCTTTTATATCTAAAGCGCAGATTATATTTCGACCTTCATAGAGTTTTCATAAGAAGTAGGTATTTTATTCTAGTGTTTGAAATAATACAGTACCCCCTTTTAATGAATGACAACTGTTTTCAGTAAGTCTAAAGTTTGGGATTTTAATTCTTTCAACAGTCAGAGGACAACAGTGGAGGATATTGACGTTGTCTTGTTGTAACCAAAATGTTCGAAGAGAACTCGCAAGCTTCTTAAGTGGTTATGCTTTATTCAGCATCCGTGGAAAAAGAGTCATCAATTCTATTTATTTTCAATCACTGAGCAATACTTGTAATACAGTATTACTATGTCACATTTTGTTTTGGAAATGCCTTTTGATTGAGTAAAGCTGTGGTTCTCAATCTTCCTAATGCTGCCACCCTTTAATACAGCTCCTCATGTTGTGGTGACATAAAGCTGTTTTTGTTGCTACTTCATAGGTGTAATTTTGCTATTGTCTTGAATCATAATGTAAACATGGTGTTAACTGACCCTTGTGAAAAGGTTATTTGACTCCCAAAGGCATCACAACCCACAGGTTGAGAACCACTGGATTAAAGCATTTTTGGATATATGTATCATTTTAATAACTGCTTTATAGACAAGATAACATCTTTTTGAAAAGCATCCATTGAATTAACTTTTACTCAAATGAATTAATTATATTTTGATCTTTAAGGAAATAGATATAATGCCATTGTTTTAAAACTGGAGCTAATGAAAGTGTGTATTATTACATAGGCAAAACATATGAGTAAAAGTTGCCCACTTGTATTTCCAATGCTATTGAGTTAAGACACAAAGTTATACTGCTGTGTTTGCTTTTGTTGTTGTTGTTGTTATCTGTATGACTGTAAGGCAGAGAGGAATAGGTGAAACAAAAATTTACATCCAAATTCAAAGCTCCCCACGCTATTTGCCAAGAATAAAAGTGCTTTCTGCATTTGAGACAAAGCCTAATCCATATTTATTTCCTGGCTTGAGGAATTTCATGGGGTCATTTCTACAGGAGAGCTCCAAGGGAGTTAGGAATCTGGCCTGTGATTTTCCTCCTGGCACTGGCTTCTGAAATAAAGCACAATCACTTATAACATTTCAAAAAGTTATCCATCATCCGCATTGTAAAGCACATTGAAGTCATTTAAGCTCTAGAGTGCAGCTTGAAGATTTTTCTATTCATGGGAGGTGGAAAACATGAAAAGAAAATGAAAATGGGGGGCAGGGAGTTTTAGAGGGGATTAGATTCCATGTAGATGAAGAACATGACCCAGAACACATATGTTCTAGGAAATGTTTGCGGAAGACTCGGTCGTTAATTGTGATTTTCAAATGTTGAACCATATCTCAGATTCTCAGGAATGTGGTGCTTATGACTATGTTCAAGTGTGTGTCTAAATCCTCACCTGTTTACAAGCCCACCTTCAGTAGAGATTTACCGAAAGAATGGCTGAGGAAACAGATCTGTTGAAGACAGATGGGAACTCACAGCCATATTTTGTTACACTATCTCATTGTGGTTTTTTTTTTTTTTTCCACACTGTGGGAATTCTACTTTCAGAGTGAGGGGAGCCTCTCTGCTTTCACTTTAGTCTGACCACTTTTCTTAAGGGAGAGCAAGGGCTTCACAAATCAAACGCTTGCTCATGTTAAACCCCAGAAACAGATATAAAAAGAAAAATCGTGCTTCATAAGCATGCCTACCCATACAACAATAGCTGCTCTACTGAAACCCCAGCCCAAATGAAATGGAACTAAACCCCCTGAAATATACCGCTGGATGCAACTGGATATGCTGCACTTCACAGAGAACTTGCTCTGGACTGTTCTGCTGCGCTTTCCTACTGAGGGAGAGAGTCTTTACCCCAACCTGAGCCCATAAACCACTGTTCCTGAGAGCTCACTGGCATAGCGGGCCCTACAGGTATTTTTTTTTCACTTTATTCTCTGTTGTTGCAGAAAGGGTGGGCCCTTTTTATTATTTGTGGATGAATGAATGTGTCAATCTACATAGCATGTACGCTCTTCAGTCACTCTACCAGCGGATGAGAAGTAGAAGTTGGTCTCTCGACTACTTGAAATCTCAGTTCAGCCGAGATTGTCTTTAGTCCCTGCAATTCTTAAACTATTTTATCAAAAATCTGTGATACATTTCCTTAGATTCTGTCATGTCACCAAACTGTTCCCTTCGTAATGATGCCGTAAAACTTTTGAAACCCTTACTACAGTCATTTCAGAGAGGTTATACTATACAAGCCCTGTCTTAAAATTCTCGGCTTTTTCCTAAGTGAAATGTGTAGCGCCCTGAAAAAGCTTGGTCTCTCTGAGACAAAGCTCTTAACATAGAGGAATTTTTTAGACTCTAGGAAAATTAGATGTGGGCGTGTCAGAGGGACAGTTTTCCGGGCAATGCAAAACTTAACTGGTGGTCTTTGTGATGCCTTTTGGTTCTTCAAAAACGATTGAAATATCTAAGAGCTAAGTTTGAACCCTAGCACAGCCCATAGTTCCAGTCGGTCTCTTTTTCCTTCCCCTGCTCAAACTGCCGCCGTGGTCAGGATTCTTTTGCACTTAAATTTATTTGATCATAAAATAACAAACTTCCTCCAGCTAATTTAGGAGTACATCCAAAGTATTTCTCTGTTTAATCAAAAAGAATATGGGGGGTACACATGATGCCATGATTAGGTAGTTACCCTTTAGTTATGGTACTTTGGAAAAGGAGTTAGTATGCACCCATCTTTGTAATAAAATGTATTATATGTGAGAATAAAGCACTATATTCTCATGCATTTGCATGTGCATACGTTGTCTGTATATGCGTGAATAAGAAAATTATGACATCGCCTCTTAGAAAGAAGTGGACACTGAGAAGTGAAAGATTCACAGGTACAAGTTAGATTTCATTCCATTTATATATTTATATATGTACATATAAACATATAAATAAATCTCATGTTAATGTTTATGCACATTATACTATATAGAAGAGTAAACTGTGAAAACATGTATATATATATATTTGTTTATGAATACACGTGTTTTCTAATATTTTTGTCATTTACATCACTTAAAAATTTGAGACCCTCCATCAAAAAGTTGTTGGAATTTAATAATGAACTGATTTGTCTTACTTACCTATGATTCATTCCCAGAACAGTGCTCTACCAAAGCAAGTCAGAGTGATTACTCCAACAGTAAACTGTTAGTATATGTACTTCTGTAGTTGGTCCACAGCACTTCTTATAAGTTAACTGTTGTCTTGTAGGTCGTTAATTATAATTGTTAAACAAAATGTTATTACTTTGGGGTCAGAATAAATTGGAATTATTTTATTTGAGTAAAATACAATATTAGGTCTGCATTTGACATTCAATAAAGTGAAGTTGGTTTTTTACTGTCAAAATATTAGATGCAGATGTGAATGCCTAAAGTCAAGTTTAAATTTTTAAAGAGAGCGCCATATGGTTTTAAACTGTTGCCGGCAGTTTCTTACGTGATTTGAATGGCAATGTGCTTACCATTTCAGTGATTTTTGGTCAAGCTGTTTTAATTGGCCTGTAAAAGAGAAATTAAGGGCATGATGCTCAAAACTGGCCTTCACAGAGTATGTCAACTTGACCATTTTGGTGTGACTTACTTGGCTAGGCAGCGGTCATTTGGTGTATGTTTGTGCGAGAAGACATTCGGGTGAGAGGTCAGTTCCAATATTAATTTTTTGTCACGGAGCTATTCATCATGAACAATGCCTGTGTTCTCCCATAGATAGAGCCACCCCAATCTGTAACCAAAGATGGATGTCATGTAATGGGGCAAAGTTAGCAAATGACTTCAGTCATACAGTCCCGTGGTGTTTACAGGATCACCATTGATTAAAGGCTTAGAAACATAAACTCTACACCCGTCCGATTAGTTCAGAGGATTATAATGCATTGGTCTCCACTACACTTATACTTAACCTGACCCATCCAGACCTTTACTTTTTCTCCAGGCTTTCTGTTACCATGTGGTTATCTACCAGAAGTAGTGAGGGCAACACTCCATTACTCAAGTTAGTGCCACTTACATTCTGGCCAACTGCTAAATAAACCCAGTCTTTACATGTCTCTGAATAACATGAAGAAATGTTTCAACATGGCAAGTGGACTTCGTGTTGTATCGCGAGGGAAAATACAGCAGACACATTCGAATCGTAAGTCAAACATGACCGGCTAAATCTCCTCGACGTTTACAGCCTGCAATATCAGCAACAGGACACATAACTGTGGCTTGTTTTATGTTCTGTCGCTGGAGTCGCGAAGGAGGTAGCTTATGGAGAAAACAGAAATCTTTATGGCAGCTGTGAAACTTCCTGAAATCTTAAGTGCTTTCCCGTAAGGTATTTACTCGTCTATATTTTATCATATATTCTCTTTAGACTCCATTATTTTGAAATACTGACTGAATATTTTTTTTCTTAGTCATTAGATAACCCCACCCTTCCATATGAATGGTCAGTGGAAGTACAGTCATTTTGTTCAATTGATGGAAATCGTGTTTGCTTAAAGTTGCTTTAAAATATCTCCCATCATCTATCAAGGGGTTCAGCCTATTAAAATAAAAAAGTACACTTTTCAACTGTTTCATTTCTAGCATTTTCTTTTTTTGGTGCTAAAACTCTGAACTCACATGGGAAGTCCTTAGCCAAGTGAAGAGACATGAATTTGTTTCTGGTCATGGGTCTTTTGAGGAATATTGAAACCTGTTAAGATGTTCTGGTCTTATATTTTCATAACACTGAAATGTGTTTTTTAAATGCTTTCGGGTCAGATGTATTGGGAAATTTTTCATTGATTGTGCCCGAAGTGTTTTCCATCCAGAGCAAAGTTGGATATGGTATCCCAATTACCTGAAGACGAATGACAAAGACAACGAGGAATCTTGCTTTACTTGAACCAGCTTTCCTTCCCAGAGAGGAGCTCTTTCTACTTTGGTAATGCTGGAGAGTGCAGGAGAGGACGGATGAAAAGGTGACGAAGTCTCACCCACGGCTGATTCGGAGCCTACTGTGGCCAGCCAGAGGAATCTGTCCGGTTAAATGCTCCCTTTGGCTTGATGTGTGTTCTGAGTTGGAATGGAAGAGAAAATGTGTACGGCATCAGTCACCCTTCCGCTGTCCTCGCTAGCCAAACCAATGGGCACCTGATCCAATTAGAACTGAGAGTGGTTCAAGGATAGCATCATATTTCAGCTTAGTTTAAATCTCTCAGTAATGGAATCCTGAAAAGGAAGGGCCACTTCATTGCTGCTGATGCATCATGATTTTCATGTGACAATAGCTTCTCTCATGTTCCCATATCAAGCAGGCAGAAGTGCTTGGGTGAAACAGCTATTTATTTTAGGAGTTGAATGAGGACAGGATGAAGGAGTATACTGACTGCCAGACCCAGTTTTAGAAGGTCACGTACCTTTCCCTCATCTTAAAAAAAAATCAGGATAGAGCTTCCGCTTTCTTCATTTGTGCAAAATATCATTTCATGTAGCCACACTCGACTGTCCTTTTGCAGATGAATGAAAACCTTTTGTTTGAGACTTAATGAGGTTCATGAATATGCTCAAGGATTTAGTTTCAGAACAATCCTTAATAAATTTATTTGCACTTACTCATACCAAATACAGAGGAGTTATATTGAAAAGGATGGGATGGTAATATGAAGGTGATGGCACTTGGGAAAAGAATCACAAATGTAAATTAGCAGTAATTTTACTAAAGATCAATGCAACCATATACATATATATGATATATGTGTATATAATTGTAGAACACATATTCACATAGTGATCTGAGGATCTTTACACTAAAACATATGCACTGAATTAAAGGTCAAGGAACTCCAGTATCTTTAACAGGTGAGGTGATGTGCTGAGAGGTCAGTATCTGTCACCAGGTGAAAATTGGTGTTCTAAGGTCTTTGTTTCCTTCTTTGTGGCCTCCATTTGTTCGACAGCTGTTTGTGTTTTTTCAATTATCTCAACTACATTTGTCCTAAAATAAAGAAGAATAAAAGTCAACTTACTTGATAGCATTGCGAGTTTGGGAGGCATCTCTGATTTCATAGTATGGCTCTTGACAGGTCTCACATTTCAACTTTACATTTTGTGACTTCTGGAAGCATTTAACATAGACATATATGGCAATATAGCTTGTAAGGTATCGTTTTGCATTAACAAAGTTCAAATTTCCTACACTAGGAACAATGTTCCTAAAATCATTGCAACATAGATTAAACCTTTATGAGAAAAAGGAGAACCTTTGAAAGCAGGGAAATGTAGACTTATAATGGGAACAGTTACTTCTCTTATTTACTCACAATATGTCGGTCAGCTTGGTTGATTAGTTTGTTGTTGTTTTGTGGAGCTTGACATGAGCCCAGGGTCTGGAGCATGTGTGTTCTTTTCCAAGACCCAGCCATAGTTCTATTTAATTTTGTGATAGGGCTATCAATCCAGAAGACCAAATAGGAAGCAAAACTGTTTTGAGTCTGGCATCATACTCATTAAATTACAAACTAATTTAATTTAGTTTTCAGTATGTCATGTCTCTTGTGACAGAGGTGATGACATGAGTGTGGGCAGGACTGTTGTACACTTTGGGTCCAGTGTCGAGCAGTCATAAACATGATATTACTATAAATGCCGTGTGTTGGACGCCTAAGTTTAGTTTATGCTTTCCTTTTGCGTTAACTCCTTCTCCTTCTGCCTGCTTATATCTTCATCTTTTTATTCTTTTCTGATTTCAGGCTCTGCTAAATAAGCCAACTTCCCCCTGTAATTTAATCAGTTATTCAGTATTTCAATGGTAAGGGCCATTGATTTACAAATTCAAATATCTGTGATAATGCAATTTGTTAACTATTTCGGTGAGCTTCAGCTTTGGGTATAATTCTTATTTTAACTCCCTTTAAAAGTGTCACATGTACAATAACACATGGCCACTATAAGTATTTTTTTAGGTGTGATAGATTGTAGTCCTTTGCTACACAAATGCCAGTATATGTAATAAGCTATTTAGAGTTTTGATACAGGAAGGCATAAATTATAAACATTTGACTGTGCTAGTGTATTTTGACATACTATACCAAAGTTCTAGAAGCTGGCTACTTTATAAAACAATGAAGTTTATTCAGATCACAGTTTTGGCGACTGAAAGTCAAATAGCAAATGGGCCCATTGATTTGGCCACTTGTGAGAGTGTGCGCTGGCAGGTGGTGTTTTAAAGAAGTAGGTGTCATAACAAATGAACACATCTCTAGGTAGGAATTTGAAAGCAACTTGGAACCAATTATACCTTCTGTAGACTTCCTCTAGACTCCACTTCCTGTAAGATTCTATCCCCCGTCTCAGTGCCAACATGCTAGGGACCAAACTCCGAACACGTGAAAGATTGGAAACAAAGCAGGTCCTATCCACAGTACTGAAGAAACAAAGCTTATGAGGAACTGTTGGAGCCCACTCATCACTATAGAAGCAAACTGCCCTCAGGACTGTTGGAGACCACTCGTCAGCACAGAAACAAACTGTCCTCAGGTCTGTGTTTTAAAAAGTAGATGCATGTACTAAAAAAAAAAAAAGAAAGAAAGAAAGAAAACTTACTGTGTTGTTTATTTTGACCCTAGGAAAATAAGTGTCAATGCCTTGTATGGTATCAATACCTAGTGTAGCGAATGAATAAGTTGCCCTAAGGAGCACTCGCACGCAGCTGTCCTCCAACATTAGCCTCCTGTATTTGGTGACTTTTATGGCTTATTTTTATGGACATTAATTTAATAAACCTATGAAGTAATTTTACTGCTAACAAATGATAAATTTAGGCAAGATGTTAACAGTCAGTGAAGGAATCCAAATGTGTTTGTTTACATTAGTGTCTCCTGTACAAATAAATAATTGAAATAGAAGTTTCACCATGAAGTTCAAAGCTCTTTTGTTGTTCATAATGAACGCACTGCCATTACTCTATTTTATAGTGCTTTTGCTTGGAGTTGAGAGAAAAACAGACATGTGAAACACTTTTAATTGGACAGGAAAAAGACTAGAATATTTTCCTTTTGCAGCACAATGTTTGTCATGGCAGCCTTTAAAGTCTCTTTTCAAGAAACAAAATAGAGTGATTGTTGTCCAATTGCCTATTACAAATGCATTTTCTAAGCAAGTGCTTGAGGGTCTTTGGAAATAACTATCCTTGAAATATAGATGGTGTCTCCATCAATTTATGTTTAACCCCTATGACTTATCCTTTTATTGCTGCTGGTAGTGATGAATAATATTAATCTTATATATGATAGGAATGAATTAAATGTTGTGAAGACTAATAAACAGGCATGTGTAAGTGTTTAAAAATAACTTATATACAAAACAAACAAGTGATTGAGCAAGACTTTTCTGTCTGACTACAATAGAATGCAAATAGTTTTGTCCTTAGTCTTTGTATATTTAGCCATTTGAAAGTTTGCTTAATGACTGCTTAGGAAGAAATTTCCCCCTTTTCAATATTTATACATGGTGGGTAATCAATATCCTTATGTGAGAAAAATCAGGAGCCATCTCTAGGAGTGTTAAATCCTGATCTCACCTTGTCTGGAGGCTTGCCCAGCCTGGTGACACACAAGATACATTCACATTTTTGCCATATTAATTTCTCAAACACATTCTAACAATGTGAGGAAAGCAGAAAACACTTTAACCTTACCTAAAAATATTTAAAACCTTCAATAGAAAATAACCCTGCACATTTATATTAATGTTGAGTGGCAGTCACCTACCAAGGAAAAAATATGAATAAATCATTGTTGGTAGAAGAAATGTGTGATCAGAAACACATTTTCATTTCACGTTCTACTGGAGACCTAGGCTTGGCTACCCAAGGATGAAGTTTTGATTAGAATGGTTTCAAAGGTTCATTTAATAGTATTGGACAACAACAACAAAAAAAGCAATTTTTCGAAACCTTTGCCACAATACTGGCTCATTTCACCTCCACAGGCCTCGTGGTATCTGCATTCACAGTGCCACTTTGCTTTGGGTCAGAAAAACCAGAAAACCACAACCCTCTACCCATCCCACCCCACGTTTACATGCTTTTTATATGTACATCAAGTCCAATAGGTAAGCTTTTATAACTTAATTAATTACAATTACATAAAGTTTTGGGGAAAATGATGTGATAATTTAAGAAATATGTTAGTTACAAGAACTGTGTCATTTAGTAAATGTTTTTAATGCTCACTTGTGTAAAGCTCGGGATATTTAGGGTAGCTCAATTTTCTTGAGTAACTCTGTGAATAGCTTTAATACCTGAGTGCTAAATGAAAAGAAATCATCCCCCAGTTAAAGAACTGCTTAATAGAATCTCCCATTGAGGAGCAAAACTCCTTAAGACAGCTTTTCACAAGCTCTCACGTTTCCTTGCCCTTTCAACTCAATTAAACAAATTTGAAAATAAATTGTTTTCTTTGATAAACCATAAGTAATTCTGTGAGAATCCAAGTAAGAAGGTGACTAACAACAGAGTTTAAAAACTAGCTAGCTGGTGTTGGAGTCTAGCTCAGTATTGGAGTGTCTGTGCAGCTCGTATGGGTGGCTGTTTTTTTATTCGCAAGACCCAAAGCAAAACCAAGCGATGGCCAGAATATAGTAGCCTTCATAGATGCCGTGGCTCATGGTAGGGGTGGATCAAGTCCAAACATTGTTTGTTCTTCTTGACCCTTGCGTCGTGTGCTGTTACTTGATTGATTTCCATTGATATTTGTCCAGGGAAAGGATCTGCCAAGTTTCATGTATAAGTCTGAGTATAAAAATGCAGAGATATTAAGTTACTGTGGAGGACCAGAAAGTTGAGTTCACTCACACCAAGTGTTCTCTGTGTTTCCAGCCCAGGATGTGCTTTGTGGAATTGCTGGTTCTGTTATAGAGCAGAGGGGAAGCGATCTTAGCCAAGCCTGCGTCATTTTCTTCCTGTCTTTAGACCTTCCATAGGAATCTAAGTTAGAGACTAAGGAAATTACCAAGAACTTGAGAACACTAAAGCGGCATGCTGGTTGAAGGTTCCCTGAATAATACTGTGTAGAGGGAGAGCCAGATCCTTGTCTCCTTTGAGCTAAAATTAGAGTTCTTACAAAAACATGTCATCTCTTGCATAAAATCTGCTTTATTTAGAAGGTCAAATGTCCTTAATAACACCATAGAAAGTTTCCCCAGTGTGTCGGTGCGGGCTGTTTGAAATGATCTGGGAGAAGTAAGCATATATTCTGTTTTATTAAGAATGGAAGTCCTCCATATGAAGGGTATGAGGTCAAATGACCACAACTCATCTTTGGAAAGTGTTAATTCTATGTTGACTCTGTAAACATTTCTTTACCATTTAAGCAAGAACGTAAGTATTGAGAGGAGCCTCTGAAATAATAGCAAATAGTTCTTAACATAAAAAATACTCGATTTTAGGCCAAAGCTTTTGAGTGTTTAGTGATATCAAGTTAATTTATTTTTGAAACAATAGATATATTCAAAATAATTTTTCTAAAAATTGTCACTGATGTGATGATACAGTTATATCCATTCATTTAAAAACTCATTTTATGCATTTGAATATCTTTATGTTTGAACATTGGATGCCCAATCCCAACTAAGTCCTTTTGACAGTTGTCCCTTCCTTTTCTCTCCTGCCCCTCTGTCTGCTTCTCCTTCTTCTCTGTATCTATTCCTCCCTTCTTCCCTTTTATATATATTTATAATTGTTAGTACTTATTTGAAGTATAATTTTTTAGAATCTTTTTTTCTCATCTTACTGCTAACGTTTGTTTGTTTTCAGATTTTTGACTCAAAGTTGACTTATTCAGGGCCACATTTCAAGACCACCAGCCTTTGCCTCCCATCTACATAAATTTCCTTTGTGTTATGGTCCCTTGTACAAGACTGGAGTTTAGATTATTGATATTTAGAATGGGGTTCATCGTGTTTGATCATACCTATCTTATTGCTATATTTTAGGATGAGTGGATGAAAATGCACACAAAAGCATGTAGCACAGTAAAAAAAAATGTTTCTTTTTAAATTTTATGGATTTTGTTACTTTGCTTGAAGTTAACAACTGTAATAAAGAATGTATAATGTAAAACACCTGACGAAGCAAAATTGATCTATATACCATTATAAGAAAATGCATGTGTTTTAACTTATAAATACAAGACAATTGGCAATCATAAAGTTACGTGTGGTAACCTTGGCTCCCCAATGAGTGTTCTATAGGTGTTGTCTATAGGGAAAATCATAGCTCTCAGCTTTATGTATTCCCTCTCATCTATAAAAGAACTTACAGGCACAGAAGGCTAGCAAGCAAAAACTTTAGTTAGAAGAGGAAGTAGCTGAGAAAGTAAAATAGATCCACTGGGGAGCAGCAGGGAAAAATGACCTCACTGGGGGGGGGGACTTGAGTGTTGTTTGTTAAGGGCCCAGAGATGGTAAGAAGACTTGTTTAGTGGGGATTATCAGAATAGTTTCACTTTTATGATAATTAAGTTACATAACTAGTTATACAAGCATGCCTTGGGGACATGTATATTTTAATTTAACCCTGAGAAATGAGTGCAGTAGAGTCAATTTTTCCTTAAATTTCCACTAGTTTGCAGAACACTTCCAGTGGAAAGGTCTATATTGTGCACACAGCAGTTATGTGAGGGCTGACTGTTTTTTCTAATTTGGAGGAACAGCTGCCATTGTTGTGGAAAATAGGAGAATAACTTGAGTGAAGGGTTGAGCATTGCCCTGCTCCCCAATTTCTGCCCAAGTAGAAGGCAAAGTACTGGCTTGTTTTTAACTAAAACGTAAGTCTTCTAGTTAACTTAACTAGTTAATCAATTAATTAATTTAGGTTTAGAGATTGATCACACACAATGAGGCGATGTTTGTGGGGGTGCTTTTGTGGATGTACTCGTGTCTTTTTTTTAAAATGTTTTGAGGGAAACTTCTTTACCTTCCAACCTCCAAGTGTCTATAAATACGTAAGTTCTGTTATTGTGCAGCCTGTACATGGTGTTGCCAGCAAATTCCCCTTCCTGCCCCCATCCCAGCTCCACCCTCCAGGGTTTTATCTTCTCATCAGGCTTGTTCACTAATACCTCTTGATATGTTTCTATTTTCCCAACTTTACAAAACTGTGCCATTCCTCTTTATCCCTCTTTATTTTTCTCCACAGAACTGACTGATGTATTTAATTATAGAATGCCAATGTCGTAAAAGAAAAAAAAAACCAAGAACTGTTTTTATTTTCCTTATTTCCAAGCTGAATTTTTAGTTCTTAGAATACTACATTGTACAGAAACCATCCTCTGAGACTATTACGTGGCACAGGACGCCGTCTCTGTGTATGAGTGTAGCATTATAATAAGGAAATGTCACTGTAGGTCATCTACAGCAGCCAGTTAGCGTGATACAGGGATTTTTGTCTGGTATGTGTGTGTGTTTGTGTGTATGTATGTGTGTATAGTGTGTGTGTTTATGTGTGTGCACGTGTCCTTTGTCATTTCTTTTTTCATTTATCTGAAAGAAATAAACAACTTGAAGAACTATTAATAATCGTATAATGACAAATATAGTAATAGTTTAGAATTTGGAATGATTTTATGCATTCAGATTTGACTTAGTCTGCATGTGGGTTGTTAGATACATATTTATAGGTATATGTTTTAACACACACACACACACACACACACACACACACACCATTTCCTTCCTCTTTTAGTGAGAAATGTTCAAAAGCAGGGTGCCTCAGGAGCCAGGAATGTACTGAGAATGCCTAGTACCTCAGTTTCCTCCACAATACTGTTCATTTGGTGACTGCAGGGCACCTTGACAAAAAAAGGAAAGTCTAAAATGAGACTTGCCAAATGATCACAGAGCATGTGACAAGGAATACTAATTAAACATGAAGAAATATGGGCGAACTATAGAGTTGGATTAGCAGCATACTAACTATACTAAGTCCAGTATTACCAACATCTGAAAACAGCAGAGAACACTGGGGCTCTGATCACATGGGACCTCTTTGTTTGTAATACATTTTCCTTCAATTTTCTGTAAACTTAGCACTTGTCAAAAAATAAATTTGCTTTAAACTTTAATGTAAAGGTCTTTGGGGATATTGGGCAGGATATGTTAATGACATGTGCATGGTTTTATTTCTTTGGCACTTTATGCCATCCCAGGAAGATGTTTACGGGAAAAATTGAGCTTATAACTTTAGATCCCAGTTTAGCTTATTTATGTCTGCTGCCTGCATAACATTTGTTTCAGACAACTGTTTCTTTATTTTTATTCTCACTCAAGATGGAAGCAGGTCTAAATAGAAAGAAAAGTGTCTCAGTGTTCCTACTTCATGCCACCAAATTCAGCTGATGATGTAAAAGTTATTTTAGTTGTTTTTAGAATTTCGGTTTATTCTAGGGTTAAGCAAGTAACCCAGGGAAATGTCTGGGCTAACATTGCAACCCCTTAGTGGGCGGGGGGGGGGGGGGCGGGGGGGCGGTTTAACCACTGGAAAACATGGATGTTTACATTATGCGTTATAACAGCACCAAAAATACAGTTCTGAAGTAGCAACGAAATAATGTTATGATTGGGGTGGGTCACCACAATGTGAGGCACTGTATGAAAGGTTCACAGCCACAGCATTGGGAAGGTTGACAACCACTGCCGTACATCTTTTTTAAAAAATACGTATTTTATTAATTTATTCATATTACAGCTCAATGCTTATCCCATCCCTTGTATCCTCCCATTCCGCCCTCCCTCCCATTTTCCCCTTACTCCCCTCCCCTATGACTGTGACTGAGGGGGACTTCTTCCCCGTGTATATGTTCATAGGGTATCAAGTCTCTTCTTGGTAGCCTGTTATCCTTCCTCTGAGTGCCACCAGGTCTCCTCATCCCATGGTCAAATACGGGGCACCAGAGTTTGTGGGAAAGTCAGACCCATCTTTAGAGTGCAACAGCGCTACAGAGTTCTAGAGAAGACGGATACCTAAAGATGGCTCCACTTGGCTCACAGTTAACATTCACTACAGTCAAACCACACTGACACTTGGCATATAAGACTGTCATTAGTGAAGCTATGCCTGTAGAAATTACAACTTTAAAGTGATTTTTATGCACATGTGCCTAGTTATAACTTAATAGAGTTTGCTAGCTTATGAATCAGTCTGTTTTGCTATAAGTTGTAAACTGCTAAAAGGGCTTCGTCAAGTTAAGTAAAAATCAAATTTTCTACAATTTAGTAGTACAAAATAGTTGATAGTTAACTCCTACAGATAAGAGTTCAAATGCCAGGGCTGGAGAGATGGCTCAGAGGTTAAGAGTTCAATTCCCAGCAACCACGTGGTAGCTCACAACCATCTATAATGTGATCTAATGTTGTCTTCTGGCCTGCAGGTGTACATGCAGAGCATTGTATACATAATAAATAAATAATAAAAATATTTTTTAAAAAAGAGTTCAAATGCTAAACTAGCCAGTGCTTGGACAAATGGCCGAAATTCACTACTCTCAGTTTTTGTAGTGATACATTGTGGTATCTGTCTTTGCCTTAGGGGCATGCTGTGTGACCACATGCGTCTTTGCATGTGTCTGCCTTACATGTTTACAGACTGTAAGCAGCTGTCATTAACGATTCTCTCTTTTAAGATTCAACAATAGCCTAGATCAACAGTAGCCTCAAGCCCTATTAAATTCCAACGAATCCACTTTAAAAAGGATCTAAAACCTCTATCTTCATACAGTGAGGTCATACTAAGTGGTATAATTTTGCTTTTTGTATATTGTTAATTCTTATTTGGGGAGGAGACAACAGGAAGTCCAATGGATGATGCCTTTCTTTGGCAAAGAGCTTACCTGTAGTGGATAATTGTCAGGTAAGACGTAATTCTTTACTGGTGGCCTGGAAAGTGGACCCTTTATAGCACTGACTTGTGATACTGAGTAGAAGAGGGACAAATACTGTAGACAAGATAACTTACGTGTCTCCACCCTTAGCTTTACTGTAGCATCACCAAGGATGCACAGTTTCGTAGGTACTGAAATACGGATGGAGAGTTGTGGAATCACATACCTGATGTAGGCTGTCTCCACTCATTCTGCCAAACAGCAGAGAGTTCATCATTATATTCAAGACAGAATGTCCACATCCTCTTTCATTTTTTTCTTCAGGCAACCTACCTAGTAATTCTGAAATGTGAGAGTATATAAATTTATTATGAATATAACCTTCGTAAAGGAATTTTCATTATATATTATTTGATTTTGACTTTAGGAGCTACCCTGAAGGTTTCATTACATAATATATGGTTTTGTTTTTTTTTTTTTTTATTTGACTAGAGGAAGCAGCCATATATTGTTCAATCTCAGTTTCACCCTAATGTTGACTTTATTACTGGAAGTGAAACCTTCAATCTCCAAAAATTTGAAAAAAAAAAAGTTAGTAATCCTAGTTAGACACTACAGTAAAACCTGAATAAAAAACATATTAAGCCATTTATCAGTGCACTGAGAAAACAAGTCATTCAAAAAACCATTTGAAATTATAGCTAGTGAAATGCATATTTTCTTCAAACACGCTTAAAGAGATGAGGGATGAAGGGGGAGGTGTACAAGCACACGAATTAGCACATTTTCATTGTAGAATTGATTTTTCTTTCTTCTGAAAATTTTCACCAAACAGCATTTTTTAATTCCCCAAAAAGCTGTTCTCCATCACATTATTATTTGTTTGTTTGTCATGACTTAACAGTTATGGCGCGGGTTCCTCTGTCGATAGTACCAGTTGTATAAAAGCTTAGTCAGTAACAAAATTCTGGCAAGAAATATTTCCTAAAAAATAGATGTAATCAATTTTTTTGCTACCATTATCTTATTAAAAGGCAGAAAATTGCATCTCATCATCTACTCTATGTTCTAATGTAAAATAAAACAAACAGTAACATCTCTGGCAGGCACAGCATCCAACCGAAACTTTCATCATTGTTGTTAGTGCCCTCAAAGATATCAACTTGGGTCCTGAGGCCACTTTGTTTTCATAACAAAGGGGGCATTTTTTTTTTATCAGAAACATACACTCAGAGCCAATTATTGACAAAAATTAACCCTGATTATTTATGTATTCAGCAGTTGCCAGTTTACTGCTAATTTAACAACATTTTAGAGAGAAAGAAAAGATGTAGCTACAGGAATTACATCACAGATGAAGTCACAAGAAGAGGAGTTGGCAGTGATGCATGGAACAGCGCCAAAATCTCCTCTTTTATTAGAAATAGCATGCCAAATTGGTGGTCATTTATTTTGAAGCAAAGAATTTTAAGTCTTTCTCTTTTCTTTCTAGAGATCCGATTATGAATCCACAACCCAGGGAAAACAATTCAGTTTTATTTCGCTGACATGAGATTCATTTTTTTCCCATTTTCTTCACACCATCTTGGATGCCCTTAAGATTCAGTTGCCCAGTGTTGCACAGGGCCAGCCTGAAATCTGAGATGAGCAGGACCTTTGCCAAAGATTGCACTGCTGTTTGCTTTTTTATTTTTCTTTATTTTAACTGAGGATTTTGTCTCTTGTCTTTTAAAAAAAGAAAAGAAAATATAGTAGTACACAAAAATGTACCTGGTATAGTTTGAGTACTCAGTACATGCATCTGGGGGTGTCTGCAATAAAATATAAAAATAAAAGTAGCATTGGTAGTTTATTTGCATCTGTTTCTTCTAACTGGTGTGACAGACCCAGAGGAGCTGGGTTTTGTAAAATAATATATTTTTTTAAATTCTCATCACTTACACCACAAAAGGTGCCTAGCTTTCACCATCAGTCCTTCTCCTTATTTCCTGGACTGAGTTTCTCAGTTTAGTAGTGGTCTCTTGTTTAAGTTGAAGTTGTCATATGTCTAAGGCAAAACAGGCAATTTTTGCTTCCTGTCAGTTGTTGCTTAAGATGATTTTAATCCAAAATAACTCTTACTTAGAGGTCCATTTGATCCTTCGTATTTCTTGGTAATGGGGCCATCTAAATCTTCCCATTAAATTAAAATGTTCTTTAAACAAATAGTTGACATTTTTTGACAATCCTCTTCCCAGTGAAAAATCCTAACTGTTTATAGATGCAGGGAGTTATCCCTCTTTTACCCCTGAAATCAAAGCAGTCACCTTGTCCTACTTACTTTACAACTTAATTTTTTTTTCATTAACCTCCTCTGCTATCACTTCCCTTGTTTCAATCATTATCTTCGTCTTACAGTTTTAAAAGTAATCCCTGTACAGTTTTACCTCTTCTCACGTGTCTTCAGCTACTGGTTGAGAAGAATAAATCTGACTCTACTGCCTCAGCGAGACTCCAGCCATGCAGCAGGGCAGACAAAACGCAGCCAGCGAGAGCACGGTGCTCATCTTCAGACTCACCGTTCGGCTCTGAGAGCACCAAGTGGCCTTTCCTCTTACAGCCAGCTGTTTGATAGTTAAGCTTCTTCTCTGACTCCTTGAAACTTCTGGGACTTCCCCCAACAACGACTGCAGTTTTCCCTCTATATTTTACATTTCATATGCTGTAGTGAGTGGCCTTTGTTCATCCCTTTTGTAGCACACTGGCCCTTCAAGTATAGAGCCCAGATTTCATATATAAATGCATGCAATTAATGTACAGTTATCTCCTGTTGGTCTTGAATATACTTACCATTGGTTGACTCAAACTCAGAAAACATTCCTGTAGAGCTTTCACACTGTCCCCTCATACTCTTGGTCCACCTAAATCTGACAGACACTTAATATCAGTTCCTGTATCTTTCTATATTTTAAGATACTTTAAAAGTATTTCTTCTTAAATAAATACCTATTACAGTGACTAGCAGTA
Source organism: Acomys russatus (assembly GCF_903995435.1). Classification (NCBI taxonomy): domain Eukaryota; kingdom Metazoa; phylum Chordata; class Mammalia; order Rodentia; family Muridae; genus Acomys; species Acomys russatus. The sequence continues at coordinate 30,798,969 of NC_067167.1, read as the reverse complement.
AATTATTACTGGCTTGAAATCATCTGTGCAATTGTGGTTGTAAACTGGTGCTTCATTTCACCATAATTTATAGCTCTATCATTTGATTAAGTCATCATAGTCAAAAATGCCTTTGTATGAGATTTTTTCATTGTTTGCACATAGCGTAGAATAGATTCCAAGTTCTTTGAGAAAGGAACATCTTTCTAGAGACTAATGGAATATAATAGAAGTTTGCCATGCTCATTAAGCAAATGTATTGGTTTCCAGGTATAACGTTAGGTGCCAGTAATGCAAACATTTGCCTTAGAGAATAATTTACTATGGAAAACAGAGGAATCACTCATAATAGTGTCCCATCATTGGTAAGTTCATTGAAGAAATTCAACTATAAAGGCTGGTATGGGTGTGATATGGGGGGTCAAGAGGGTAATCTAATGCTATGCAGAATTCTGTCCATCACTCCAATCGGTTATTCTCTTTGGTGGTTATAAGACCGGAATCCCTTAGTTGATTTCAATTTCTACACCTATATCTGTCTCTGTCTCTATATCTATCTATCATCTATCTATCTGTCTATCTATCATCTATCTATCTACCTATTATCTGTCTATCTATCTGTCTGTCTATCATCTATCTATCTGTCTGTCTATCATTTATCTATCTGTCTGTCTATCATTTATCTATCTGTCTGTCTATCATTGATCTATCTATCTGTCTGTAAGTATGTTATTTATCTATCTGTCTGCCTGTCTATTATCTATCTATCTATCTATCTATCTATCTATCTATCTATCTATCATCTGTCTATGCTGTGTATTGCATACTATGTACTTGTCTTGTAATTTTAAAAGAAAAATGTATTATGGGCAATCTTTGACTTATTTAGTAATTTCAGAATCAATATCCAATGTAAGAATTTGACTTGGAAGGTTTAGGGCCACTGGTGTTTACAATCAAAAGTTTATATTCATGTGACTGTATGATCCCTTTATGAATGACATTGCAAGATCCATGATGACTTTATTCACTCAGAAAAGATTAGCATTTAGCAAAAACTCAGGAAAATAGAAATCCGGTAATAATTGGTGAAAGATGAATAAATTCTCTCTCTCTCTCTCTCTCTCTCTCTCTCTCTCTCTCTCTCTCTCTCTCTCTCTCTCTCGAGTGTATGTGTTTCACTTTCAAAGAAAAGCCTGACTAATACATGTGGTGTTACTGAAATGCTAAACAACTCATGGAAAATACAAGTATGTCAATAACCTAGATTATGTCAGCTGCTGCTCAGTGAACAGCCTTTTGATCTGCCTTTACTCACATTATGCTGAGCTTATGTCACGCTGAACTCATGCTGGTTCATGTTATTTCAAGACCAGAAGAAGGTAACGTTATGGTCAGCCGCACTTACTCCGCTTAGGATTGATGCTTCTAGAGCTCTAGATTGAATGATAGCTTCGAGCTCTTCTTACTTCTGGGTAAGATCCACGTGTTTACGGAAGAAGGATCTACCAATCATCACACTGACATAAGAAAACATGTCCTGTCACCATCCAGCCCATAGGCACCTACGACCTTGTCCAAGGCGTAATGAATAGCTATTATAAATCATCTTCACATTAATACATTCAGTTGTTATTATTCCTTTCTCATGGCTGTCAGAATTTAAAACTGAAGCAAAGCCCAGTCATTGGGGAAAGTAAGGAAAACAAATCTTAGAAATTAGTACTCTGCCTTGAGATATGTTTTTTTTTTTTTTGCTAATTACTAAACTCATTTGATTACCTTATAATTAAACCAAATTTTAGTTCTCAGTGGGGTATTTTTGATTAATGAACTGTCTTCAAATTCAGTTACTTATAATCTATTTCATTCTTTACTTTTAAATTATAGAGTAAGACTATACAATAAATGCAAATTCTATGCATTAGTATGCAACTAGCCTTAATTTGGGCTGTCAAAAGCATGCTTAGTTCTTGTCCTTCATTTTTTTTTACATATGTAGCAATAATGTCCATTTTCTATTGCTGTTTCTGCAGTGGCTCATGTGGTAGTTGGCCTCCCTCATTTTGAATGAAGAGAGCTTCCATAAATGTCATATAAAATGAGAATTTAAAGTATGTAGACAACTTATTTCAACCTAAGTACTGTATAACAAGTGTCAATTGGATATATTATAACTGTAATTCACAGTCTTCTGTATACTTTGTGAAGAAGCCTCCTAAGGTCTCCTGAAAAGAGCTTTAAGCCAATAATTTTTCATAAACTTGTTCTAAAGGAAGGGATCTTGTCCAATATTCTAATATGACAAATGATTTAGACACAAGATAGTTCTCTAAAGCAGCCTATGGTGGTCAAATATTTTCTATCCCTTCTTCTCCTAGTCAAGATTAGCCCATTGCTTAAGTAGAAGTCCCTGTTGATGTATCATCAGGAAACATGAGAACTCTGGTATTTGCTGCCTGAAGTGTTAGTGAGTGGAACACACTGAAATAATGTCAGTGAAATGTGGATTTCCCAATGCCTTCGGAATGGCATTGTTTTCACATAGTATGGAACTCAACACAGTCTATAAAATGTCTGGTTTTATATCTTCTTATTTATATTTTTGGGGAGATAAATGCATATAGTCTGTTTGGGCCAGTGATAACCACATTTCTCTTATTGTGGAGCCTAGATTATTTTTTTTCCAGACACTTTAGCAAATTTCCAGTCCTCTCATTTGTGGTTTGTAACATACTTTTTGAATCAGTAACTACCTATGTTAAAGTGATTTAATATAAACATATTGTATCCTATAAATCACAAACAGAACTAACAGTTTACAGAGCACCTGACATTGAAACTGAAACCTAAAGTCCTGGGCATGACCTCAGCAGCACTCTCCTTAGATGTGGCTGAAAGGCCCCACTCTGGAGCTCACTGCACTCTTCTCTCACTGTCCTGCATTCCAGAGGATAACTGTTTGACTCCAGTGCTTAGCTCCCTAGTTCACATCCTTCATTCCACGTCCTGATGCTGATTGACTCAGGTTCTCGCCATTCTCTCACCTCTATTTCTCTGTGATCAATATCCTTGAAGGAGTGCGGCCTGATCTGATCATGTAGGAGAATCCTCGAGAAGCCAAGCCGTCTAACCACTCTGTCACTTTCATGTATTCAAGGCAATTGGCTTGTTCAAGAGTTCTTCCCCAACACCATTTCCCTGAGAGCCATTTCTGTAATTACATTTTTTGTCAAATTATTATCATAAAAAGAATGGTATTCACATGTTGTCATGAGAAGTAATGAAATCCTCATAATATTTAAAATAGAATTTTAAAAGTCCTCACAGATTAAATTATACCTAAAATCTATCCAAACTTATGTTATTTGTACTATGCATTGAGGACAAAATTATGAAGCAGGGCCCATGAAAAAGCCTACAACCATAGGTAGACTGTTCAAAGGAGAATAGTAAATGCAAGCTACACATCTGTATCCTGGTGATGAAAATTACTTGAGTTATGACCAACGATTTACCTAAGTTCATAGAGGAGAAGTGCTCTAGATTTCATTCATGAGCTATGGATTTTGAGAAAAATATAAAAATATTAAGCCTCATTTAAAAACAAGGAAAATGAGTTGGTTATTGCTGGGGAAGAAAAAAAGAAAGAAAAGAAAGAAAGAAAGAAATTTAGTAATATATGCTAACTCCTTAAAAGGAAAAGAAAAGGGACTTGAAGGATACCTTGATCGGTGAGCACGGAAACCTGAGTTCAAGTCTCCAGTACCTATGTAAAACAGCCAGGTGAGGTCATGCTCACCAGTAGGCCAAGCTTTGGGGAACAGAGATGGGTAGGTCCCAAGAGTTTGCTAACAAAGCTTTTTAATCCTAGCCAAAAAGGAAAAAACAGATGAGCTACCAGCTCACTGTTAAGACCCCCTCTCAAAGTCATAGCACAGGAAGCATTAGAGAAAGCCACCTGAGCTCTCTGCTGACTTTTTCATAACTATGTGCCCTTGCACACTCACTCACATGCATTCACCACCACATACCATGCACATATATACAACACACATACAAATAATAAATGAAAAAATAAGAAATAAAACAATAGAGTTGGCTAGATATGGTGGTGCATGCCTCTAATCCCCAGTATTCAGAGAGACAGAGGCAGATGGATCTCTTTGAGCTCTACAAAGTGAGTCCGGAGTACACAGGCTACACAGAGAAACCCTGTCTTGAAAAATGAGAGAGAGAGAGGGGGGGGGGAGAAAGAGAGGGAGAGGGGGAGGGAGAGTTGTATCACTGTTAATTTTCATAATAGTTATTCATTATTAATGAGTGATAGGAATTGTTTTCTCTCTGGAATATACCTTTGTAAAGAATGACGGTTTAGGTTCTAGTATAGTTAGAAGAATTTTCTCCATCCTGTGGGGTTCTTCACTGTGGAATCTAGCACTAGGTTTACTATGTACAGTGAAATGCACAGGTACAGAGTTTAATAAACTCCAGACTGAGCTAGATGACTAGCTACAGCTTATACCACACAGTACACTTATTTTGTTCTCAGTTTATGGAGCAGCACTTCTGCTGACATGGATGTTTCCTTGGGCATTTACAGTTGTTACTATTTTTCTGCAACTAAATGTGAAGTTTTCCTCACAAGCATATAATTGAAAAAAGTAATTGAGATAGTTAGGAAAATAAGACCCCATCAAAGTCCATCATACTGGGGCTCGATAGATAGCTAAGACGTGACTTCTTTCCAGAGGACCTAGGTTCAGTTACCAGGTATAGGCTCAAAACCATCTGTAATCCAGTTCCAGGGGAATGGACACCCTGTAATGGCCTCCATGGGCTCCAGGCATGTACAAAGAACAGAGACATAAATGAAGGCAAACACACATACACACATAGTAAACATAACGGCGAAGGAAGCAATGGCTTTGAGATTATGTGTTTACCTTAGAGACGAAAAGCATAGTGCCCTTAGCCTGATATTGTGTCTACTAGACAGAATTTAAGTTGTTTATAAGAAATTTAATATCTTAAAATTATGATAACCAATTTATATAAATGTATGTTATTGTCTGATATTGTTCGAGTGGTCATCTCTAAAACATGCACATACAAAACCACTAAATTGTTCAGCAGGTTGTAGGTTGTACTTAAACATTCATTCATATTATGTGTGTGTGTGTGTGTGTGTGTGTATATATATATATACATACATACATACATACATACATACATACACACACATATATATGTTGGGGGTTATATATGTATATATGTATATATTTATTATATTTATATATTTATATATACGCACATCTTTATGTCAGGGTGAGGGGATGAAAAGAAGGTGGAAATTGTATATGTTTTTAGATAGGGTTTCTCTGTGAAGCTTTGGCTGTCCTGAACTCACTTTGTAGGCCAGGCTGGCCTCAGACTCACATAGATCTGTCTGCCTCTGCCTCCCGAGTGCTGGGATTATAGGCGTGTGTCACCACTCCTGGTTGGGGAGGCTATATATTAAAATGAAGTAACTTCTTAATGTATGTTTTTGGTGGAACTTATTTTGAGTTTCATATAATGAATCCTGTTCAGAGACAGAATCAAGAGTCCAGAGTCCGCAACAGGATTTAGCGGGGCCATAACTTGTGCATCACGTAAGGTCCAGTACCTGCCATCAGGTGTGCCTCAGTGCTCTTTACAGGGAAACAGGAGAGCCGGGCCTGGACAAGCATCATCCATGCTGTGTAGGAACTTCTGGTTAATATTGGTGTTCAAACGAAATGTGCATCTGATTTCTTCTCTGCACTTACGTTAATGGAGTTAAAGAGAGCTGAAAGCCGTGTAGCATTAGCAGAAAGCACTAAGGATTGCACAGACCAAGTACCTGTTAGCCCTCCATGCTTCTTTGGCCTCCCACCTCATTGTTCTAGCCTATTTTCCCATCTAAAGTGCATGATTTGATTGACACTGACCCAGAGGTTCAGCATCCTCCTCACCTTTCAGCTTCTAGCAATGGCTGCAGTTAGCTTTCCGTTGTGGACGTTGGAAGTTTTTCCAGTACTTCCCCGAATCTTTTCCCACACGATTAAGCAGATGGTGTTGTCACTGCTCTCTAAGCAAGGCAACTATGAGCAGAACCTAGAAAGGTTTCTATCCTTAAAATAAGACTCAGAGTAAAATTTATATGTCACCATAAAGGTTAGAAAAAACCCCAACATCTGTTACATTGTTTTATCTCATACTCCAAGTGATACTTCGTTTTAGTATAAAGACCTCAGTCATGTGGCACTGGAAAGCAATTTCATGATAGTAAGACCATGGCAGGATTAATTATGAGAAAAAACACAGTTCTTGAGACTTTATCACCTGAGCCATACTACCATCTATAGGCAGTACACCAGAAAGAATTATCCAGTGTCTGCCACAGAAGTTACAAATTCCAATGCCTCCAAATTTAGGGATTTTTTTTTTTGTGTCTTCAAGAAGAGTAGCAGAGGAGAGCAGAGCTGGTTGACTGGGGTCTAGACTTTGTGAAAAATAGATACCTCCAAGTCACTACTAACTTGCAAAGTTTGGACCTCATAGATTCTCTTGTTCTCAAAAAAGTATCAAAGAAGCTGGAATGTTTCACGAAATATTTTTAGCCTCTAAAATAGTGGTTCTCAACCAGTGGGTCATGACCATTGGAAAACACTGACTTCCGGTGGTCATAGGAACTCCCAGCCATAAGCTTCTTTTTGTTGCTCCTTCAGAACTGTAATTTTGCTACTAAGCGGTGTCTCAGTTCCTAAGACCATCAGAAATTCGTGTTTCCAAATGGTAACAGCCCACAGGTGAAGAACCTCTGTTCTAAACTATCTAGGTACTTCAAAACATTGTGCTTACTGACTGTAAAGCACTGCGCTCACTGAACAAAGCATTTTTCACACAGTTGATGCAATTTTCCACTTCTATTCTTACAGCCACTTCTCCTGTGTTCCTGTTTTCCTTTCAGTGCCCCAGTTGCAGAGGGATAATTGACTAACTTATTTGTAACCTCTAGTATATTAGAGGAGAGAGCCACAGGGTGGTGCATTCTGACAGAGGAATGAGAGAAAACAAGTAGCAAAACTCACAGCAAAAACTGTTTTCATACTTCATCCACTGTGGCCTTTTGAAGTTTAGGAAGAAACCTGAACTGAGCATTGCTAGCAGGAACTCCTGAGGGTAAAATGTCAGCAGAATTGCTGGTGTCAGTCAGGCTATCTTGTTAAAGCAGCTTCAGAAGTCAATGGCACCAAGTGGGAATTCGTGGGAAAGATGATCATAGACTATTGAACTGTGGGTGCTTAAGGTTTTCAGGGTTGCTGATAAACCATCCCAGGGCATTCAAGTTTGGGGGTGCTCCCGAGTCCTTGGCATACGCTAGGGAAGTATTTTGGCTGGGATGTTTTCTTAAAAGGGTTTTTATTTTATGTTGGTGATGGTCTTGGAAATTCTCCTCACAATACAAAGCTTTACAAAGCTTTGCATTTTTAAAAAACGATTACAAATCAATCTCTTTTAGTAGGCATCATGATTTTTGTTTGGGATATGTGACACACACACACACACACACACACACACGGGGGGGGGCGGAGAGAGAGAGAGAGAGAGAGAGAGAGAGAGAGAGAGAGAGAGAGAGAGAGAGAGAGAGAGAGAGGAGATTCTCTGTCTCTCTGTCTCTTTCCTTCACATCTTGCCTGGAAATGTTTATCAGATGCTTCCTTTTAAACAAAATACACAGCTCTGATAAAAGAGGAGTCGTGTTTCCTACTCCTTCCCACAAGAAGGCTCATATGAAAGCATCAATTATGATTTATAGCCACTGAAAGTGGAATTTAATTATATTCTGATCTTTTGCGGCCACTTAGTTTGCCTTTGATCTCAATTTCATGATAAAAAAGAAATATTCTCTTTCTATTTTTAGATGAGTAGAAATCTTTTTAAAGAAATGTAAAAATACCAATGTAAGCAAGTCAATGGATTAAGCAGTACAGTAAAGCTACATTTACATTTTAAACTTTATCACAGTTCTTATATACTAAGCTGGATGTTTTTAAAAAGGTGGGCCACTACTATCCCATTTTCTGCTTTGTCACTTTGAAAGTTCATAGAACACAGTAACTGTGGACCTAGGAGCCTGCTGTAAGTGCATAAAGCTCAGATGATACATTTGAACCACTTTTATAATAGAACACATTAGCAATAAAGAATCATAAGCGAAGGCTTTAAACTATGGTTACAATAAGAAATAAATAAGACAAATAAACAGGAGGTGAGTGTACAAGAAGTTTAATGGTTTTGGTTTGTTTGTTTGTTTTCCTTTTTCAGAGAAACTAGAGGAACTGACTGACTCTCTCAAATTTAAGTAATTAATTTCAATAAACAACTTTAAGGGTGAAATAACAACACGCTTATCCATCCATTTGCCCAACCGCCCACTGTCTCGCGCTGCCTCCCTCCCCACTCCCTTTCCCTTAAATGACCGTGCTCCGGCTCCTTCTGACCACTTCCATTGCGAGCATCTCCATCCAAACCACCACAATCTCCCTGAGATTATATTGATAGCTTCCTGTTTCCCGGCTTCCACTCAGGCTAGTGCCTGCCTAGCCAACATGAGCTTTATAAAAACATACTAAATGAAAGCTGACACACGTTTTCAGTTTGCTGAGAGAGCATATGTAGGAGAGAGAAAGAAGGAAGTCAAGGAGGACACCAAGAGACTAGCTCAACTGAGTTGAAGACCAGAGTTGGCATGAAGGGAGACGAAGAAGAGCAGGGGAGGAATGGGTTTGGCAGGCAGAAGCACCAGCACCTTTAAATTGGAAGCAAATGCTACTTAAGAACTTTTTTTTTTTTTGAGAAACCAAACAAGTTTCTTGAGTATTTGGATCTAGAATAGAAAAAAAAGGGTCAATACCATAGTTACTACTGCCAGAATCAGCGATATATATAAAACATTTAAAGGTATTTCAGTTGATAAATTCTCTAAGGTTCTCAGCCTCCCTAACACTACAACCCTTTGATACAGTCCCTCATCTTGTGGTTTCCCCCCAGCCATACATTTATTTTGTTGCTACTTCACAACTGTAATCGTGTTATTGTTATGAATCACAATGTAACTATCAGCCCTGCAGGATAGCTGATCTGTGACACCTGGGGAAAAAGTTCTTCAATCCCCAGAGTGGTCACGACCCGACCCGCAGGTTGAGAATAGTTGCCTGAGGAAAAAATGGTGTAGGCTGAAAACAGACATTTACAAGTTGGTCGTGTGGAACAGGAGCATATACAGTGGCAGAGGAAGAAGTGGTGCAGGCTGGAGACAGCAGCCAGGAAGGCAGGAAGAGCCTGTAGCTATCCCTGCAACCACAAGAAGGAAGAAAGAGAATCTCTCAAGTCTAACACATCTGGCTAGTCATGTGGGGAATAAAAGCTGGCCAATGATAAGTCAGTATTACTTGTCAAAAAAAAAAGTCTGTGACAAGGATAAGTGGTTTGGTCATCAAATTCAACGGGCACATCTGTCTGATTGAAAATGACCTGTGAAGACTGACATGGTTGCTTATTTGGGGAGGGGGCTGTGATGCCAATTTGAAGAGGAAAAGGTTGCAAATCATCATAGAAAAACATAAGATGTTTTTATGTTAAGAAATACAAGGTTAAAGACACTTTTGAAAATATACAGCTCATTCGCTAACTGCCAGGGACCCATCGTGTAATCAACTTAATTTCTATTCATAATAATAAGTTTTCTTCTCTTGGTCCTAACATTTCCTCTGCTGTGTAAGAACAGAACTTTTCCTTGGCTGCCCTTTTGCTATCTTGACCATCTTTGAGATCTTCCCCTTTGGCCCTAGAAGACTGACCTCAGTTGAAGAGACAATTTCCCTTTCATCCAATTTCTTCTTAATTAACATCCCATTAAAGTTCCCATACAAGAGAGACTGGTGTCGGCCGCTTTGTTTATTTATGAATGGGGCTCTTGGCGTCTTTATTTTTGTCATTATTCTATCTTTCACTCTGAACTCGCAACTTGATCATCACGAGGACATAAGAGGGGGCAATTTCAGGACACAGAGGAGGTTTAGCACAAAGAATTTCAGCAGGAAGTCAGTTCACTTAGGGCTGATGTGGGGAAAGGAAGCTCACCAGGAGACTGCTCACTGGAGCTCCTCAAATGTGCACAGGCTTGCAGGCTTTGCTGCACAGAATTTCTCTCAGAGTCTCTGGACTATTATGACTTTTTCCATTAAACTCTTAGGGAACACCTTAAACTGAGCTTTGACTTCTTCCCTAAATCAGTCCCAGTTGTGAGGGTGGACTCCTCAGAGAAGTGTTCCGTCTTTTTCTAGTTAATGTCTAGGATTCTGAGTTCATAGCAGAGCTGGTGCAGGGGTTTTCTTGGCTCCAGCCTAACTGGATTTAGGTTTAGAATCAAAGTTATTTCATGGAGTATTTGTTACATTTGTGTCTTCTCTAATCCCCCCTATACAGTTTATCTGAGTGAGAGCTGGCACTTCTGTTCTGCAGTGCTGTTTATGCTATCTTGTTGCTGTATTTGAAGGAAGAACCTTCCAGAGCACTAAGGAAGAAACCTGAAAGGAGTATAATACCCAAGGCATACACCGAGGATGGACAAGTAGTCTCATATTTACTGTGCACTCCCTGCAAAGTCAGTATACACTGCCTGTGTGGCCTGAATACCTTTGAATGTTTCTTAAAATACTTTACACACACCCCAAAAGCTACTTCTTTCTATTACAAAATGAAATACTGATCTACAGGGACATGGTGATTTTTGAATACTGACTGAAATCTGAGACTTTAGACTTAAGATGAAGACATATTCCAATTTATAGAAGGCACAATGGGAAGAAAACACAGAATATAACACCTCTTATTTATTGCTATTGCAAACAAGGTAAAATTGTTTTTGTTTTCATGACTTTTTATCAAAAGTGATTCACTTTGTTTAAAAAAAAACCTTCAGATTTTTTACTATTACTTTAACTAATTGTTATGTATGAGAGAAAGAGCTGTAAAGTTTAAGAGCACTATTGAAATATATTAGTATAATAAGCCCCCAGCTTGACAAACACTAAAAACAAAACAAAACAAAACAAGACTAGTGAGCTTATGATTTCATCCAAGTATATGGTATTTAATTTTTCCTTTTCATATTTACTTCAGATGGTTTTTTGGGGGAGGTTATTTTTGTTTTGTTTTGGTTTTTGGTTTTTTGAGACAGAGTTTCTCTGTGTATCCCTGGCTGTCCTGAACTCACTTTGTAGACCAGGCTGGCCTCAAACTCACAGAGATCCGCCTGCCTCTGCCTCCCAAGTGCCCAGCTCAGATGTTCTTAGTTAACAGTTTTGTTTATGTACTTCACTGTATAGTTACACAAGATTATATATTCAAATTAATATATTTCTTAATATTTTGAAATTCTACTTTTAGAAATAATGTAATATATCTACATTTTAGAATATAAGTTAGCTTAAAATTTCATAGATACTATATTAAAAATGTGTGTCCATCGGTCAAAAATGAGCATCAGACTATCATACTATGCTTTTGGGTGTTCATCACAGAGGAAACTTCTGAGCTAAGGTAGAAGACAGCATCGTTGTTAAGCTCTGCACTAGACAGCAGATCCTTAACTGAAGGTTTCCTTCACTTCTGTAAGCACCGTTCCTATTCGTCATGTCAGGAAGCCTCACCTTTACAGTAACTTCTGACATAGACCGCTGGTCTAAACCATACTGCTTGCCTTCCTTCTCTGTGAAAATAAGGGCACACGAGTGCAGATGGCAAACGATTAAGTAACTCTATAACGTCAGCCCTGGATTCAGGTGGGTCTGCAGCAGAGAAAGCCTCTTCACCCATCATACGAAAAGAACCAAGCAGATTCATAGCGGGTGTGAAAGACATTTAGATACTGCAAAAGAGCCAAGTAGGGAGTGGGAAATGCTGGAGGAGAGAGTGGGAGGGGCTTAGGGAGGAGCAAGCAAACAAAGTTTTGTTCCCAGTGGTTTTCCAGTTAATTCCAGTTCTGTACTATGGTTCTTCTAAATCCAAAAAAGCTGGTTCTTAGAAAAGTGAAACCTTTGAACCAGTATAAAAAAAACTCTCCCATGAGATAAATCCTCTCTGCAGGGTCTATTATCAGTGTTAATGTCCAGAAAATACCTACAGGTGGTTCAAATTCTGAGTAAACCATGCAGCCGGAGTCCAAATCCCAGTTCCACCACCTGTGAGTTGAGAGTTCTACCAGCTTCCTGATCCCTGCAAGGGAGGAGAAGGAGACAGAAACATAAACTTACTCAGTGTTGCTATGAGGAAGTAGTGGCTTTAATCGCGGAAGGGTTCAGTTCAGTGCCCCCCACAGAGTAAATCCCTTGTACTACAAGGGATGTAACAATGGCGACTTTGCTCCCTAGAATTAAAACAGCCCAACTCTTCAGAATCTTGAGGAAATTCCTGGAGTTTAGATCCTTATCTACCTATTGGCCCCCTTCTCTTTTGTCTCAGTAGTTGCGTGTTTCTCACATCTGTGCTAATTCATAGTCTGTCTTCCTTCACCTTCCACCAAGCTTCCAGACCCCATCACCTCTATTCTTTATGAAGCCATCGTGATTGTCAGCCACCTACCAGCTCACTGAACATCTGAGTTGAAATCTTTAGGTTCTCTCTCTTTCCTGATCGCAGCCTGGGAATCAGGTCTGCCTTTGCCTGGTTGACGCATGTGCCCACGCAGCCCTAAGAACACTAAGGCACCCGTATCAACCTCTTAGGACAATGAAATCTTAGGAGATGAGGCATTTATCAGTATATTTAACACAAACATGATACCAGGCAAGTAAACAGGACCAAAAAGCTGTCAATTGAACTACTTACTTAGAACATTCCTCTGTATCACATACTTGGAGATAGCTCATCATGACTGTTCCTGTCCCAATGCAAATAGCTGAAGGAAGCAATGTCCTGTGTATAAAACACAAAGTGACAGCCATATGTATCTTCCATAGTATTCCAGAGTAAACTAGTCTTGTACAGAAGCTGTAGACTTGCAGCTGGCAGTAGGTTTCAGAATATTTTCTTATGCTTCGTTACTTTAAAACATAATGAACTATTGTAAGTAAGTAGCGATCACAAGCTGCATATTTGTCGTCAGGATGTTCCAAAACAACTTATATTCAAAATTGCTTATTTCCACATAGACTTCTAATTACATATTGGATAATAAACATAAATATTAAAATCACTGTATTGTAAATAGACTATAAAGCCAACAACATATGTCTCAAGAAAGTATTGGGACTGACATATGGTTTATGACTTCATGTGGACTAAAAACATTGTGATTCACTGAAGAATTTGGAAGCCTTTTACATAAAATGGTTTCCAAACGGGGACCATTTACCAAAATGCATCCAAATACAGAGGCAAAAGAAACAAAGGTACAAGGATTTAGGGGTATGTAATGCAATTTCAAAAGAACATGTACTTGTTTTCTTTTGACTTCTACTGTCTCAATATATTTAGTGATTGCTTTATTTAATGCATTTTAGAGTAGTATTTGCATTTTCTACTGATTTCATATGGATATTATTTGTCACAAAAGTACATGCTTCCTTTGGTAACATTCTTAAGAATCACAAGAATATTTGGAGTAATGAATGAGTATTTTTTTATGATTTTCTGTTCATTGTATCTTGGAGAAATTTCCAGTATACCCTTCTCGGAGATGTTTTCCATTGCATAGCTTTGGCTTACCTGTAAATTATATTGCATAAATTATAGTAAAAGAAATTGAATGTGAAACAAATCCAAGAGTACATAGCTCAGTACAGACAAAATGAATAGAACTTAAATCAAGACCTTTGGTTTTTTTTTTTCTTTTTTTTTTTTTCTTTCTTTTCTTTCTTTTGTTTTATTTTTTATCTACCTCAAGATACTTAGTGTCACTCACATTAGTTTCTTTAGCTAGAAAATAGGTACAATAATACCTTATAGTCAGGGAGGCAAGTCAGACTAACTTGTTATTTCTCTCTTAAATAAAATATCACTTTATTGAAATGTCAGTGGATACAATATGCTTTTGTCTTCTATGGTCATTTGCTTAAGAAGCTCAGACAGCTACCATTTGCCTCATCACCTATGATCTAATATCATCCCATGAAAGTATAGAAGTTGACTATTTATGATTTTTTTGTACATGATTTGTTTCAGGAATACTGCATTACACTTAATAAAGTCAATCATAAAATAAAAATAAATGTATAAACATGGGCTTAATGTATAGTTTCTCTAGTGTGGTAAAGTTAGACAATTAACATAGACCTCTGAGGTTAAATGATTATGCAAATATGCTTGCAGTTGAAAATCTTGAGCCCTCTTTGTTGTGTTTGCAATATTTTTATATCATTTTTTTCTTAGACTTACACTATTGTACCATGAAGCTTGTCTTAAACTATGCCCTATAGGGAATTCAATCTCAAGGGGAAATGAAGTAAAGAGGGTAGCTCAATGGTAGACCGAGTTTTCAGTGTGAAAGGTTTTTGAGTTCACTCCCAGAAAGAGAGGTTTTTCTTGGCATAGGGGTTGGAGGGTAGGGAAGTTGAGGCAAAAAAGATAATCCCAACCCCTCACCCCTAAAGCAAATCCCAAAACCTGAAGTTAGTGGCATGGTTGCTTCAAAAATTATTTTTATCCCAAGCCACCTCTTTCTGTTGTGTAAACGTTTGTCTGGCCTCCACTTTAAGCACATGGACGTGTCTGTGTACCAGGTGTGTTTTTTCTTCTCTGAGGAAAGATGGTGAAGAAGCTCTTCACCTTCAGCCCACTCTCAGTGACAGAACTCTGCCACCCAAACGCATCTCTGAAGTCTGTGGAAGAACAGGGCCTATATTCAATGCCCAGGAAAGCCTCACGAAGCTTGGCCATAAGGCTGGCGTTGTATACCCTCACCAAGTCATGTCCTTGAAGTTGGAGATGTAGAAAAAAAGATGGAAGGCCATAAAATAAGACATGAAGAGAGACATGTGGGGGGGGCGGGAATAAAGACATAAAGACAAAGAGAGACAGGGAGAGATGTGGGCAGGATAGATACTGATGTGTAGAGAACAGCCACACAAAGGGAAGACCAGAAAAGCTAGGCATCCGGGAGAGGAGCAAACACTGTTTTGTCCCTTTCTAAGCTGTATATTACGCTGCCTATCAAACAGTGTGCACACATACATGGACTGTGTGATTGAACAAGTGAATAGTGACCCTTCAGAATGACGTGTTACTTCACAAACCTTACGTTTAAAATAACAGAACAATAATGTATCTGGGAAAGGAGTACAATACCATCTCTATTGGTATGTGGTCAAAAAACCATAGGGCTTGTTGTCATTGTTTGTTTATTTGTTTCTTTTTATTTTAAAGCCAGATATAGGTGATCTGTTTAGTCTTCTGAAGTTCTAGCATTTGTTTAGGGAAATGGAATTGAAATCTGCCCTTGCACATAAGACTAATTTGAACTGTAGACTTGTGGAAGCATGACATTTTGACACAAAAATAACTACAGAATTGTTGAGCCATTAAGCCAGAATTATTTTTGATTTTCACTCTCAATTGTGCTTCTGGATTACGGCTAAAAATGAAATGAGGGCAGATTTATGGAAGATTTTTGGCTTGCCAATTGAAAAAATTATATCCTATGCTGCAATTTTCCAGATTATCCTGGCAAATGATCATATAGCATATATACCAAAATAGTTAGTGTTCCAACCATGTGAGACAAAATAATTACAAATTAGTACCTAAGAACAAACAAAAAATAAATGGCTTAATATGTAATAGGCTTAATTATATGCAATTGTGATTTACTATTATATTTTCACTTATTTTTTGAGACAGTCCTATTATGTAGCCTAGACTTACTGCAAACTAATGACCCCCTTGCCTTGCAACTTCTTATGTTGTAATGTGGGCATGTGCAACCATGTCCCCTTTTTTGCAGTTTATTTACAAGTGTTTACAAGTATTACCATTCACAGTGTATGTGTAATTTTGGGTACATCTCATAAAGTATATGTGTTATGGCAATCAATGAACAAAATAAAGTAGCATACATATTTTATACAGTTGTGATAAGTATGTCTTTCTTAATAATTATATCTGTAAGGATTTTTATTTATTTATTTATTTATTTAATTTATTCTTGTTACATCTCAATGTTTATCCCATCCCTTGTATCCTCCTATTCCTCCCCCCGCCCATTTTCCCATTATTCCCCTCCCCTATGACTGTTCCTGAGGGGGATTACGTCCCCCTATATATTCTCATAGGGTATCAAGTCTCTTCTTGGCTACTTGCTGTCCTTCCTCTGAGTGCCACCAGGTCTCCCCCTCCAGGGGACATGGTCAAATGTGAGGCACCAGAGTATGTGAGAAAGTCGTATCACACTCTCCACTCAACTGTGGAGAATATTCTGACCATTGGCTAGATCTGGGAAGGGGTTTAACGTTTACCTCCTGTATTGTCCTTGGCTGGTGCCTTAGTTTGAGCGGGACCCCTGGGCCCAAATCTGCCTATCATATTGTTCTATTGTCACAAATCTCCAAAGTAAAAACTACTAAAATAAGTCAGTCCATAAAGTTTAAACCCATGATATTTAAGGGTAGAGTATAATTCACACTAGGACTGCTTTATAAGTCAACATTAAGCCAGTACACACTTTCCTTAATTTAAAAATCATCAATCTCTATTATAAAATCTAAATATAAATCCCTAACTTTTAAACATGATTTTTGAAATGTTTTTTTTTTTTTATTTATGAGTGTGTTCTTGTGGATACAAAATTGTTCCAGGAAGCTGGAATAGTGTGTTGGGTTCTCTGGTGTTGGCATGACAGACAGTTGAGAGTACACTGATATGGGTGTGGTCCTCTGAAAGAGCAGCAAGAGATCCTAATCATCAAACCATCTCTTAGCCTCTAAAACATGATTTTTTTTCCCTGTTCAGTTTCAATATAATTACAATTGACCGTTTCCTTTTCTAACTCCAAAACCCATGCCTCTTCTCCCTCAGATCTCTGGCCTCCTTTTCAGTTAATTATCATTGCATTTATTTATCCATAAATATCTATCATCCTAAATGTAACCTGCTTTGTATGTACAATGAACTTGTACTTGCACGGATGCTTTCTGAGTATCTTAGAGAACTTTGCAATATAAATGAAGAGTACTTGAAACTTTCAGTACACAAATATTTTGATAACTTCTGTTGCCTTTTCTCTTCTCTCCAATTATTTCATCAAGCATTAATAGTATTTTCTGTTTTCAGAGTATCTTGCTGCCAGTTACATCGCAATGATAGCTGTTTTATTGTTTTATTTGTGTGTTGTTGTTTTTGTTGTTTGAGGTTGTTTGTTTGTTTAAGACAGAACTTCTCAACATAGCATAGACTGACCTGGAACTAACAATCATCTTCCTACTTCCAACTCCAAGTGCTGGGACAGCAGCTGGACACAATCCCACCGAGCGCTGGATATTTTAATAAAGTTTCAAAAGTCCATTTATGACACAAATAATATGTATAATTAAAAATGCTCTAAGATAGCAAAATTGACTCTTAAATCATAATTGTGTTATGTACATGCACATCTGTACGTATAGATATTTGTAAATATATCTATCATTTAACGCCTTGATTCATTTTATATACACAAAAAAATTGTCATTCTCAAAGGAATTCTATTCAGGTAGCCTATAACAAAGAAAAAGCCATGTCACACAACTGAGATCTCATTGCTTGGGAGACTACAGCAGTAGAGTTGTCAATTTGGGCCCATGTCAAATTAAATGTCAATATTCTATCTCAAGAAAACAAACCAAGATTCGGTAGTGGAAAGGAAAGTGCACTCGTCTAATATTTAAATGACTAATAGCAACTTGGGTAGGGTAGAAGATTCAGAATAGAGCCTTCCTCATTTGACCTTTCTGTGAGCTCTTTAAGCTAGGATATTTTAACAAGGATGAAGAGTATGTTTGTCATAGCTACCATTTATTTAAAAATTTGACCATGAGCTACCTTTATTCTCAGACTTGCACATATGTGTGTATGCTACATAGATATAGCTTGTACTATTAACATGGGGCTTTCTGTCTTGTCTTGTATGTTTTTATGTAGGTATCTGTCTCATTTGGTTTAGAAAGGTTCTGGTTCCTGGGAGATTTGACTCAGCCCTGGGACTGTATGTGATGATGATAACTACTAACCCCTCTTAACAGAAGCTGGATATCTGTATCCACTCTCTCGCCAATGTTCTGTCTTCACAGTGTAATCTGTACTATGTTGACACAACCCTTACTTTATGCTGGGCTTCAGACATTTCTATATTGCACTTCAAAAGTGTCTCTTAATTGTGCATTTTCCCCCTTTCTGTTCAGCACACCCCTTTCCAGTCTGAATTGAAACAGATTTCCCATCTAGTTGCTTTTTTTGTATCTCACAGTGCCTGGATGTGTACCATCCATTCATTGACTGCTGGCTTTCTGCGATGTTGTTAATTCTTAATTCTTTGTGGATTTTAATCACATCCAGAGCAGAAGCCCAGGCCACCCCACCTCCGAGCCATGACATTTTGAGGAAGCCAAATTGAGGTTTTACGAGAAGCTCTGCTTTTAATTGAATGAAAACTTCAGCAGATGTTTAGCTGGTTAATACTTCCTGTAAAATTTTACATTTTGTGTCACTGCCAACTTCTAAAGCTACTCTCAGGGAGAATCGTCTGACAGTTCTTCAGCAGGCCTAATCCTGTCCTGCTGGCATGTAGAGAGAATTCTGCCAGGAGCTTGATGCATGCACGCACTCATCAACAGGCCACCAGCCAATCATGTGAGAGCACGGGAAATGGTCTTAGAGATCAACACACGACTGATGCTGTTGGTCCTTCGTCTGGCACTGAGTGTCTGTGCTATTCCCTCCTGACTTGCTGTCGATGTTTCCATGTCAATACACACACACACACACACACACACACACACACTGTGGGGTTGTTGTTGTTGTTGTCTGTTCATTTACAAGTCATGTTCGAATGGCAGCCTCTTGGTTTAAGGAGGTTCTGTTAAAATAAGTTATTGTGGTGGGCATCGATTCAGTTCTCTTGAAGGTTAACTGATACCCCATGGAATTACCTGTTCTTGCTGTTCTTTCCTTGTGTGGATAGGGAGTGACAATCCGTGGGGGCATTTATCGATTCTGTTGCAGAAGATAGTTGATGCTAGTAGTTTGCAAAGCAGTTTCTAGATATGTGTCTTTATTCCGAATATGACAATTTAAGCTCATGCCAGTAAACTGAAACCTCCAGGTTATGAAATTCATTGGCTTGTATTTAATTTAGTGCTGTGCTGTGGTCTACTTTCCACTTAAAACCTTTTGTTCAATGTGCATATAATTTACAAAATATATCATTTAAATGGCTTTTTAAAACCAAAGCCAAATGCAGCACCAGTAATTTCTAATATTCTTTGTGTTTACTGACCCATGTTTAGGTGATGTGTTGAACAACCAGTTTTAGGGATCCAGTTACCAGGCCCTCAAAAGTACTCAAATTTCTAAATTCTTCATTGGTGTCTTTTAATCTTCCCCTCTTCTTACAAAAAGCTGCCCCACCCTGGGCGTACTTTTTGAAAAGCAGCAAATTCTCCCTGGCTGCTGTCTCTTCCCAGAACAGGGAAGGCCTAATTTCAATGTGCAATTAACTGTTCTTTTAAAATACAGTAGTGGGCCCACCTTGGATTTCATGATATTCTGTATGCAGGGACTGCATCAGCACTCTTTGTGCTAAGGATGAATTTAAACCCAACACTTACACTACAGACAAAGTGCTTTTTGGCTTTCAGTGGAGCCTGCAAGTTTGTTTAGGGATTCTCTGAAATTTCTAATTCATAGCCCTCGGGAGACCTGTCAAATAAATAGCAGATGTGGAGATTACCAGTTACTGTAGCATGCTTTACAAAACCAGACACTCGTCCAGGGATTTCCCACTGGGTCTCTTCGTATTAGAAAGAAGAAAAGACCTACCAGCCATGAACAAATTCATCTAGAGAGTGTATCCCTTATGTCTTTTGAATGTACCTCTGCTAATTTTTATCAGAAAAAAAAATTTGGTCAAGATGGGAAAAAAAAAAAAAAACAGATCTTTAGGAGAAGGCAGGCAGTCTATCTCTATGTTGTGCTGGCTTAGCTGCATCGTTAGCTGCCCTCGTAGAGCTACAAAGGGAAGGAAGTTTAAACTGGCAGTGAACTTTGCTGTACGCTCTCATGGCCTTGAGTGTTCCTCTTCATTCATTCATAGACTTTTCAACAAAGCTTGAAGTTTAAAATCTACCTAATGTGTTTCTCCATTGTATAAAAGGCATTTGTATCTGGGAGTGGCACTTGGGCATTTCACCTACAATGCCCAAAGGCAAAGTATACACAAAGGTATGTTGGATTTAATGCACATTTCTATTGATTTTTTTTTGAGTTAAATAACAAATAGATGTTGCATATGGTAAATATGATCAAGTAATAAATTATAGAAAATCACAATACAGAAGTTGACATAATCTCAAGGGCCACAGCACTGTTTTTTTATTCTAGTAAGTGCTAGAAAATATGGCATTCAAGGAATGATGAAGTATTTAAAGTGTAATGTTAAAGAGTAAACACTAAAGACACAGAAAGTTCTAATACCCAAAGACAAATTGAACAATATATATAATAGGTATTTTATAGTGACTCTAAATGGTGTGATGTAACACGACATAATAATAAACAATAAAATGTTTAAACTTTTAAAAGATTAGATAATTCCAATAACTTGTGTTTCAGTATATAAGGCCTAATCATTTGACCTGATATCTTTCACTGATCTGCTTCACTCATATGCTCTGAAAGGGGGTTAGCCTGCTTCAGCACTTTACCTTGGGATATAACTAAATGACATATCCAGCAACATTGCCCATTTCTCTGTGCAAGAATACTGTGACTTAGTGAATTTCTTTGCAGTAGTAAAGTTTTCCATTACCAAAACGGGAACTGTATTCTATGTGAGTTGTCTCCATAGCTCAGGAGCCCCACTATTTTGCATTATATCTTTCAGTTTAAAATACTAATACCATTTTTAAGTTATCAGATCATTTAAAAGGAGTTTGAATTAGCAAGAAATATATACATTTTATGTCATCGATCTTGGTCAACTGCCTACATATGTTACTGAAATTGTCGTTGGCTAGTGACATGATTTCACATGAGCATGCTGGGCATGTCCAACAGCTTAGTTTTCTTCTGTTGCCTTCATTGTGGTGCCCGAGAGTTGCCCATTTGCCCCGAGTGTCTCATGAAACTAACTTATTTGCCAAAGTCTGCAGCTATGGAAAGTACCAAGTGAAGTTCAAGGACAGGAAGTGTAGAAAGGGCAGGAAACTTTTTTATATTGTCCCTTGCTCTGAGGTGAGTAGGCAAGCCCTTTATACAGTGTCTCTTCCTGTCTGTGTGGGGCACATAGACCATGGCACCATGGGAACTGGCATGGAACTGGTGAGGTGGAACACATTCAAACCCCGGAAATCTGAATCTTGAGATTTAAAATCTCACCCTGAGATGGCAAGAGTAGAACAGCTCCCTCTCTGTTTTGGTTCCTGCCCCTGAGCATGTAGCATGGAGACTCCCAAGCTGGTCAGGTAGCTGGGCACCTGGATGCAAGTAGAGCATCACCAGTATCCCAGGCACAACCAATGAAATTCATTCATTCATAAACCTCCTTCTGCCTAAGGTTCATATAACAGTTGTTCACCCTGGAATAAAGGCTCACATAAGCTGTTTCACTAAATATCACCTAAGAGTTGCTGTATCCTTGGGGAAGCCCCACCCCCATTTCTGGACTCTACTTCATCTTTCTCTGCTCAGTGTCCAAAGGTGTCCAGGCACCCCAGGGAGAAGCAGAACGCAGAACCACATGCTTAGTCTTCCATTCTCCCATCTCTTAAGCCTAATTTTAAGATTTTGTAATAACCTTCCCACTCTTTCCCTGCTATAAATGTGACCGTTGCTTCCTGTCCTGGATTATGTAAACATTCACTATTTATCTTCATGGTTTCTCTATAATGTCTATCAAAGCCCCAAAGCAATTTCCTTGTATTTAAAACACCTAGAGAGATTTTTTTTTTTTTTTTTTTTTTTTTTTTTTTTTTTTTATTCCTTGATTAGATACTGACTCATACAGTCACACTTTTTTTTCAAACAAAGGCTGTGACAAAACGAATTCCCATTTCTGGTTCTTCAACTGGAGAAGAATGAATGGAATTTAGAAAAACTAATTCACCTACATCCAGTCAGGAGCCTTGTTTTCTGGTAGGAGTGTCAACCAGCTGTGTGAGATCCAGATGGGATTAATTGCGTTGAAGTAATATACTTTGTAGCTTATAGCTGTCATCTTCCTCCCATGAAGAATGCATATAACATTATTCCCTTTCATGTGGACCCCAGGGATTCCGTTGACTGACTGTAGTTGGGCTTATTAGAGCTCTCCCTAAGTGAAATATATTTAACATCACTTTATGACCCTTACGTTGGTTAGCATTCTACAGTCAAAGCTATTTTATTTTAGAAAACTACTCATTTGTACATTGCATCTACACGGTGTTTGCCAATAATCTGTAAAGTAAAACTATTTGATAATATTATGACCGTTAATATTATATGGACTTTTATGCCAATCATAGTGTATACCTTTATACACATTATAGTTATTGGAAAAGTGTAGTAGGTAGGTTTTCCTTTAAATAATACAATACAGTAATAACAAAACGGACGAATATGCCATATCTTAAGTTAGCAGACATTTATTTGGTTTACAATTTGCTGGTTTGCCACCTTGTCTGGACTCATATCAAGCAAGTTCACCTCTACCTGATATCTCATCCAGGCATGGAAATGACCATTTCTGGACATTGTAAGGCTCGTAGCAGCTTAGATCATGAAGCGTTGATCAGATTCATGAGATGGTCAACAACCTGTCACTCGACCCAGCTACTCAGATGGCATCTGGGTGTTCCTTCAGTAGCGAACAAAATGCACCCATTCCATTGTGTGTGTGACGATTACACTGGACACTAGCCGTCAAGTGCCCAGCCCTAGTTCAGTACTGCTGAAGAACAAAGTCCATAGAGTGGGCATTGTGACCATTATTAAAATCCACTGCATAGATGGAACTTCATTCAAACAAAGGCAAATAATAAACTAATGAACTGTTTTGAGGGCATAATATAGGAAAATGCTTCAAAGTCAATGCAATTGTGAGGCACCAAAGTACGTGAGAAAGTCATATCCCACTCTCCACTCAAGTGTGGAGACTGTTCTGACCATTGGCTAGATCTGGGTAGGGGTTTAAAGTTTACCGCCTGTATTGTCCTTGGCTGATGCCTTAGTTTGAGTGGGACCCCTGGGCCCAAATCTGCCTATCATAATGTTCTACTTGTAGGTTTCTAGGACCCTCTGGATCCTTGTACTTTGCTATTCTCCCATGCTTCTCTCATCTAGAGTCCCAATAGGATGTCCTCCCCTCTGTCCCAGTTTCCTGGTAAGTGAAGGCTTTCGTGGGACATGCCCCTTGGGCTAGTATGCAGATATAAGTGAGTATATACCATTTGACTCTTTCTGCTTCTGGGTTAACTCACTCATTATGATAATTTCTAGCTCAATCCATTTATCCACAAATTTCGGGAATTCCTTGTTTTTAATAGCTGAGTAGTATTCCATAGTGTATATGTACCACAGTTTCTTTATCCATTCTTCTACTGAGGGACACTTAGGCTGTTTGGCACTCAGAGGAAGGACAGCAGGTTACCAAGAAGAGACTTGATACCCTATGAGCATATACAGGGGGAGGTAATCCCCCTCAGGAACAGTCATAGGGGAGGGGACTAATGGGAAAATGGGAGGGAGGGAAGAATGGGAGGATACAAGGGATGGGATAACCATTGAGATGTAACAAGAATAAATTAATAATAAAAAATTTTTTTAAAAAGTCAATGCAATGTTAGAATTATAGATTTTTGCCTTAGTTTTTCAAAGAACATGAATACCACAGAACAAAAAAAGGGTGGTGGGCAAAGAAAACAGGCATTTGGTGTCTGTTAACAGAGGAATAAATGAATGGAGAGCCAGTTGCTAATCAGAGGTTGGTCTCAGCTAAAGGTCAGGCTGTGGTCATGCCTTGCTCCTTTAGCGCCTGGGGAGGGGGGAACGGACATGGTTTGAAACATCGGTTTTACCACACGAAGTAAACATAAGATAATTATTGTATTTAGAACCCTTCAGAAGGCCCATACATATCAGATTGCAGCCTGAGATGGCTTCTTCTTCTTCGCTCCCAGGAAGGACTCAGGAGATGCCATTGGAGCTCAGCATCCTCAGAAACTAGTCTAGCAAGAAAGATGTCATTCAAACAAAGCAGCCATCTTACGTATTTATGTACTTCTGCGTCTCCCATTCATCACGATGTATGTTAGGCAAATGTTCCAAGATCTGTACTTTAGCTCATTTCTTAAACTCTAACATGTTTCCTAGCAACTGCTCAATGACATTGTTTTCATTTTTCAGAAAAGGCAAAATAAATCACGTTAACTTAGCAAACATCTGCTTCCTCGTGGGAGTGTGCGTATGCTCATGGAGACAGCCTGCTGTGCACTGTGCTCGGAGGCAATGGCACTGCCCGTGCTTTCAGTTGGTTCTCATCCTTAGCATCCTGGCTCCCAAAAATCCACTGCTCAGTCACTATCATTAAAAACCTAATTAAGACTTGATGATCTGACGGTCTGTTCTCATTGAGGACCATTTGTGTTTGGAACTTGAGGTGAACAACACGCAGTTTCTTTTTTTTTTTTTTTTTTTTTTGAGACAGGGTTTCTCTGTGTAGCCTTGGCTGTCCTGGGCTCACTTTGAGACCAGGCTGGCCTCAAACTCACAGCGATCCGCCTGCCTCTGCCTCCCAAGTGCCAACACGCAGTTTCTAAGAGAAGCAAGTGATCGCTTTGTTTTAGAAATGCTAGACTTATTGCTATGGCAAGTTTTGAGCGTAGTGCCATTTTAAGTAGTGTGTTCAGAGCTACAGGCTTTCTCTAACTATTCTGGTCCCACAGAAACCTCATCAGCCAGAAGAAGATGTGTAGACAGTTACAAGTTCCCAAGGTCTATAAATAAACACTAGAAGCCTGGGATAATCAACCAATTGTAACTATTATTAATAAAAGTATATTAGACTCTGAATATAATGTTCTCATTAAGAAGTGCAGCTTAGAATTGTTTTTTTTTTTTTTTAATGTTTTCCATTTTTATAGCGAAAGTCCTTCACCTTGGAGACAACATAGAACATCACAGGCATGAGATCTTTGTAAATGGTGGAGTTAAAAATCACACATTGTGGGGCTGGAGAGACAGCTCAGTGGTTAAGAGTTCCGCCTGCTCTTCCAAAGTCCTGAGTTCAATTACCAGCAACCACACGGTGGTTCACAACCATCTGCAATGTGATCTGATGCCTACAGGTACACACGCAGGTAGAACACTGTATACATAATAATAAATAAATTAATCTTTAAAAAATCACATATTGTTGAGAAAGTTATTTCCCATGCACAGAAGACAAGGCCAGGTAGCTTGCCATATTTCACATTGTACATGGGTATTTGACATTAAGTGTCCATGCAAATGAAGCTGGTCTAGTGTCAGTGAAAATATATGAGTGTCAGAGAAGGGAGGGACAATTTCAAAGCTGGCTTGCTGCTGAATAACCTGCAAGGTTTCCAAACAAATCCAGCTGGGTGTGATGGCGCATGCCTTTAATCTCAGCACTTGGGAGGCAGAGGCAAGCAGATTGCTGTGAGTTCGAGGCCAGCCTGGTCTACAAAGTGCCAGGACAGCCAAGGCTACACAGAGAAACCCTGCCTCGAAAAACAAAAAACAAAAAACAAAAACAAAAACAAAAACAAAAATAAAAAACCCCAAACAAATCCAGTCCTCATTTATTCCGTGAACCCGTAGGGTCAGAGAAGGAAGAGGAGGAACAGGATCTACAGACTGATTGACACACGTGAGGAACAAAGGCTTGACTTGGGTGGTATGCTCATTCTCTTTAAAAGGAGCCCCGCAGCAGTTGGATTCAAGCTCTCTCTGAGTTCCTTAGCCACTGAACTTGGACATACGAGGTTCTGGTCTTTGGGACCTGAAGGTGTTCCTCGGTTGAGCCCGGAGCTCTAATTCCCTATTCTTCCAGAAGATGGAATACCATCTGTCTTTGGAGGATTTTACCGTTCTGTATTTTGCAGTTGTTGAAGGAAGAACAGATAGGCCCTTTCTCAGGCCAGTTCTTCAGATCAATTTAGTTGCTGGCGGTGAGGGCACCTAACAGCATTCCTGGCTCAATGTCCGATGCCTTCGTTAATCCCTGATTCCAGCTCCGCTGCTTGAGGAATATTCTGCATCATTGGCAGTTAGTTTCTCCGACTGGCAGTTTCACTGTGCACAGGCTTTCTTACTCTCCCATGGAAGATCATGCTATCCTTGCAACAGAGACGTCATCGTTTCTGAGCAGTGTGCTAGCTCTGCTCCTATCACTGCCCATTATTGGTGATAAGCATCTTGGCTGGTGCCATCAGTCTGAAGCTGTTGGTCCCCATGCTCCTCTACGTGGGGACAGTAGATGGGGATTCTCACGTTTACACTTTGAGTGTGGAATCATACTGTGCTGCTTCTAGGAATCCAAACAGTAGCTTAAACTGTTCTCGTTTGTTTGTTTTACTCACTTCACTAGTTTTCTTTCATATCAGTGAGGTGTTGTTTGGACGTCAGTTTTGAGTATACAAGAAGTACACTACATGGAATTGGGTATGGTGGCGTGTGTGTGTGTGTGTGTGTGTGTGTGTGTGTGTGTGTATACGTTTGTGTGCACATGTATGCGTGTGCATGTGGAAGTCACAGGTTAATTTCAACATTCTTGCTCTGCCACCATCCATCCTGTAGTTTTGGAAAGAATCTTTTACTAAACCTGGCTGACCCTGTGAGCGCCCAGAGTCCTTTTGTCTCTGATCTTCCTGTGTTGGATTACAGCCATGCACTGTCATGCCTTGCTTTTACATGTGTGCTGGCAATACAAGCTGAGGTCCCTCAGTCTTGTACAGCAAGCATCCTGCACACTGAGCTGTTCCTCTTGCCCAACCCCATCAATTGTAAAGCCATATGTAAAGGGCTGTATCTGAATATATTCATTGGGATATATTAAGGAATACATCAAATATGGACAGAGAAAAACTTTAGAATAAAGGTAGTGTGTGAAAGTAAAACATTTTATGTTTGTTACAAATATAATTAAAACCAAGTAAATGATTTTAGTATTGACGTGTGCAGCAGTTTAAAATTTTTGGAATGCTTTGTATTTGAAAGCATTCTGCTTGTGTAGGATAATTTTTTTTAAATGTAATACATAAATCCCTCATTCCATTCATTATAATAGCGATGTTTCACATTGCGTGATGAACTTTGCTTCGGCAGGTGTTTCACATTAGAGCTAATCCTCCCTGTGACATAGGCAAGGCAGATAAGCTTATGATCCCTGCATTTGCGAGAAGGAAAATCCAGCCCCAGTGGTCAGTGGTGGGACTGGGAGAGGAGCCCGGTGTTTCTGACTCCAGGCTCCAAATTTTCCACTTCTGAAAATCTTCAGTAACTTAACTTTATTGGGAGGTAGCGAGTGAGCAAAGTGGGAGAGGTTAAGGAACTGGGGAAATATGCATGAGCTTAGGTCAGCTTCTCTATCTTGGGAGAATATTTACTGCTTGTATTTTCTATTTATTTTAAAATGTTTCAGCTGCATTGTACATAATTCTTGAAAATTTGCATCAATCAATGGGAAAACATTCATAAAGAAAGATACTTTGTAAAAGAGTTTGGAGATTTGAACCTGTGTGTGTATAAACACAGCATGACATATGGTGATAAGCCTGTAGTTTTTTTTTTTAAATTGCATTTTTGTTTTCCACTTTACTTCATGAAGTCTGATAATTTGTTAAAGATTCATATGATATCCTTAGCAATCTAGCAATTGTGGTTCATTTAAAATGAAATAACTTTAAGATGAAATCTGGAGACTTTAAGGTGGCTGTTATAATGTGATGACTTCTGAAGTCTGGGTGCTCTGTTGTGGCCTTGTGTGTCTCTCATTGTGAGCCTTTGTCGTGTGACAAAGCCCTCAGCTACATCTAGTGTTGGCTGATTCTCTTACAGTTATGTTCATCTAGTGCCACCCAGTGGTTCTTTGTAACTATTGCATGTTGCAGAAGATGACTTTAACAAAGAGACAGTGGCCAGATGTGTAATGTTTGTATATGCATATACATGTGTTTGTGTGTGTGCATATGTATGTATGTGTGTATGTATATATGTATGCATGTAAAACTGTCCAAATAGATTTTTATCTCTTTTGTTTGTTTAGAACTCATGGAGCAAGATTAAATTAAAAAAAAAAATTTAAATGTCTGTGTTTCAAATTCTCCCTTGCCCCAAAATATTCACTGATATTTCCTATCAACACAAGACAAACAGGAGTGTGCCTGGTCTGCTGTGGTTTGGGTTCTGATACTTTTGGTATTGTTTACATATAACACAGCAGGTAGAACATTTTCTCTTGATTTCTAACATCAATGGTTTTAAGACTAAGCAATGAAAAAAATTATTTTCCCACATGCCAGTTGATAATAAATAAAGAACTGGAGGAAGAAAAGAAGAAATTGAAAGAAAAGGAAAGAATGTTATCTCCTCCTGTTGAACAGATTCACCAGTTTTATTACTAATAATATGAAGGGCTTAACACATAGGAGTGAGTGGTTTGAGAGGGACATTTACATCCATTCTTTTGTGTGCTTGTGTTTTCTTGAATATATGAGAAGCAAATTATGTTATTGTATAGTCCATGATTGAAGAAACAAATGTGCCTTGTGTGCCTAAAGGTGCTTAACTTTTACAATCTAATTGCTTTTAATTTGTGACTAGTGCGTGCCTATGCAAGCACTTGTAAACAGAAGCTCACTTTAGAACCATGCGGATATCTCCTTAAGACCATTTCATGGGCCTCACCATCCACAGCCTGTGAGATAGCAGTGTTTGGATCCAGACCAAGTGTCTCTATAAAAGTTCTGAGGTGGTGGTTGCAGAGATGGCTCAGCAGCGCAGAGCACTGACGGCTTCTTCCAGAGGACCCGGGTTCAGTTCCCAGCACCCACATAGCAGCACACAAGTAGCTGTAACTCCAGTTCTGGAGAATCTGACCCCTTCACACAGACATACATACAGGCAAAACACCAATGCACATAAAAACAAATACATCTTTTTTTTTTTTTTAAGTTCATAGGTGACTCTTAGGTGATGGTCTAGGCTCTACTATTGAGGACTGCTGTCCTGTGCTGAAGAGTTCTGTTGATCAGTTTGTCACTAATTGTTAGAGTGAGAGATTAAATACTCGGAAGAGAACAGAACCGAAATTCTGACCCAGCCACATTTATCCTACTGTCGCTTTGTGTTTCATTGACAATGATTTCTTACACATATTTTCTAGCATGGCATTTGTTCTTCGGGGTGCATTTTACGATTTTTGCCTTTACCTTAGCTCTATTATTTACATCAATTAATGAGACAAGAATGAAAATAAGATATTCTTCCCTCATATTTTAATTACCTCCTGATCTCAGTCTCTTCCTCCTATTCCATCTGGCCCTCCTTCTATTTTTCCCTTCCCCCAAATCCACTCTGCCTCCATTTCCCTTGAAGAAAAGGAGCAGACTTCTTAGGGATATCAGCTGAACCTGCATAACAAGCTACAATAAAATTAGGCACAAACCATCATACCAAGGCTGAAGGAAGAAACGGAGAATGAGGGAAAGTGTCCAAAGTGCAGGCAAAGGAATCTGAGACAGCACCCACTCCCACTGTTCGGAGTCCCACATGAGCACCAAGCTACACGACCTTAATATACATGCAGTGGACCTAGCATAGACCCCAAAAGGGTCTGTGGTTGTCACTTCAGTCTCTGAGAGACCCTATGCGCCCCGCTTGTTGATTGTGCTGGCCTTGTTTTTGTGGTGTCTCCAAGCTTCTGGCTCTTACAGTCCTTCCTCCTTCTCCTTTTTGGGGTTCCCCTGACCCTCTCTCCTCCCAGGCTTGAATGATGCTTTTCTGACAACTGGGCTAGGCACAGAGTATAGCAGGGTATCATTAGGGTTCACAAAAATAAGTTTGTTTTTTTTTTTTAAACTCAACTTTTTTTTTTCATTTTCTTTTCCTAAAAATGAAATGGAATCTAAAAGCTTTTGTACTATTATTTTTTAAAAAATATTCTTTTGTGCAGTATTTGTAGATTGCCCTTTCATTGCTAAACACTTGCAAACCGTCATGTAGCTGCTTCTCAGTGTTCTCTGTATGTGCCAGATATGGCAGCAGTGAAGGAGCCCTTGTTCCCATATTTAGAGATGGCCGTCTCACCTAGTGGGAAGAGCTGGAGGAGCTGGAGTTCAGGATGTGCCATTAGTGACGTGTCCTTTTGTGTGCACAAAAAGCACACATCAGGAGCCTGGAGCCTTTTTTTTTTTTTTTTTTTTTTGCTGTGCACTGTTTAACCACCATCACCTTGGGGGGAAAGTGCCACGCTCGCTTCAGGATCCTTTTCTTCATAAGGGAATTGTGACCTTCTTCCCAAGAGAGAATGAGTTAAACTGTGTGAAATGCTGAGGGAGTTACCTCCTTCACAGCGCAGTACTGTGAACTCTGTGCAGCTTTGTCATGTTGCTGATAGCAATGGGGATGCAATGGAAGGGGCGTAAACAATAAACGAAGTTACTATCAGGATTCAATTCCTTTTCTAAAAATGAACTAAAAATACGCTTTCCATAGGAGGAAAGGTCATCAGTCCGAGCCCATGGGTCAGAGGCAGAGTAGCTGGTTCTTTGTTATATATTTGATTTCTGCGAGGCTGGTTTGATGGATTGCCCACCCTGACCATGAAATTGCCCAGGACCATTGGGACACTTAGATTAGAGGAGAAAAATGCAGAGTTGCCAAAGGGTTTAGCACATTTGAAATTGTAAGGAAGACTGAAAAGTAGAAAAGGTGACTTCAGATGAGTGAGAAAATCTACCAAGAACTTGGGAGAGGTGAACTGGGTAGAGGGCAGTGCTAAGGTACCGTGGAGAAACACTGGGGGAAGGGACATCTACAAGGGACAGCTACAAGGTTCGCACAATCTGCTCGCTTACCCTTTCCTTCTCTCTAAGCCCCTGACCCGCAAGGACAAACTATGGACATAAGCATTTAGGTTGTGGCCACAACGGCAAACACAGACTTCCCCATAAATGCTGGCTGATTTCATCTGGTTGTGGATGGTACACTTTATGTCTGGCCTGTTATTTTCTCTGTAAGAAAACTACATATAAAAAAAAATTTCAGACTGTACTATAGTTAGTGTGTAAATCCTCCCCATTTTCATATCAGTTTATGTATATGTCTATTTTTGTTCTTCTAAAACTTTCCAACGTCCATATGAAAACAGAGAGGCACCGTGAGATACCAACGTGACAAATCATGTCCTGAATTTAAAATGATAAATTAAGTTGAAAGTAAAAATGTTCACCTACTTTCTGTTACACAACATCTAAAATGTGAGCTAAGTGTGTCTTTGATGTCTGTCCACCGAGGAAAGTTTGGGCGTGAGAGTCGAGGCTACAGATAATACGATGTGTTTCCATCGGATTTACGGTAAAAGTCACTATAGTAGGCTGCCAGTGTGTAACTTTTTAGGGAGGCAATCACTCCCATAAGTCATGAGATCAACATAGTGATAAAAAGAAAGCGATATTTATAAATATGAATGTCATTTGCTTTCTTTATAATTGGTGATCACACATGTAAAGAAATTAGCAGTACTTGTGGCATGTCAGAATTACATTAATAGGCAATCGAATAATATATTTTTAAAACATTAAAAAAGAAGTCAGTGTGTATTTTGGATTCTTTTTGATCTCATAGGGTTCAAGTGGGCCTTGAACTCAAATGCCAGAGACTTGCCTGAATTCCTGGCCCCTTCCTAGCCTGTCTTGTTACCAGAATTATAGAGGTTCACTTCCATGCTTCTTCTACTGGGATCTCAGTGGGATTTGTTTGTTTGTTTGCTGTTTGGTGGGTCAGTGCTAGGAGTTGACCCCAGGTTCTCAGGCATACTTCTTGGAAACGTTCTACTTGAGATATATCCCAGGCCCGTGGGGCACTTTTGAGTTGCTTTTTCACCATCTGTGGATTCCTTATTGATGACTCTGTGAGCTTCAAACATGTCTCTGCTCAGTGTCTGCTAAGTGGTAGACATAACTATCTAAGTTGCAAGTATGGATTCCTCACTGTCCAACCCTGTTTGGCCTCCGTGCCCTCTTGGCTGTTGACCACACATGCCTCTTCTGCATCTCTACTACGCCTTTCACTTCTGGCCACACCCTCTCCTGTTTGGGCTCTTCCAGTATCTTTATTTTCCAAAAACTAACCTAAATCATTATCAGATAATAAGTGGGAAATGGCCACACAAGTCATATAGCTGGGGCTAGAATGACTGAGCAGTTTAGAGCAGTGGCTGATCTTCCAGAGGACCTGGGCTCCATCCCAAGCACCCACATGGAGGCTTACAAGCATCCTAACTCCAGTCCCAAGGAATCTGATGTCCATTTCTGGCCTCTACAGGCATTTTGTGTACATGGTGCACAGACATATATGGAAATAAAAAACACCCATTGAATGAGATAAAAATAAATTCTCAAAAAAAAAGTCTTATAGTGAATATATAACAGAAGCCATCCTCTGATCCTACCCCTTCCTTTCCACAACAGAGGAGATCAATTTATACCACTTAAGAGTTTTCTATGGCATTTATTTCAACATCTCCAAGTGGTATCGTATAATATTAATAAATAAATTATAGAGATTATTTGTTGATTTTATAAAACATGCGATTGAGTTCCCTTCTTCCCATCTGCTTTGTTCTACCCCCAATATACTTACATTATAATTTTTAGCTAAATCCATATATTTAAATTATTTCCATGTAAATGTTCTTCACTGCCAAACCACATACAATATACTATGATTACAGTCCTTTTTAAAAACAAAATTTGTTGTCCTTTTTTAAGCCTACAACTAATAATCATGGTGTGCTTTTTAATTTAGATTTTTAAAAACCCACATCCGTGTTTTCCCATGGTTTCCAACAGCTCTGTAAAGGCTCATCCCAGTAAAATTTTCTCTATCTGAACTTTCAGAATTTATGTTCCTTGCAGTATTTTCTTGCTGTCAGCAATTCTAAAATCAGCTCTCTGTGTCCTATCCAAGGATTGCCCTTTTAGTTTCACCAGGTCAGAGAGATGGTGCCTTGTCGTGCACCTGAAAGCACCCTTTGCCTCCCTCCTTTTTTTGGTCACCTGCTTATTGAATTTTCTTACCGTATCCATACATTCCAAAGAAACTATGCATGAGAAGGATTTTTTTTCCTGTACCACTTTCTATGAGATGTTCTTATTTTTCTAGCCTTCTTGTCTGGCAGCTTACATAGCATTTTGGATTGCAATACGGAATAGCTAGCCTCGTCATCCCATTCCGTTGGCCCTTTGTAGGTTTTTGTTATCTTTGTATCCCACACAAAAGAGCCATTCCTTCTGCTTCTCCCTGCCAAGGCTTCCCCTGTTCTGTGGCATCCTTCATTTTCCTATCCTTCTTCTGTCAGCCTCAAAAAGGTATTTTTTTTTTTTTTTGTCATCGCTTGCTATTTCTATTTAAAATAACTCATTCAAAAAAAAAAAAAACTCATTCTTAGAAATTTAAGAAATTTTTCTTGTAAAGAAACATCTTAAAGCTAATTAAGACCTACTATGTGACTTTCAGTGGGAAGATAATTTACTCTGGTTTTTTGTTTTAAAGTCCTAATTCGATGTAGCAATGTAAGGGATACCTCAATGCTTGCCACACCGGAATTCAGAGGCACTTTCTGGGATATTAGAGGAACTGGGCTGAAACGAACTAAGAAATTGAGGTGGAGCCATGACAGAACTTGACCATAGAGTGAAGCGGGATGAAGCAAGCAAGATTTTGCAAGACTGGCTCAGAAACTGAATCCAATCAATGCAGAAGAATTTAAAAGGATGTCATCAGACTACATGTTGGCTTTCAAATATACTTGCCTTCACAATGCGTCCATTAATTGCCAGGCAAGCTATATTCATTGTAAAGAAAGTTCACAATTGAGAACTGCACTAGCTATGGTGAATTGTCTAACAGTAAGCTTATTATACATATGGGTAATATGTGATGAAGGTACCTACTTTACCAAAATCTTTCAAATGCATGGAACATACAGCTTTTTCGACTGAAACTCAGTATTGAGAAATGTTGTGATTTAGTCATTTTCTGTTATTCTCAGGAAATAGCTGAGGCAGGGTCATATGTTTAAAGGTTGTTTTTGGCCCACAGTTTGGACACTCAACTACAGAACAAACTCTGGTGAAGTTGTCTACGGCTCTGTGACTCTAAGGTAGATTGTAATGTCCTAGTGGGCACACATGAGAGGAGGGACTTAAGATGCGAATCAGGAAACCAAGAGAGGAGGAAAGGGTCAGGTTTGTGTTTTCTAACAACCCTTTGCTGAGTACTAAGTCAGGAGTCCTAGGAGAGACATGCTGATCCCTCTCAATGGCATGCCTCCAGGGCCTAAATACCATCCAATAGGCGCCATCTCTTAAATAACCCCATGTCTACATATCTGCAAATAGGACCAAGACTTAACATGGGCCCTTCAGGGAAAAACTATCTAAAAACAATAGCAGTCTGCAACCATCACAGAAATGGAATCCATTGATCCCTTAGACCCATTAGTTCCGTAGCCAACTCAAGGTGCAGTCCATGATCGACTGCCTCAAACTAAGTGAAAGTACCTTGTCTTGTGTTGTAAAAACCAACTCTCTTTGTCTATCAGGTCCTACCATTCTTCTTTCCCATAAAAGAGAAGTCTATAAAATTATAAAAAAATTAAATAGAATGTACAGTTAGATTATCACGGAAAGGGGTTTGTAAAGATGGTAAGAACCAGCAGTAGTGGATATCTGCAGCAAAATGTGTTTGCCAGACATGACTGGGCCCATCACACACTTGAACTCTGGCATCTGTGACTTTATGCACAAGGCCTACACATATCAAACTAGTCAAAAATATCAGCATGGACAGGGTAGGGGACCATCAAGTCCCACCCATTAGCTGCGGAACTATTGACAATAAGTGGATGCTGAAGTAGGGAGAGCCAAGTTTATTCATGGATGCTGACACTGCGAGGCTATTCATGGCCCTCTAGATGGTCTTATTACTATTCAGATACAGCACTGAATGGCCTCCGTGGGTTTAAAAGCACACATGAAGTTGGTAGGGAAAAGCGATGGAACATGGGGAAGGATTGAAGGGGAAGGAATGGTGGGTAGATTTGATCAAACCACAGTGTATGTATTATTTTATTAAGTAAACAGGTAGAATATATAGTTTTTCTCAAGACTAAGGTTTTGTACCACATGTAACAACATATTTCTCCCCATTCAAAAGTAACTTGGTAACTTATGGCTTAAAATGTCTGTCTTTGAGAGAAAGTCACCCAGTTCCAGATCTCCCCCTTTCCTTGCATATCGTTTCTCTGTGAGGCCATCAGCCAGACAGCACACAAGAAGGTCGCTCACCAGGACAGCAGGGGTAAAGCCATTGACACCACTGTTGTTTCATAAACACTGAAATAAAATACTGCCTGTCAGACTTGAGTTACTATCACCAGTGTGGACACTGTAGGCCTCCCTACTTCCCTGTGTCAGGTCTGTGCGCCTTCCTGGTTTTGATTTCAGTTGTCTCTGGGATTGTTGCTTTCTTTCCTTGGAAGATACCTGTGCAGAAGGCAAGGCTCAAATGCTTTCCTAGACTGTCGTGTTGAGTGCTGTGCTCTGCTTTTCTCTCACAGGACTATGAGTTCTCATGCAATGGAGTGTACAGGGCTGCCCATTAGATCCTTTCTCTGATCCTTGGTTTGCTTCTAATGTTTAATTCCAAGGAATACTTACACCATTGGTCACTCTCCCTTAAGCTCCTCTTTATGATCTCACTGCGCTTATTTGTTTGTTGTTTTCTGAGATTTGGAAGCCTAGTTATTGCAACCTAAGTTCCAGGACTTCCCAAAGGATCGGGTACGTAATGTCTGTTAGAATAGCTATTTAAAAGACAGAAGGGAAAACATCTTCTCTGTGAAGAATATTGCAAATTGCTGGAGAAATGTAAAAAGACATTATGAGAAATATTCAGATGGCCCTTCACAATAAGAAAAAATAGAATTATTCATGGATCAGCAAATCCACCACTGGATATGTGTTTCCTCCAGACTGGAAACCAGACTGTCAAGGATATGTCTGTGTGCCATGCTCATAACCAAACTATTTACAGTGGTCAAGTTGTGAACTCAACTTAAAGTTTAAGAAATAATGTGTGTGTGTGTGTGTGTGTGTGTGTGTGTGTGTGTGTGTGCACATTTATAGTAAATATCAGTGCATAGTAATTTTGAAAATAGTAATGAGATCTCATTTTATATGTCATTACTGGAAACTGATAAATGTTCAAGCTGACAGACATGTAAGAAAAGCATTGTTAATTTACATTGGATTCATAGATCTTAACTTCACATAGTACCCAGCAACTACTTTTATAATTTGTTCATTTACAGTAAATTAATTTAAAAACAACAACAACCCCTTTGTTTTGCCACATGATTTTTCAGGGCAGTCGGAGGGCCTGCATGTTCCAGGGAGCAGCCATTCTTTCCAGAATGTAGTGTTAGTGCCTGACTGGAGGGAAAGAGAGACAATGCCATGAACAAGTACGGGTGAACTTGACTCACCCGAAATGCACAGCTCTGGCCACACAAGCAGTTTTTTGGAAGCACCTTAGGGACTGTGTTTTCATTCAGATGAACTTACTTCTGAGGGAAGAGTGTGTGTTGCCTCCATTTCTCTTAATTCTTAGCACTCATGAAACATAAGTCAGTGAAACATATGTGACTCAGTATAATCTATGGAATAAATATACAAGGCTTATTGTTTGTATGTAACTGAGGGGCATACATAGCACATACTAAGAACTGAAATGGGCAATAGTTTGCACAGTTAGGAGCAGTTTGCCAGGATGGATGGAAGGGCAGTGTGTGCTGACTGTGTTGTCAATAACACACATCAAGTTTAGGACTATATATCTTTCCTTTAATGTTGTTTTCTGTGATGGGTTCATGGCACACAGTAGGCATGCACTGTGTATAAGTGCTGTCTTTATGTCATCATTTAATTTTATAACAAAGCCAAGTATCTTAATATTAGTATTGCATGACACATGCATGAAGTCCCAGAGACATGACTCCCATCTGTAATCAGAAGTTATCTCCAGTGGATAACCACTCATGGAGGGAAAGTTGGTTTTCTCCAACAGCCTCACTGAATATGCAGACCACACTTAAGGGCAGGCGTCATGCCCAGCAGTAGATGGCCATCAAAAGCAAACTCAGTGGTCCCTGGAATTTTTGTTTTGTTTTATAATGCTTTCTCTGGGCTCTTTATTTATTTTTAACCTTATAGGTCTTGTCTTTTCTTTTCCTTTTAATATTTTATGGTTTCGAATTTTGCTTTTAATGGGTGTTCTGTGAGTGGGAATGTGTGTGTCTCTGCTTCCATATATTTCTTGTGCTTTTTCTTTGCCTCTTTTTTTTTTTCAGTTTGTGTGTTTTGTCTTATCCTTGTTTATTTATTTTTATCTTATTTTATTTTATTATCACTATTATTTTAAATGCCTGTTTGTTTTCTAATGAGAGAGAGAAAGAAAAGAATGTGGATTTGGGAGAGTAGGGAGGTGAGGAGATATGGGAGGAGTTGGGGTGGGGCAGTAATAATCAGGATGTGTTGCATGAAAAAAACTATTTTCAATAAAAAATTTAAAACATAAATAATAAGTATTATAAAGGCATACTCTTATGTTAAGAGGTTGTTACAGCTTGCATTTAGTTTCCTTAATTATTTGTTTTATTACAATTAGATGGATAACTTAGATTTAAGGAGTCCACAGTAAAAATGGTTCTTTAAAATTATTACAATTCTCATTATAATTAATATATATCAATCAGCGTTTTAATATATTTAACATATAATAAATGTGTTAAGTGAAAGGCTATGTGTGAGTTCCTTCAAATATAACAGTAACTTATTAAGAGATACTAGTAACATGGCCTTCTTTAAGAACAAGAATCCAGCTGGGTGCAGTGGCGCATGTTGGTAATCCCAGCACTCAGGAGGCAGAGGCAGGTAGATCTCTGTGAGTTCGAGGCCAGCCTGGTCTAAAAAGTGAGTCTGGGACAGCTAAGAATACACAGAGAAACCTGTCTTGAAAAAAAAAAATGCAGAAAACAAACAAGAAGAATAAGTACTGGTACTGAGTAAATATTTAGTCAATGGGCCTCACCTGGACCTGAAGGGGCAGAATATCACCCAAATAATTCATATGACATAATAGGCACTAGAATTCATGTTGATATACAGTATCTTTGACTTATCATTATAATTACTATAAATGATTTACATGTGTATATATGTATCTGTATATGTATATATAATTAGAAATTCTAGTATATGTATGCATATGTATATTGATTTGGGATAAGTTTAATCTCATTAATTTTCCTTTGTTTTCTAAAGTATAATTTAAAAAGATGTATATAACATTTGTTATACTGGCTTTGAAGGTTGGAATTACCTCTATTTGACGCTTTTGAAGCTTTGACCTGAAGCTTGATTATTGAAATAGTCAGTGAGCTCATACAGAAGTTGCTCAATGCTCAATTCATTTTATATTATTTCCAATTATACCAACTTCTTCACTCAAAGCCTGCAATTAATTCATGGTATAATCCAGGAAAATATAACACACTTTGTAACTCAATCGGCTGGAGCTAAGAAGTTAAATACAATGACTGTGCCATGTGTTAACGAACCAAAGGACACTTTGCAGTCCAAACCCAGCATCAGGGCATAAATTATCATCCCGGTGCAGCAATTGGAATAACAGAACTTAATGGAAGTTGACAGGGTTGTTTGCATTCTCTCTCTTCAGAGCATAACAGACAGTTCTCTGGTGAGTCTGTGCTCTCTCTTCATGTCTACCGTGTCACTGAAGCCCCACCTCTTTGCCCCATCTTTCTTCAACTCACAGAATTTCAATGTAAGACTTTTAAGAAAAAAAAAAAAATCTGGGTAGGCTGACGAATGCCTATAACCTCAGTGCTTGAGAGACTGAGGCAGGAGGATTGCTGCATTTTCAAGGCCATTCTATGTAACAAAGTGAATTTGTGGTTAGCCTGAGATACATAACTAGATCTTATACAAATAAGTGAATAAATGATCTAGGTAAATAGGCGTTGTTGTTTACAATATGGAATTATATTTCACATTTTAATTGTTTTATGTTTTGCCAGATGTATCGTCGGACTCCTTGGGGATGCACAACTTCTCCCTCTCTTGTGATTTTCTTGTAGTCTATCATTTGTTTTAATTATAGGAAATGTACATGTCCATGAGAAGGAATGGCTTACCAAAAGTTTGTGTGTGTGTGTGTGTGTGTGAATATTAATCAGAAATGTCATTTCAGTTCATTTTACTTAGTTACTGATTTTGCTCACTACAACAAAAGTCAGGGCTCTGGTCTAAGCAGACTTTCAGGCAACAATTTTAAGTTTGCAATCGGCTGGGGGAGAAATGCCGGAGCAAGCAAAGTCTGAGGTGTTCCTAGCAGTGCTTAAAGCCAGCCAGGTGGCTTTCGCTTGTTTGCCTAAATTTCCTGGAAGAGTTGCAACCATGCTAAGGCTCTTTCAACATGCGTTTGGGGAGTAAAAATGTAGTATTGTCATCTATAGACTTCCTTCAGCTTGTCATTTAATATGCATTTTCCATGTGGCCTAGTGTCCTCCTAAAATAAGATCCATACAGCATGGAAGGTGACACAGGTGGCCTCCAATAGAGGCACCGTGGAGAACGTGACAACTCTACTTCAATAGTGTCTCTTACTTCAGGAGGCAGAGAAACCAGAAGCCCCGGCTGATGAGAAGATAAGAATCTGGCAGAGGTGGAGAGCCAGGAGTAAGCAATGCAATGCTCCAGCCTCTGTCCCAGTTTTCCCAGTTGCTTCACCTCTCTGAAGCAACTACCTTAACACATACTTATTGTTGAGCTGGCATAGCGAAGTACAACTAGATGGCACAGGGCTGCTCATGACGCCAGGCCAAGTCGTCTTCAGGATTATAACTCTGTGTCACACTCTTTATAGAGGTGCCAGTTTATTAATCTTGGCACACAGCTCTCTGACGCAAAGGTTAATGTTTGCCCTTGCTCGCAGGCTGGAAAGGTTAGGCGATTTCCCTAAGTTTGCAGTGGTCGTAAACTCTCCTGGGGCCTCAGATCAGATACCCTGACTCCAGAACCCAGCCTCCTCCTCTTTGTGGGTCCTTTAAAGGCGGCTGCTGGACCTGTGGACCCCGCCTATGGAGGGACGGCTACAGTTCAAACCCAACCCAAACCATCTTTCCAACTAGCAAGTTGAACTTGGAAGTCTGTTACTTGAATAAAGTAGAGATAACAGGGGGGATACTTAGTGCCTTACATTTATAAATCCTTACAAAAAGAAAAAGAAATACTTCCAGGCATACAAACATAATAAGGCCTGAAGAATCACCAGGTAAGTGAGTATTAAAAGATCACCAAATAAGAACATCTAAAAATTGCTTACATTGTGATTTTGAGGGAGTCATGGGTCATTTTCTTATATTCAAATGTCTGCAAAATAAAGATCAAACATACAAAAGTTTAAGTGGCACTTTGCTAACATAATTTTTCTTATATATCTATGTACTTTCAATTATTCACATTGTAAGATAAATATCACTAGATATTCCTTAGATACTCCTTGATATTTTCTAAAAATCTATCTCCTTTGTTTTAATATTTTTGGAATGCTTCTATCTAGTAACACTCTAAAATTCAAATATATACACACATGCATAGAAATGTACATATCCCTTTAAATAAATCATAATCAGAAATATTACTTATCATTTAACAGAGGTACCAAATATTTTTACAATACATTATCAGGAATATATCTGACACAAATATACATGAAAAATGGCTTTTAGAATTGCTGTTAAATTATTATATAAAAAAGCTGAAATTACAGAATGAAGTTTTAATTTTGAACCTAATGTAGTGTGTATCTTTGTATGAACACATGTGTCTGTGTATGAGTGTGTGTCTCTGCATGTGTGTTCCCATGTATCTGTCTGTATCTCTGTATGTGTTTGTCTATGTCTATTTATGGGTGTGTGTCTCTGTGTGTGTCCTTGTGTCTGTCTTACCTCTCTCTGTATATGTGTGTGTGTGTCTGTCTCTGGGTTTCTGTCTGTCTGTGTGTGGTGTGTGTCTGTTTGTCTGTATCTCTCTCTGTGTGTCTGTGTAAAGCTGTGCTATAATATGGTAAATTGTAGTTAGACATATTCATGATAGAACACTTGTATAAAATTGCTCAAAAATATGAAGGGCTATAACTCCTGGGAAGATTTCCCTCTTTTGTTTTGTCTCGTATACTGATTTGCTAATTACATCATATGTGTTTGTTTTCTTAGCAATAGCCAGGTCTTGTGTTCTGGCTCTGTGATCCTAGCTCCTCCAAAGGTAGAAGCAGGAGGATAGCAATGTCATTGCCTGAGGAAGCTACAGTGTAAACTTAAGGCCAAGTGCGTCAAGTTAGGAAGATCTTATCCCAAAATAGAAAAAGGGGGGTTAAAAGCATAGCACGGCGGTAAAGTGTTTGCTTGTCTTGCCTATAAAAGCTAGGCTTAAGATTTAGTACTGAAAGAAAATAATCTACCTATTTTTTTTTCAATTTTTTAAATTTCATGTATGTGTGTATATATATGTACCATATACATGCCTGTTTCCTGAAGTGGCCAGAAGAGGGCATCAAATCCCTTAGAACTGGAGTTAAAGACTGGTGAGCTCCCATGTGTGTGCTAAGAAGCTAACCTAAGTCCTCTGCAAGAGCAGTAAGTGCTCTCGAGTCTGGGGACACCAGAGTCTCCAGCACCTAAGTGTTTCAGCTTAAGATGTAC
Source organism: Acomys russatus (assembly GCF_903995435.1). Classification (NCBI taxonomy): domain Eukaryota; kingdom Metazoa; phylum Chordata; class Mammalia; order Rodentia; family Muridae; genus Acomys; species Acomys russatus. Next base: position 30,756,644 of record NC_067167.1, on the reverse strand, counting down.
AAATTATAGGCATTCTGCATCAGCCAGCTTCTTGCTGGACTCAGCACTTCTTGTGCTGTGTCATCCCCTGTCATTTCCTCTGTGGCCCTTTCATGACTTGCTCACATCCCGGTTTCATCATCTCAGCTCTGACCCCAGTGTTTCTTACAACACTTTCTATGCTGCTAAAATAAAAAATGATTTCTTTGTAATCATGTATATGTCTGTTCTCAGAGAGTTCAAAAGAGGACATAAGGGCCCCTGAATCTTAAATGGCAGGTAGAAGTAAGAAGCCCAAGGGGCTGGTCTGCTAGAACCAGAACTCCTGGAACATGCTCTCACCATCTGAGCCACCTTTGTCTGTTTCTTATTTGTTTCCCCTACTCCAGTCGCATTTAAATTCTTTAATATTATGTCATATTTTTCATCTCCCTTATAACAAAGTTATTAATGAACTACCCATGCAATTGAAACATCATTAGGGCAAGTTTCTCTTTTATGGTTAGATTAAACTAACAGATTTTTTTTAAAAAAGAAAGAGCAGTAACATTTCTTTTTGTGTATGTGACATTCTTGAACTTTCAGCCTTTCTTTGTGTCACTACCAGTCGCTGGAGTCACCTCTTTTGTAAGTCAAATTGCCAACCCTGTGGCTTGCAAAGCACTTCTCCGTTCTGTATTGTAATTTCTGCCTTATAACTCCATTTGCTTGCCCGTGTGTTCTGATACAAACACATTTCCCGAGGCTTAAATGAGGGATGACAGCCCAAACAAAATATCTTGGACAGGAAGGCATTTGCAATTATTTCATAAGACGCTGCCAAAATATTGTCACATATAGTATCTCAGACGGCAAATTCAATAAAGTCTTTTCGGAGAAACACATTTTTATGAAGTTCCTTTGTAAATCGGTCCAGGTGGCTTCCTTTTATTCAGATGGGATTATTTTCAAAATAATGAAAGGAGAGGAGAGAAAAGAGAAAGCTAAACTGCTTCCCAGTAGCGATCCCGTCCAGAGTCATCTGGGAAGGGAGTTTTGCTTGGTCACAAGTGACTAGCCCCTGATTTTGAAAGGAGTGATTCATCCTCCTTTGAAACAAGAGATAAGTGGGGGAAAGAGCCGTTTAAAAATGACTTTACAACTGTTTCCTTTGGAGCTATGACTTCTTTAGCTGGAATGCGAGCCAGAACAGTTTCCCTTTGAGTCCGGCGTTTGCCTTGAGCAGTTTTCTTGCCTCTCTTCCCCCATGCCCCACCTCACTTCTTCCCTCCCTGTCTTCCACAGATTTACACTGACTGGGCCAACCACTACCTGGCAAAATCTGGCCACAAACGGCTGATCAAGGATTTGCAGCAGGACATTGCTGACGGCGTCCTCCTGGCAGACATCATTGAGATCATTGGTGAGACCCGCCCTCTGACAACCGGCAGAGGCTCTGCTTCTGCTCTTTTGCTGCACTGTAGTTTAGGTCGAATGTACACAGAATTCTTCCATGTGTCCAGCCAGGAGTCATGAGCGAGGCTAATCTCCAATTTAAGTAAATGTGTTTACATGAGACAGAAACGGGCTTTCTGGGCGTACTTTGAAATAGTTCGAACTGTGCCTTCACATATATATAGCACTGTCCGAAATGAAAGCCTCACTCAACCATATGCCTCCCATGTGTGCGTTTTGTTGACCGGAGTTCCTCATACACTGAGACTCCTTGAAACTGGATCCTGATCCAGCAGGGACAATTGTGAAAGGTTTCATGACAGCAGTCATTTGGCACAAAGCTGAAAAACCAGCAGCAACTTCCTTCTGGCTCGATTTTTTTTTTTTTTTTTTCCGTTTTTTCTTTGCTTGACTTGTGCACGTGGAATTGGTGGCTGGGAACAAGTGTGCTCCTCTGCCCGTGGCTTGGGAGACTAAATAGGGGAAGCGGTGGAGATTCTGCTTGGTGTTTTAATTTTTTTTTTAAGGTTTCCTTTGTGTGTGTGTGTGTGTGTGTGTGTGTGTGTGTGTGTTTCACTTCATTGCTTAAGCATGTTGTTCTTTTTTCTCTCTTTTATTTTATTTCTTGGTTTTAGCAAATGAGAAAGTGGAAGATATCAATCGATGTCCTAGAAGTCAGGCTCAGATGGTAAGAATCAGATTTATTCTCGACCTCAGTGCTTAGCATCGCTTTCAAAGGTAACTGCATTTACACAGTTGCTTTAAACTTTTTTTTTTTTTCTGCATGGCTTCCTGCTTGTATGAAAAACCATCAGAGCCCATTCTGCTCTCCGCATTTCTGTGTGCTCAAATGTCACTGCCACAGCGTCATGCAGTGAGGAATTTGGACTACTGGGCAGCAAGTTTCTAGGTGTTTCTTTTGACCCTTGACATTTTTGTTCTTTTCTTCTCCTTTTGTTTCTTCTGATGTTTCATAGGATGTAATTCTGTACCCTGGGCTTTTTGTCAGGAAACTTTATTTCCAACTTAAAGTCATACAGTTTTACTAAGCAACTGTTTTAAGACTAGTACTTACCACGTGTGTGTGTGTTTTTTTTTTCAAATTACAAGCGTAGCATTTTACTTGTTCATCGAGAGGTTCAGTGTGAGCACATGGGGTACTGCCACCATGGGAAAACAGCTCTGAAGGCTTGCTGTTGCGTATGTGCTGACCAGGGTTTCATTCTGAGATAAAGTTCTCAGGACCCTTCCAGAAAGTCCTCAGTCTGGAGGCCTGTTACCCCAACCCTATGTACTCTTTCCCACAGAGCAAAGCTTGACATTTATAACTAAAACTGTAGATTGATAAACTGCTGAGATAACAAACAAACAAACAAAACCAAAAACCAACAGCCCTAACCACAGAGGCACAATTCAGTGTTCTGGGATGAACCTAAGACAGAATGCCTCTAGTGAAGACACACCGGGCACTTAGCAACCAGAGCAGCAGCCCAAGCCTCCACGCAAGACTGCTTCAGAGAATTCTTGTGGTAGCACAGCATAGGCGCTTTGACTGTCTTGAATCCTTCTCACAGATTTGGTCAAATGAAAAACACATGAGCTTCTTAAACCTGCTGACCTGCTTTGCTAAATGACAAAACAAACAAACAAACAACAACAACTGTGACATCCAATGCAATAAAAGAGATTAATTTTTAAGAGTGATTTCTTAGACTGCTTAAAACATGAACACTCCAAAAAAAAAAAAAAAAACAAAACAAAAAAACAAAAAAACCTATTAAAATATCATGATCTACAGCTGTTGTGAAAAAAAAATCACCATAAAAGGTAAGATCTCTATAAAAGACTTCAGCTTTGATGGTATTTCCTGATCTAAATACTCTCAACATAAATGCTACTCTGTGGAAATTAATTACATTTGCTTTAAACTTTAACTGCTGGCATGCTACAATAGGATAAATATGGTCCCTGCTATGCTAGCAATTGTTTGATTGCGATGTTGGGAAAACATGAAAAGAACTCTCTGGGTTTTCTCAATTGCAAACTAAACCCTAATTGAATGATTGAATATATATATTTGAATATATATATATATATTTGTGTCTATGTGTACACTAATTAACATAATAAGCAAATACAGAGTGATTTTATTGGAAAATTGATAAATAACATAAGAATGGGTTAGCACTTGCTAGAATATTATGAGGATGTTCTTTTGAGAAATGTGTTAGTCCCTGAGATGCGTGTATCATAGCTCCTAATCCTAAAACTCGATTTTTTTTTTATCATTTAACCACAAGGAAGTGGTAGAAAATATAAAATGTTTTCAATCTAGAGCCTTCTGTCTGCTCTGATGCCTGATTTTCTGCTCCTCCCTGAGGATCTCATGTGCAGGCAAGCTCATATAGTTGATAATGGGGGTGGGGGAATCTCCAAAGCTCAAAATTATGGAGAGACAACTCCCTGATATTGATATGAAGTATCTGCACCTAGAATTTCTGCATATATGCAGAAATATCTTAGCATTAGACTCTCTTACTTTTTTAGGGTCTCTTGTTTATTATTAGAGTGGCCATGCAACTGCTGGTATGCAGAAAGAAACCCTAAGCCCGGAAAGCTATGTTGTTATGAAAACTGTGACTTTCTCCCTCTAAAAAGTGTTAGTTGGAGTCATATTAACATTTGCAATAAGGACAACTTGGATCATTTCGTTGTGATTGGTTGGACTTCAATTCTGAAGCTGGCATGAGCCCCCGCTGTTAATTGAGAAGAAAAGCTGTGAAACAAATATAATTTCTGACTGGACTATTTTTGTCACTCCTCTTTAGAATGTTTATTGGTATTATGTGAGTAATGAGTACAAAACCCAGACTAGAGCAGAGGCCAGAGAGGAACAGACAGACAGTTAGGGAGGCTTGACTAGGCTTATGGATCAGGCGTCTGGGCCAATCGGGTGCGCCTGATTCTTATTGTGCAGCCCAAGGCTCCACCTCAGTGATGGAGTGCCATCCTTTCTCACAGAGTGATTGTCACCACATCTTACATTATCTCATCTTTTGTGACCTTTGGCTGCTGTTTGTGTTTAGTATCAACAACAAGAAAACGAGTTAGAACAAAGCCTTCAAGTGCTAGGTTGCCTGGGCTTACATTTCAGACTCTGGGGCTATTGTAGAATCATTCTAAATACTTTATACTAGACTTTGTGGTAATGTGAAACTGCAGTGTACTGACCCATTTCCATCACAGTCAGGTAATCCACAGCCAGTCAGTGTTTCCCAGGAGCTTTAGGGTAGTGGGTAGAGGGACATTTGAATGAAGTCTGTATGAAGATCAGAGTTGCAGTGTAAGTACGTAACAACCACAGCATTGCATAGGGAAGGACAAAAGATCCCAGGAGGGAGGGAGCTTGATGTGACAGAACTCTGTTCTTTGCGCATAGCTGGGGATATCTGAAGGGAAAGGCAGACCCTAATCATGTAAGGGCCGAGGAAAGAGTTTACGTGGTGTTTTGAAGCAGTGGAGGAAAAATTGGATGACTTTCAGTGCTTGGCTGTGTCAAGACTTGATGCAACTATTGGAAGATCAGTGTAGGTGCTACCTGAAGAAAGTATGTTAGAGTCCAGGTGGATGTGGAAGATGGCCAGTTCGTTTTTGTTTTTCAGCCAGATGAGCAAGCTGGAAATTCCCATAGAAGAAACTCGGCTAGAAGGCAGAAGGAATAATGATGCGTTTATAGTTTGATGTGTAGGGTTTGATGCCTCTGTTGGAACATAAAGCAGGCAGCAACTTTAGGTTGTTACCTGGAGCTTCTTTCTGAGGAAGTTAGTGGCTAGACCATGTTTCCTACAGAAGTGATGGATAGCAAGGAGGAAATCTTGGAGGAGGTCTGTGTAAATTCAGCAGAGAAAAGGTTTATGATGGAGTATATTAATATTTATGAGGCAGAAGTCAGGAAAGGAAGAGTGGTGAGAGAGCGTGTGCTCGCTGAGACAGCAGATCACAGGTGTGTTTTGTTAACGCTTGGGATTGCTACCATAGTTTAAGCTCTGGTGTTTACTTTAGCACAAATACTGAGTAAAATGAATTGAATAGAATGTAGCAGATGCTGTCGAATGCTGCCTAGTCTGGTTAATATGCTGGGGTGAGGATGTCAGCTTTGATAATCGGATGGTCATTCATAACCTATATGAAAAGATCCTTCTATTGGGTGATAGTCTATTAAGAAGTAATGACCAATGGGGCTAGAAATAGGCTCAGTGGGGATCCGGGTTCAATTCCCAGCACCCACACGGTGGCTCCAGCTCCAGGGGATCCGACACCCTCACAGAGACATACAAACACCTATGCACATAAAATAAAAAGTAAGGAAATAATGACCAGGCCAGGCATGGTGGCGCATGCCTTTAATCCCAGCACTTGGGAGGCAGAGGCAGGTGGATCAATGTGAGTTCAAGGCCAGCCTGGTCTACAAAGCAAGTCCAGGACAGTCAGGGCTACACGAATAAACCCTGTCTTGGAAAACCAAAGAAGGAAGAGGAGGAGGAGGAGGAGGAGGAGGAAGAGGAGGAAGTAATGACCAAAGTGATAGCCATTGAGCCACAGTTCATTTTACAGGGATCTTGTCGAAGAGAAGAGAAAAGCTACTTGAGAAGCAGCTGGGCTGGGGATAATTTTCACAACTGTGAAAAGAAAGAAGATGCTAGCAGTAGGGACAGGAGAGGTTGTCCAGTTATGAGCACTTGCTGTTCTTGTACAGGACTTGGGATCCATAACTAAGATCCTACTCTCAGCTTGCAATGGTCTGTGACTCCACTTCCTGGAATCTGACACTCTCTAGTCTCCACCAGCTTTAGGCACACATACATACAGACAAAACATACACACATAAATAAAAATAAGTACATAATTTTATTAAAAAAAAAAAAAGAATGTAGTGGTAGTAGAGAGAAAAGGATCCATGGTAACAAGGACATGAGTGATGATGTGAAGTTCTAAAGGAAGTGGTATAGGAAGAAGATTGGCTGTTGGGGGAAATGTAAACAAACAAACAAACAAACAAACAGCCACTTTCCTTGTGCCATACCACAGAGGACATGAATGTATGGAATGTGGTGTTGAAGTAGATAAGCCAAAATTTAAGGAATTTAAATCAACATAGTAATGATCAGAATTTTAGATAATGTTAGTATACTCTTTTCTCCTACTTTTATTGCTTTTCTTATAATAAAGAAAAAAATCAATGTTTTGAATTATAAATTAGAGGCAAAATCATACATGTACATGTATATAACAGAATATAATAATGTTACTTTAGGTCGCATGGTCCAAAGGGCACATATTTAAGAAAAATATCTTTTTTGGTGCCAGTTTTTAAAAAAAATATTTTTTTATTTTTTACATATGTGTTTATATTATTACGCATATATGCAATAAAATACCCACAGCAAGAAGAATCATGAAACAATCAGGAATTTTATAAATGTTACATTCTTAGAGTTTTGGCTATTTGTATTTGGCAGTCTTGAGGAAAACATCTTTCCTATCTTGATGCATCTAAAATTCTGAATGTAAATCAGAATATCTATCATATCTCATCATTATCAACTTAAAATATCTATCCAGACCTAAAAAACATCTTAACCCCTAAACAACTAAGTTTAATTGTAAAATTAAAGTATCTGGTCTTCAACCCCATCAGAGACTTGAGAAGGAATAAAATTAATTACCTGAGTGTACGGGAAGTGCATGTTAGCAGCTTCCCAAATGAGAAGATGAGAGACAGTTTGCTACCTGAGCAGTCAACCAAAACTCTTTATAGTATTGGAGCTTATCCTTTAAAAAATATATAGTTTTACCACTCTGGGTTTCAAAGACATAGCTATGTTTTATGAGTGAGTTTCAGATCATGACTATCTTGAAACATAGATGTAGTTTTGTGGGAGCTGACCAAACACTGTGTTTAACATCACTTGACGATGAAATTACTAATATAGATGACAGCTGTTGAGTAATTTCTAATTAAGTATTAATCAGGATACAAAATATATGCTCTGCGTGTCATATATTTGGTGCACTTACATGAGGAGATAAGTTAATAACTATAAATACCAGGAATGTCCTGAATGCTCAGTAGATTAAAAATAGCTAAAGAAAAAAAAATGCCCAACATTTATTTGAAAGGCAGAGGCACAAGTGTAAGATTCCCAAACAAGAATGTTAGACACGAAGGAAAATTGGTTTGAAAACAAGTTTCTCTTCATCTTAAGATAGACTGTTATATTTCAGGGTACTCAGAGATGCCCAGATGATTTAGGAATTTGATGGTTTGAAATTCTTGTCAGGCCAGAAATAGTTTATATGACATAGCTGAGGATTAAAACTGTGTGGCTCAAGGCTTGCTGGTGTTCCTTCCCTGCAGTATTCTTTGTGACCCTACTGCCAGCTCAACTGTCAGTTAGCCACAGCCTTTAGCTGTGTTTTTTATATCTTATATGTTGTTGTGTAAAATTTGCTGACAGAGGGTCTTTGGGGAATATTTGTTCCTTTTTAAAAATTGTCCTTAGGAGTAAGAGAGGTAGACTCAGTGTCCCCTCCTGTGTGATTCCATGGCCCACAGGGATATGGCTTCTAAAAGAATTATTTTTTCTGAAATTTGCAGACATTTTCCCCACTTTTATAGTTAGGCTTGCCTGGGAAATGACCTATTCTTGATAGAGAAAGTGTCCCATGTCTTCTAGCTTTGTGCCCTGTAAAGTTTTAATTCTTTGAGCTACTGGTTGTTATTGCTCCCCAGAGTGCACATTAGGTTAAGATAGGAAGAAATAGTTTAACAAAATGGGGAAGAGATAAAGCACTAGAATGTTCTTAAATTTTAATATACATGCTAGAAATCTAGCCCTATGACTCAAGGAGAGCCCTATTCCTACCTTAGTCTGTGTAGGGTCCCCTGCCGTATTGAAAGACGCTAATTTTGGAATGATGAGATGAAGAGATTAGTGAAAAAAATATTTATTATAAATATTTCTCTGATCTAATACAAAATACTAAGAAAATTATACTTTATAGGTTTCTTACTGATTTCATTATTTGCATAAAGTCACTAAATTCGGAAGAAATATAAGCTTCTCTCTAAGGCTTTCATCCTGATGGTTTTTAAAACTAAATTTCTTTAGAATAGTTCAGCCTATTAGTGAACTTTTGATATGTATTATATGGGATGAAAATGGTCAAATTAATTCTCCTTCTGGCTCTTTCCCAGAAAAAGGAATTGGATCTTGACTCTGTCTGGCAATGAGGAAAGAGGGCAGGTGATATCACAGTTCAGTGAAATACTAATAATTCTTACTGATATTTTATCTTAGAATTACTGTATTTCCTGTCTTTATAGATGTTTTAATTTGGTTTCATTGTGGAGTGAGAAAGATGTTTCCTAAATTGCACTAGATGTAGTAATAAGAAATAATGATGAAACAGGAGAGGTCTTCTCTGCCTGGCCTCAGGATAATGATTTTAAAAGTTGGCTTTTGAATAGGTATGTGTTTGGAACTTCTTAGGTAAGTCTACACTAGTTGCTTCACAAAGTTATAATTAAAAAGAATTCTACGTATTAATTCAATTAACCTCCCTTATGTGGATAGTCATGAACAGAAGAAATTTTTAGGTTTCTTGTTACATTTTGAAAAAAAAAAAAACATACTGTCCACCTGATTTTTGTTACTTATGTTTAATGTAGCAAAGAAATATTAAAAAAATAATTGCACGGGATCTAAATTTTAATGATAGTTCTGAGAATTGGGTAATGCCATCATAATTTATTGATTGGATTTCAAACACACACACACACGCACACATGCATACACACAGGCACACACATTGACACACCTGGAACTAGATATTTTACTAGTTCCAACTATTCTGCAGTCAGAACAGCTCTGCATAAGAACGAGGCTTAATTGACAATACATGTGTTCCATATTGAGAAAGTGTAGGAACTGTAGCTTGGACTCACGCATCAGGCCAAGCCTGATATCTTTTAGACTTGTTTATAAATAAGTTTGACAGAATACAGTTTGGAATGTAGACCACTAAATTTTTGGCTTTCCTGTTTCCGCTCCTTTCATTTTAAATACATAATTTTTAATAGAAGTTTGAGGCATGCGTCAAATTTCGAAGTTATCAATGTTTTCCTTAGACTCTGTGTTCATATGTTCACATACCCCCTAATTATCCAAGCCCCTACCCCCAGAGTGGTAAGTCAGTTGTAATAACTGGTTGGTTACTTTAACACAGCCTTACTATTCATAGAACATAGTTTACGTTAGTAATGATTTGGGGAAAATGTGTATTTGTTTGTATTTACCATTAAAATAGTTTCAATCCTATAAAAATATCTTATGGTAGTTGTCACATATTCCTAATCCTTCAAAACTTGTGTTCATTTGCTTTTCCCCATAGGTGGTGGCTTTTCAGATTGGCTTCTTTCACTTAGCAATTTGCATTAAATATCCTGTCACATTATTACCTGATCTGACCACTCATTCTGTATTAGTGCTGAATGTTATCCTAGCGTGGATGTGTTTGCCCTATGTATTATTCATCTATTAACTCACCGAAGTCCTTCCTATTAGCTCCCAAGGCTCAGGACATTTGCAGGAAGTTGCTAACAGTGTCTCTGTGCAGATGTCTGTATGGGCACGTGTTCCTATACATCTTGCCTAGTAAATATTTGCAATCACAACTGCAGATTATGTGTAAATTTGCAGAGTTCTGAAATAAGACACTCAAACTGCCTACAAGGTGGCTCAGCAATGTTTGTGTTCCTACTCTGAATGAATGTGTTTCAGTTCTATGCATTCTCGTGAATGGTTGGTGCTTTATTTGTTCCACATTTTGGACCTTCTAAATAGACATATAGTTTTTATATGACACTCTGTGGTGACACAGGGTGAGGAAGATCTTTTCATAAACTCTCTGCTGTCAGGGCATAGTGCTGTATTATTTTCAGAACTTTGGCTCCATTAATCAGATTTTTTTTTACTACTAAGGGCTCTCTGTGTATTTTAATTTTAATAAACTATTATTATTATTATTATTATTATTATTATTATTATTATTATATTGATTTTTCAAGACAAGGTTTCTCTGTTTAGCTTTGGCTGTCCTGGACTCAATTTGTAGATCAGGCTGGCCTGGAACTCACAGAGAGTTGCCTGCCTCTGCCTCCTAGAGTGCTGGGATTACAGGTATGCGCCACCACACCTGGTCATAAACTTTATTATTAAAAACCTCACAAATAAATAAAACCTTCACACACCAAAATTAAATAAGCCCAAATTCTATGAAGCCTAATGAACTTTCATATAGTAAGATTTGTATTTAGAAGTTATGGATCCTCACATTCAATTTTTACTTTTAGTATTGAATATACTTTATGTGCTCACCCACCATCAAAACAAAAAATAATAAGTCCATGGCAGAATTGGAGCTAGAAAAACAATTAGCTTTATATCTCCTCTCTCAGTGTCTATTTTATATATAATATTTATCTGAAATGTATATAAGTAATGCATATGTCTAGTGTATACATTTTAGGTAAAAATGTATGTCTCATACATATTTTAGATAGTAGGCATCTATGGGAAATATTTCCACCCACTGAACTTTTAAAAATCATTATTTTGCCTTCTTTTAACCCCAGACAAAGGGTTGGAGCACAGCTTATTTCCTTCATAGACAAAACATTCCATGTTGCATCCAAAATGTCATTGCCATATCCAAGACAGTCTAGAGTTTTCTCCCGAGTTCTCCAATTTTTACTTTTGGTGGCTCATCTTTAAATTTATTGCTCACTTCAAATTGATTTTCTGGGAAAAAAAAAAGTGACGTCCAAATCTCGTTTTGATAGCCTGTTGTCTTAACATCCTTTTTGGAAAACGCTGTCTTTTATCTACCACGTTGCCTTTTCATCTTTGTCAAATTTCTGTTCTATCTACGTATCTGCCTTCTTTTATAGGCTGTCTGTGCTGTCCGTTGTGTTCTGTTTGTTGTTTTTCCGTTGCCGCACTGCCTTGTCACTGTAGCTCTGTAGTGCTATATCAGGTCCCATAAGCACCTATTTTATTCTTCTTACTCCATGGAGATCTATCAGCTATTCTGTCTCTTATGCTTTCACAGACAACATTGTAATCATTTCTTGATTTCAAAATTACATGCAGGGCCTTGAGTTGAACTTGCTCTCTCTTCCTCCTTCTCTTTAACATTTTAATAACCTCTCCCTCCCTTCGCCTACTCCCGAACTTATGATATAAATAAGCACTCTTTTCTAAGACCACATGTGTTCCTCCGTTTGTGACAGGAATATAAATGTCCACGTATTTGAGGAAGGGTGTGGTCATGAGACGGGAATTATATTTATAGAATTTTTTATGGTTGAATTGCTCATTATTGAAGCATAAAACAGTGTTTTGGGTTTACAACAAAACACCAAGTTGCTGTCTATTTTTGCTTGGGACAAACTCAGGAGGAAGAACTTTTTTAAAATCCTGCTGTCTTCAGGTCAATAAATACTGAAGCTGCTTTTCAGAGTGTTATGATTCTTCATTCTTTCCATTATAATTCCTGATGATGATTCACTGTCATTTATATTTGAAAACAAATGTTCACATTTGATACTTATTATATTCTACCAAGTCAGTTAAAGGGGTTTTGACCAAAACAAAATTTGTCAAATAAGATCTTTGAGAACTTTCCATATCTATACCTATATCTATCAACATATAGACACATACACATACACATAGAAATGTACAGATATGTTGCATAGAAAATTTGTATTTAGGAGAAGATTATTTTCACATAGGAACAGTATGTATTATGAAATTAATCCTTTGTTTCTAGTATGGGTATCTGTGTATATTCATATAGACAGATACATAGATATACACCCATGCCCAATTTCTACTATACAACAAAATTCATTTTTTAATTCTCACGTAATATTTTGAGGAAGGAAATAAAAACACCTTTATTCCTATTTCACACTTTGGAATCAGTAACTATGGGAGTAAACACTTCTCGGCTTCTAATGACATGTACGTTGTAATGCCCAAATGAGAACTAGATTTACTTGACAGTAAAGTGTTTAGACCCTTCATTAAGGTGCCCATAATGTAAACACATTTCCTATATCAATCTCAGAGCAGCTTAAAACAGAATGAAGGAAAGAAATACAAAAGAGAAAAATACACTCACCTTGCAGTTTTCCCTATCTTGTCCTGCTAATTTGGGAGCAGGAAGCGTACTACCTTCACACCTCAGTGTCACTAGCACCTAATCAAGAATTTTGTTCCCTTTCTGAAGAATTTGTTTAAAAACAATCACAACTTTAGGAGGCAAGGCTTGAGAAGGAGCTGCTCACAGAGACCCAGGCCATCCTGGTTTACAGAGGTGCAATTTCTACTGTTGTACTCTGCACCACACTGAATTATGCTCCTGGAACTGCTGTACCAAATCATCACCAGCTTGATGAGTTAAAAGTATTGGAATGTGGTCTCAGACCTTGAGACCAAAACTGAAATAGTTACCACCAGGCAAGAATCAAGAAATCATTTGATCTGTGTTCCTCTCAAAGGCCTGAGCAGAATTCCATTCTATGTCATTTCCGGCTTTGGGTACCTGCTGGAATTCCATGGGTTGTGGTCACACCAGTGATCTCCTGTTTTGATCTCTGAACATACACAGATGCACTAAGAAACAATTTGGAAGTCTTTAAACCTTGTAAACATACAAAATATATGGGGCAAGTAGATTTTACATGCTATTCTATCTTTATTCACCTGATGTCTTTTGAATAACTCTTTTGTGCTTGACACTATCTTAACCTATATGCTAATTGTGTAGACAGCTTTAGCCAAGGCTAGGAAATAGCTCAGTTACAATGTCTACACTACATTTGTCAAAATAGTGTGAGAAAAAGACCAACTTCACAGCAGGCTGGGAGATTTTGTGTGGAAATTCCAGCTGACAGTTTATCAGTCGTTCACACACAGGACTGCAGGACAATCTCGCTAAGCCTCTAGCAAATAGGAAAACAAAGTTAATCTTATCAGACTTTATGGGGAAGATAAAAAATGACTTATATTTATAATACATTGCTAGCTGCTTAAAATTGTTCTTCAACTTGCTCTCCGTGCCAGCTCTGACAAGTCAGGGTTGGAGAAGATGGAGAAGGAATAGCCAGGCCACTCCTCTTGCTTCTGTTGTCACGTAAAATATAGACTGTGTAGACTGTCTCTCCTCTTCTTGCACAGCACACTATGAAGATAGAGCAATTATGGCTAAACTGGAAGAAATTAAGCACATTAGAATCCTCTTTAAAAGAATCGGCCCACTGCGAGAGCATGGCTGAACTTTGATTTGTGAAGATTGTCTTGTCATTTATCAATCAGTAAACGGAAATGAAATAGATACCTTGCTCCTTGTAACTAAAACCCACCGTTAGACCAGGCTTTGTGAGCAGCCTTGACCCCTGTCAGAGCATGGAAGGTACTCCTGATTGGCCCACACTCATTCCCATGTCATCGCCTCCTGCCTTCAGATTGCCCTTGGTTTCATGACGCCCCCCCCCACCCCCACCCCCTTTTGCCCTATCTCTCCTCTTCAGTGGATTTTGCAAACAGATTCAAAGTCTGTTAACCTTCCTAGGGATTTCACACTGGTGAATACTTGGATGCTGTGCATAACAACATACGTGAGGCTCAGTTTTCTGATTCCCTGGCTGTTCTGATCTAGAGGTCCTCGGCTTCAGATGTTTTCTAACTGTGACCAGCTCACACTCGGCTCTGTTCATGGTTCGCCTTGTAGCATAGGCCTGCCATTAGCTCATCTTCCCTGGCCTGTTGGGGGACCAAGCAGGCATCTTTTTAAGCCTCAAAATGTAGATATGAAAACTCTAAGCTGTTTGTATAAATATGTCAGTCCAGTTCTTGGTTCAGTACTTTTTTCATTATAATTTGATTTTAAAATGGGTCCTTTAGAAGAAGATAGCTTTGTAGGTTTCAGATTTTATTTTTTGTTAGTCCCTTACCCTTCTGACTGAAAATCAATTTTTCCAGCTTCATTTTATGATTCTATGTCTCTCATAGCATAACAACCATTATTTTTATATTGGCATTTATTTCTTATTTATAAAAATGTTTCCTTCAATCCCACCAGAGACTTGAGAAGGAATAAAATTAATTTCCTGAGTAAATAGGTAGTGCAAGGTAGCAGTTTCCAAAATGAGAAAATGACAGAGACAGTTTGCTGCCTGAGCAGTCACCCAAAACTCTCTGTAACATTGGAGCACCATCTTCAGCCTTCTGGCCCAATATATCTGACAGACTTATTTGTGAGGCAGGAACTATTGAGGACTTGCTTTACCCTGTCTTGGCATAGTTTGGCCATCAACTCTGCCTGCATCCAAGTTTGCCCTTTTGTAGGAAGAATTCTGTCTGCGGTAGAAACGAGGGCATTTTGCCCAGTGGTTTGTTTGCCACACTTGAAGCCTTCTCCATAAGGAGGTTCTTTGATGCTCATCATCCTCTTTGAGACAGACTGGGTGCTGCCAGGAGTTAACATGTCTTATTGTCAATGAATCTTTAAAATAATAAAAAAAAAATCATAAAATGCCAATTCTGTAAGTCTCTGAGGTTTTTGAAGACCCTATCCAACTACTTTACCTTATCCTTCTATAGACTCATATCTATCTGTTATACCTGGGATGTCTATTCTTGTGATAAAAATATACTAGTATTGATATGATCATGATTTGATCAGCTAACAATTACCTTGTAAAACTTATTTATCCTAAATAGCCTGCAATAGCACTTTCAAAATGTTGGAAGTAAACCTTGCATTATAATTGCGTTGTATGGGCACAATACCTCATATTAGAGTGGAACTATGTATATATAATGTGTGTAGAGAATAATCTTAAATTTTAATTCTATACCAATGTATCAAAATCAAACTTACTTGGCGTCAATATACAAAATTCTATACCAGTGAGTTAATAATAACTTCGTGAGTAACAATTAAGGCATTAAATTGAAGAGTAGATTCACTAATCTACTTTTTGTCCTATTATCCCTATATATTTCTATATTCCTCCATCTTTCTTTTCAACTTCTATCCCCAAACTTAAAAAAGAAAGATAAAGGAAAAGAGAGACTGCCTTGAGTCCAACCTCATTTTCTCTCTGAATAAGATCAATAGTAACTTGTAACCAACGCTCAATGAAAATATACATCCAAAGCCCAAGAAAGCAACCAAAAACCTATTCAAGACCACTTAAGAGAGATGGGTGTTGTTATCTTAAGGTTTCTTCTGGCTGATCTGGACAAAGAATATCTTTGTAGGGGCCCAAATAAAATTGGGGATAATGGTTAAACAAGCTAAGAATAGCATTTGTGGTCAGGTTTCTAAATGTTGAGAAATCCCAGACTTAATTAAAGTCCTGTGTGAGACAGTCTGAAATGCCAGTGATGGGGTTGAAAACCAGATAGTTTAGTTTTACAAATAAGCTTACTTGTTTAGGGGTTAAGATATTTTTAGATTTAGATAGATGTTTTTGTTGATAATGATGAGATATGATAGATATCAATTTACATTCAGAATGTTAGATGCACCAAGATAGGAAGGATGTTTTCTTCAAGGTTGCCAAATACAAGTAGCCAAAGACACAATGAATGTCGCATTTATATAATTCCTGATTATTTGGTGGTTCTTTTTGCTGCAGGTATTTTATTGTATGTATGTGCAATAATTTAAATGTATATGTAAAAAGATAAAAATAAAAATGTTTCTTTCAAGTCCTGAGTCAGGAGGGAGGCTAATAGATGCAGGTGAGAATAGGGAGCTATTATAGTCAGAATATATATGAATTTTTCAAACAACAAACAATGCAAGTTTCAAAATAACTATTCAGGCCTTGAAAATGTCTCTATGAATAGAAAATGTATTCTAAAGCTCTGATCCATGACTTGGTTTCTAAATGATATTAGGAGTACTCCTTGGGGCAGTTGTGATAATAGTGGATTACTGTATTATGCCGATTAAGGTAAAATCCTGGTAAAGAGAATGGCATCTCTTACTTGTTTGAAGACCTAATGGCCCAACTGGGCTGAGCCAACCACCTGGCCAAAGGCTCATCCCTAGGAAGGCGGGTTTCCTCCCAGCCATGCTAAAGAGGTGGGTGAGATAAGCAGCTCTTCTGTGAGGGTGGACTCTTCCTCCCAGAATGTCTGCCTGTAAGTGCAGTGGTGTGGGGGGCCACAGGCAGGAGGCTTCAGAAGTCAGTCTATTTCTCTCAAGGACTCAGAAAAGCTTCAGTTCTTGTTTTATTCCTTCCATATCTGTTGTAGGAAAGGTTTTCTTTTTTTGGGACTTCCTTACTGTGGCAATAAGGACCCTCCTGATATGTGGTTGCTTGTTTATCCCACATGTGGCTGCTTCTCTTGCCTGTGCAATCTCAAAGGGCATCGCTCTTCGCCTTCTTTCGTCTGTTCACCTCCCCTGGGCAGTGTTAGAAGTAACACTTACAGTTTGCCAGCTGGCCTTGAGGTGCTTTTGCTTTTAAACTAAAAACAAACAAACAAACAAGCAAACAAACACCCCACAACTTTATGAGTTTCAGGGGAAAAAGAGGCAATTACTAAAGTAATAATTGAAAATAGCTATCACATAACATTTTTATCATATAACTTTTAACTAAAGCAGAACAATTGCTATATTTTACTTTATTTCACCAGACAACTTTATATTTGGTTAAAACCTTTGACTAAAAGTCAAATTATGTGAACACATTAGTATATACTTTTGATCAAAGTGAGCCATCTCATTTTGATTTTGGTAGCAATGATATTTATTATTTAGATGAGTGAGTTAGTTATTTAACTAATTTATATAGTTATGAGTTCATCTTGGGAAATGGAAGCATAATAACTGATGCCAGGCATAGCAGCACTCGGTAAACTGAGGCAGCGGGAAATCAGGAGTTCAAAGCCAGTCTGGAGTACATGGCATGATCCTATCTCAAAGTAAAGTGACACAACACAACGCAACACAACACAGCACATCATAGAGGGCTAAGCTGTAAGGTAGGAATGGATTGAGTTCTTCATGTAACCAGGTGTCTAGTCCTTCTTTCATGTCCTAACCCGGATGAGCATCTTGTGGAGCCTTCAGCTATTTCATCTTGGACTATGCTTCTTTGTCTCATTCTTTTGCAGTGGGATTTGAGTTACAGGGCAGAGAGACCCTTTCAGTGCCAGGTGAAATACCACTGTGTGTGTCTCTGCATAGCGTGAGTGAGTGAGGCATCGTTAAGCTCTCTTTAACAACTCACGAACAGTTTTCCTTGTGATATCTCTGGTTAACAGACTCTGTTCCTCCCTCTGCCGCTTGTCTGGCTTTATCAGAATGTGAATTATCTCTCAACTCTAAATGACATTCTGTGAAAGCTTCTGCAGATCTATAGTGAAAATTGATGACTCCATTCTCTCCTGTGCCATACATGGTTGTTTATATATCTCTTTTGGAATTTATCATACAGAGTCTTGTAGTATAGTGATGCATGAATCTTTACTGTCTCGGCAGCTATTTTATAAGCCCACAAAGCCAAGGCATTGTAATTTATTTTTATATCCCTTCACCATCTCCCAGAGCCCTTGCCTCACAATAAACAGTTGATAGTTGCTGCATGAATTAAGTGAGCAGTGTTAATCCCTGTACCAAGGATAAGACTTAAACGTGATTCTAACACTAATATTAATCATATTCAATCATTTAGTGTTCAGAGAAAGTTCTCATTAAATATCTTTATGTTAGTATGAAACCACCTGTGATGGGACAAGCTCAAATATGTTAATGTTGTGAAAGACTTCCAGCTACATTGCTTAGATAGAACAGGTTACACCAGTTTTGCTACAAAGCAGAATGCCAACAATCATATAGCCTAATGTGTGGGTTCGGTGTAAAGATATTTTTGTTTGGAGTCAATTATTTGATATTAAAATAAAAAATGCAACTGGTTGTAATGTAAATGTTGGGTTTATATCTAGAATACTTAACCCTCAATTAAAGTAATCAAAGCTATTAACATAGTTTTGATTGTTTTAAGTTTTCTATAAACAAGATAGCATGATTCCTCCTTTTCTCATTTCAAATCCAGTTTGTAATTTAGTAGTTACTCGTGTCCATGTTTAGCAAGTTTGTAAGGATCAACTTAAATGTTTGACTGTAAACTAAATTGATGTTTTGAAAACTGGATCTCTTATTTATGTGAGTATGTGAAATTATTGGAAATTAGTAAGTGCTCTCTGAAATGTTTTAGGACAGCATCTCTATCTTATGTACAATAGTAAGTATTTAATGAATGAATAAATTACCAAGTTTTATATAATAGGAACTCAAGTGGCAGTGCGTTAATATGATATAAAATTATACAGATTTAAGTTATATGCATTTTAAAATGTGAAATCTTAGGGTAGAGAAATGGATTAATGGATAATAGAGTTTGCTGTTCTTTTGTTGTTGTTGTTTTTTGAGACAGAGTTTCTCTGTGTAGCCTTGGTTGTCCTATACGAACTTTGTAGACTAGGCTGGCCTCGAACTCACAGCAATCCGCCTGCCTCTGCCTCCTGAGTGATTAAAGGCATGCGCCACCACTACCTGGCTTGAGTTTGCGGTTCTTATACAAGATCTCAGTTCAATTTCCTGCACCCATGTTAGGTGCCTCACAACCATCTGGAAATGCAGTTCCTGAGGATCTGATACCCTTTCCTGGCCTCTGCAGACACTGCACCTGAACATATTCAGTCAGACAGACAGACACACACGCGCGCGCGCGCGCACACACACACACACACACACACGTAAATAAAATGTTTTTAAAAATGATCTCCCACTGATGCTCAGTTTATATGTTTGATATTTCTGAAACTATTTACTGAATGTAGAACTTGGGAACTTTGCATTTTCATAGTTGGTTAGCCATGCTGAAATTTAGCACATGAAAGAGGGAAAGTACATTCGATACCAGTAAAAGATATGTCACTAATGGAAGAAATGACTTAAAATTTTCTAACACAGTAATAGGAAAGTGAAAGTCTTTGGGGGTGACTATCAGTCAATTGGAAATGGGCTGCTCATGCATCAGATGAGGAATACAGCCAGGGAACTCACATTGAGTTTATTTGTAATAGCTCCACAGGGAGACATCCCTCTGAGTGTCCTTGTGATTCAGTAGAAAATCCCTGACTTATAGTGTACATCACATAAGCAAGAGGCAGTAAGTTACTGTGATCTAGGCTGTGAAATTCCTGCGGACAACTGGAAATAAATTGAAACTGCATGAAAGGATTTCCTTTGAAAAGAGCAGGTTCCAATATTTGAAATCACATCAATATTTATTAAAAAACAAACAAACAAACAAAAAAAAAACCCTGTTTTTAAACTGGCCCCCATCTGCTGACACTTTTATTTAATTCATTAGGGGATAAAACTGATAATTCTGCTTTTAAAAGCGCTTATGTTTCTTCTTATGTAGAGTAAACTTTAGAAACTACTTGATTAAATGTTGGCAAAACAAGATGGAGACAAAGCTGATGTGAGATCTAAAACTAAAGAGGCTGTACCACTGTCTCCCTTTCTTACCATTAAGCACTCCTATGATGGCCACTAGTCTGTGGTGAGTTAGGAATTCTGACCCTGAGGTGTATAGTGCTAAGTGCTTTATGTATAAGTCTTCTCAAAATACTCACAGTAATGATGTGACACCTGAGTCTCATTTTATTTTCTAATTTATTTATTATTATTATTATTATTATTATTATTATTATTATTATTATTATTATTATTATTATTTGGTTTCTTGAGACAGAGTTTCTCTATGTAACCTTGGCTGTCCTGGACTCACTTGTAGACCAGGCTGGTCCCAAACTCACAAAGATCTACTTGCCTCTGCCTCCCAAGGGCTGGGATTAAAGGTGTACACCACCATGCCCAGCTTCATTTTATTTTTTACATTGAAAGGGGCAAGGCAGGATAACCCCGTGAGTCTCCGAGCTATGGACACTCTTTGAACTTTTTTTTTTGTTAATCCCCAAATATAATGGTGGCAACTTTTCTCAACACATCAGCCTTTATAAGATATCAACTAAGGATGGCTCTTACGTGCTTGACTGACTCACTGCCATTTCTGTTTCTCAGTGCTCTGCCTGTTGCCAGCAGAGTCTGGTTTTCTCCTTTCAAGACAATCTTTTCAATTCCAGACTACAAATTCTTCATTAACTTAGATGGCAAAAGAGCCAAACCTGAACATTTAAATTAATATTGTTGGCTATAACAACTTGTATATGATGCTAAGTGGTTTCTTATTAATTTATTTAAAGAGTCAACAAAAATACACTGATTATCTGATTTGTTCCCATTGTTACATGAAGTTGTGGGCAATAGCATATGTGAGAGTGAGGTGTCTGTTCTTGTCACCTGTGAAGATGAATATAGGAAAATAGACTGCAGTTATAGGACATCTTAGGACTGACTCAGCAGTGGAGAGTCAATAGTTGGTTGACATGCTGAATTTTATTACAAATAATCCTGTAAGTTATGGTTTGGTTATTTTTCTACTCTTACTGAAATGGCCATACATGACTGAGGCCTAAAATCATGGAGTCATCGTCGACTCCCCAATTTCCTGCAAATGCTACAACTTTCCAAGAGACATATGTGAAAATATGTGCAGAAGCAAGTTGGTCCTCACCTTACCCCTTTTCTAAAATATCTCTTTTTAGTTACTTAAAACAGACAAATAACAGATATTTTATCCTCATATTGTTAAGTCCCTTTTCAGCAAACTGAGAAGCAGATAATTTATCCTTATTTTCAAACTGAGGTAAAGTGCTGTAGAAAAAACTGTTTTAGGTATTCTAAGAAAAAATTCAGATTAAGCATGCTTCAATGATATCCCAAATTCTGTAGCAATGGATACATAGACAATTGATATATACACATGCACATACCTGCTAATTATTTCTTATATCGAAAGAAGCCGCTTCCAGCATGCTGATATCTCTAGGCTATCTCAGTCTAACGTTCACAGCCATGGCAGTCTCTGCATGTACTATTTAGCTTTCCTGTCTTTAGTTCCTATCCTTTGAGCATCGCAAAAATGCATTATTGGTTTTTTTTATTCATTTGCTTATCTCTATGATAGCTCTGGGTGTGTGCTGCTGTATTTGTAAAAAATAGTAAAACTAGGTTAAATTTAGGTTAAGAGTTACAATCTAGATACAAACTGATACATAGCCCCAACTTTATAGTCCCTTTTTTCCCTGGGAGTCTGGTATGGGGATGAGTGTGATTTTTCTCCATAACAAGTAGAGTTTGGATTAAAAGACCACTGTTGTTATTTTTGTTTATCTCTTTCATTCATGAATACAAAGACATATTTGATACCTTGTCTTATTTTCTCCTTTATTCTGAAAGCATGCTCTGGGGTAGTCATTGCATACAAAATGTTATGCTAGGGGCAGTAGAGATGGCTCTGGGGTAAGGACCCCACACTCCTCTTGCAGAGGTTAAGAGTTCAACTCCCAGCACCCATGTTATGTGGCCGCCAATTGCCTGCAACTGTAGCTTCCGGAGCATCTGATGCCTCTGGCTTCTGTGGGCCCCTGTGCTCTCATACACATAACCTCACACACATACCCCCAATTAGAAAAAAAGCTAGTGTACACACACACACACACACACACACACACACACACACACACACACACAATCTCATGCTAACAACACTAAGTAAATGAGAGTGCATGCTTATGAAGCCTCAGCAAGCATACCTTGATTCCTCCAATCAAACTAAAGGAAGGAGGACACCTACCACTCTTCTCCCTAGTACCCTGTGATGGTCTCTCTGGCCAGTGAGCTAGGCCAACAGAAGGCAAGTCTCCATGACTCTCCTGTGTCCACCCCTGCCAGGCCCCAGCCCTGGGATTGCAGTTGTCATGACTACCTTTGACTTTTTACTTAGGTCCTGAGGATTTGAACGTAGTCTTCATGCATGCACTGAAAATGATTTTACCCATAAATCCATGTCCCCTAGTCTTTTCCTCTGTTCTTATTTCATCCATTTTCTCATAGCAAAGCAATCTGGGAAAGGGTATGGTGTACATTTCTATACAATACCCTCCCCGAGGACTCAGATGTTGATGATGGAAAGAGAAATATTATGTAACTCTTTGGTCAACTTTTTCAGCTCTGTTTTTACAATGAAGTACTTTGAGCAGTACTTTCTTATCAATATATATATATATATATATATATATATATATATATATATATATATATATATATATATATATATATATTCAAAGCAAATGTATATGCCTTGGCTTTATTTCTGAGCAAAACCAAATAGCCCATTGAATACTATGACATAGATTTCCTTAACACAAAATTATATTGAAGAAAGAATATAGTGTGCACATTTGTATAGATGGATTATTGAGTATACTGTTATTTTCCAGAGGCGTGTCAGCCTTCTTGTGATACTGAGCCACAGAGGATACTGTTGGGGGATACTAGCAGAACCTTATGTGTGGCTTTTGATGAGATGTTAATAAGACAGAAATTAATTCCGTGCCTTGTTGTTAACTTTAAATATTTTCTTTAACTTACCATGCACTGTTTTAAAAATATTTTTTAAAAACCTCACAATCAACTGGAAACTTCTAGCTTTAAACCATTTTCTGCCTGACTAGTCTGTATAATTCCTTGACCAACATTGTGTCTTTGTTGCTACCTCATTTTAAATGTTCACAAGCTGGCTGTCATACCAAATCAACTACTTAAAACTAATTCACATTTTCCTTTTGAAATAAGTAAATAGTATTTGCATTCAACCACAGGCTTCCTCAACTGTCAAGAATGCAAATGCAACTTTTAAAAGAATGTGTGTCTATGGTTTAGAATTTTTAAATATGCCTCATTTATTTCGTACACCAGCTTTTTAATCAAGCTTCAGACTGTATTCGGTATCCCACATCCTAATATTCTAGTAATTGCAATGCTGCAGTCTCATCTCATATGGATGTTTTCATTGAGACTTAGTTGTAAAACACAGACCTAGTTTTGTGACACGTAGGTGGGTTGCTATGATTCAAGAATGCCGTTCTTGACTGCGCTTTTATCAATTGTTCGCAAATACCACAAGTGGACAATGCAAGCTTTATGGTTGCTCTGTATTCAGCCAAGATCATTCTAGTAAAACTCTGATAACTCTCTCTAGAATGAGATGAATGTAAAGTATTCTTTCTTTTTCTTTTTTTTTTCCTTGTTTCATTCTCTCTCACATCCTTACTGAAGAGTGATCCTCTAAGTGGCCTTCTCACTGTTTCTCATGTTGCAGATTGAAAATGTTGATGTCTGCCTTAGTTTTCTAGCAGCCCGGGGAGTAAATGTTCAAGGTCTATCTGCTGAAGGTAAGATGCTTGTATCACTGTTCCAAATGCCATCAGGAGTTCTGAAAGAGTTTTGATAATGTTTGAAATGCGCTGTTGTCATGAGGATCTCCTTAGTGAATGAAGGGAGTTTACCAATGCATAGGGCAAATATGATGGCTAGTAGCAGTAGTATATGCCTGATTTATTTAAATATTTTTGCGTTTTCTAGAGTTGCTCTTTGTGTCCATGTGTTGGATGGCAGTGAATCAGCATAGCACTTATATATTATTATTAATACAGAGATTTTTAATTTCATAAATAGATGGATAGGTGACCGTGTCAGTCCTGGTAACACATGTGCATAAGTGCCGGTAAATAGTATAATTCATGTACAAATATTTTGCCAATAATGTTTCTATGATATGACCAAGGTAATAATAATAGTCAAATATGTATACATTTGTGTAAGAGACAATAAGCTCTTACTTAAATGGATAGATTGACATATTAGTAGGCACTAATTGTAAATATTTTGGAAACATTAGAGGTTAGATTGACATTTAACTTTAACCAAAATCAAATTATACTAAGTTGCAATATGCCAACATGAAAAGATATTGAACTGGTTTTCTCATTTGTTTCTCTGTTCAGAGACTTTCTCTCTTCCACACACAAAGGTAACATCTCTGAAACTGTAACATATATAACACAGCCATTGCCATAATTAAATGCAATGGTGTTTCTGTTCCTATGTTCCTCCACCATCATCCATCACTGCTACACAGTCTTTTCTTCTGGCCATAGACTTTATTATTAAATTTAATATGAAGTATCATACTTATTAACATGATATAAGAAAGTTTTTGTCTGACTGGATTTTTAGTGAAATAGCTAGTCCTAAGTAAGAAATAAATTTAAAGTATTATTAGGAAATAATTACACATTTTCAAAACTGTTAATAAAATCAACTACAAGATTTTTAAATAGTAAGTCCTTTGAGACTTCCACTAGTGACAATAATTAGGAAGCTAGTATCTTTAATTTTCTAATGGACACTAGTAACATTTTAACTTTTCCTGCAATTAATTTGCTTTAAAAACCTTTTCTGTCACTAAAATTACAAATATTGAATAGTTTTAAGTTTTTAAAATTTTCTTGCCACTGGAATAGAGGAGTTGTAACTTTCTGCAATATAAAACATTTAATAGAATTATCGTCCTTTCTCAATTTTCTCCATATTTTAATTTTCTACTATGCTTTTATATTTACATGAAACACACACTATGATGTATAATTTAATTACATATTCAGTGGTTATTAGGCTAATATAGGCTAATAGGCTAACTTCTGGTTCAGTTTTCTTAGAATTTGAATACAATTCCTCCCTGACTTGATTTTACTGTATAAGTAGCTAAAAAACAAACAAGAAATGTTCCTATTGTTCATTTTATATCTTTTGCATGTCACCCAGTAATTTTTATTAATACAAACTACAGATATTGGTTCCTCTTTTAAAAATATATATGCATTGTCAAAAAGGCATTCTAAATTAGGCATACATATAATAAGACTGGAATGGAAAAAATATTTTGAATAAGATCACTTACATTTATAGGGAGAAAAATATCACTATTTTCTCACTGTGTATTCATTGATTGAAATGACTCTCATACAATATGGAAGTTATAAGGAAAGTCTAAGGTAGAAAAAGGATCAATCCAAGGTACACCTTAATGGATTCGACTACATTATAGTGTCAGGGTTCGCTTATAAGTCATCAGTGAGCAAAACCTACAGAGCTTGTTAGTTGTTCTTAAACTCTAGGAGGGGCCATGACACCTCAGGGGAGAACAAGTGGCCAGCAAGTTTTATTTAGATATAACTACACAGGGAGCCTCATTTTGGGTTTAACTTATATCACTTTTTCTGTTCACAGAGTTATAACTTCAGAAGAAAAAGGGAATGGGAACACAGGGACACGGAGCAGGTGTTATGAGAGAACAGTTGGAAGGGGAAAGTTAGTGTAGACATGCTCAAAAGATTTCATGTACTTGTATGAAATGTTCACGGTTACACATATATATGTATTACATTTTAACTTTTTGCTGTAGCTTAATTTGGATATCTAATTCTGTTAGACAGCACTGGAAAAATCTCATACAGAAACCCTATATGTTTCAGTTGATATTTGTTAAATAAGTCCCTTCAGGTTATGGGAGGTAATCGATGTTGTTCAGAAGCAGATAGCATAAAATAAACGGAATGCTAATGTGTAAAATAATAGGCATTTCAACTAAAAATTGATAGGATCTATGCTCCTGGAGACCTGTCCATACTTTAAATACATACATTCATGGTGCGTGACAATTTGGAAAGAATGTTGGTTGCTCTAAACTCAATTTGAGCTTATGAGATGTGCCCAGGGCCCCAGTATTTGTAAGTGGAGATGGTGGATATTTAAGTATCATCATTTCTCCATGGCCAGGCCTATGTGGGCAACGGCTCTGTGTATTTGGGAGGGAAACAGTGTTGCAAAAGCAAGTGGTTCCCCGAGGGCAGCGAATGTATCCTCTTCCATGAAGGAGGAAAACCACAACCCATGGCGCATCTCCGTTTAGTGGGATTTGTTCCTTCTGCCCCCTGCCCCCCTCCTTCTCTCTGTGATATCTCAAGCCATTTGGTGATGTTGGCAGGGTTGAAAGGTTCAGATTCAACTGAAAACTGTGAGTAAGAAGCCCGACTTGTATTTTTAGCCTCATAGATCTGGGTTAAGAGAATTACATCGAGACTTCTATTCACACGGGGAAAAAAATCAATCCGATTTATTTGACCGTGTTTATTCTTTTTTTTTTTTCCCCGTTTGGTACAGAGATAAGAAATGGAAACTTAAAAGCCATTCTAGGGCTGTTTTTCAGTTTGTCTCGCTACAAGCAGCAACAGCACCATCAGCAGCAGTATTACCAGTCCTTGGTGGAACTTCAACAGCGAGTGACTCATACCACCCCACGGTCGGAAGCCAGTCAGGCCAAAACCCAGCAAGATATGCAGTCCAGGTAAAGAAGGGAGGCAGAGAACGCATTGGGAATGGGGTTGTTTAGACACAGTTTGAGTCCCTACATTATTATGTGTTTAAAATTGTGCTCATGTCCTTTTATTTTCATGTGACCCAGATACGTGACACATGGAAGAAAGGCCCAAAAACCCTTCTCTCAGCTTCTGACAAGAAAGGCCTATCATATTTTTAGGACACACACTTTTGTGTATTTTCTAATGGTGACTTTTGTCTACCTAACCCTATAGGGCGTCTTTGGTGGAAGCAACGTGGTGTGGCTTCTCCCTCTAGGCAATTGTGTTAGTACTAACAAGGTGCCTTTTGAGACCTGGTATCCTGAGATGTATTACCTTTCATTGATAGTTTGAGATAATTAGATCTGTCAAAAGTCAAGGGTTAATATTCACCTTTAGTGTTTGAGAATATACTAATATTAAAGATTGTGCATGCATCTGTATGTGTGTACGTGCATGCGTTTGTGTAGCTTGAATTTTGGTCTGTGTAGGTACAGCCTAGGTGATGGCGGCAGCAGGGGTGGGGTGGGGGGAATGGGAGCGTTTGGGGGTTATGGGGGTGGGGGGCTGCCTAGGCAAGTGGAATCTGAAAGGCGGCCCAGCAGGAGGGACAGGCAATAGCCTCTGGTCAGGAAAGCATCGGGCAAAGTTTTCTAACTGTTCAAGCAGCTGCAACTTGCATCAAGGTTATCTAGGAAGACTGCGCAGCGGTTAGGAGCTTATGTGTAAGTGGACCAAGTTCAGTTCCCAGCACCCACATCAGGCAGCTCACAACACCAGCAACTCCCGTTTCAGTGATCCAACTGCGTTGGGCCTCTGCAGGCAGCTCTGCTTGCATGTGGCACACATGAAAACCACATAAACACATATATACCCATAAAAATAGACAAAGCTTAAGCATTTTTGGGGAGAATCGTCTAGGGTGGTGTTTTTCATCTGAGGTTATCTAGTCGTCATTATCATCACTTCCCCCAAGTTATGCATTTGGCGTGGAAGTCGGTGTTTGTTTGGCTAGCCAGTACTGTAAGCTACCTTGTGTGAAACAACAGAAAAGAACCAACAAGTACAATTTTAGCTAACAGTGTTCATGTCAACTGATAGCTTTGTTGCTGAAGAAAGATAGGATATGTGTGTTAATTTGTTCTGGTGCATAGATAATGATATTTTCCTGAAAAGGGAAAATGTAAACATGTACTTTATCTTTGTTGAAAAATACATAAAAATATCAAACATATAAATATTTAATTTTGTATATTTTCAAAATCACACTTAAAATAGAATAGTATTTAACTAATCTTGGTTGTGAACATTCAGTGTTTAACAGAAAATAATTTAAAATTTCAAAACAATTTTCAAAAGCCATTCCTTAACGTCACGTGTTTGACTCCAGAAATATCAGCCAACTTTGCTGTGGACCCACTGTCTTATTTTGTGCTTTTATTTTTCTGTATGGATGTAAATTCTATCCCCTTTGTAAGATGATTTGCTCATCAATTGCATAATTTTACCAAAATGCCATGTATTCCACCATTCATGGAGTGACGAGTGCAGTTTTCATTATTCTGAATTCAGTAACATGGATAATCTCTGTTTATTAAGCACATCTTGGCTTTCCATGATGTTTAGTGAAATTGTGCCAGAGCAAATGAGAAAACAAACAAGACAAAATCGAGCAAAACATGATAGCGTGAGTTCCTGGATCTTCCTGGTAGAAGAAGAAGCAGGAAACCTCGTTCATCAGTTATCAGTTGTATGTACATGCTTGGCAATGAGACCTTTCTTACTACCGACAGCAGAGATGCTTCCTGGAGATTGATTTAAGCAATGTGAATGGATAAGAGGCAAGTAAAGTAGCAGGCAAATTATATAAATAATGAGATTTTGTGCAAAGCAGACCGACTCTGAAGTGACAAAACATCATCTGTCAGGTTTTCCCTTCCTCTGTTCTTATGCCTGCCGTGCAGAGTTTCTTTCCCAGAATTCCCTGCTATTTAGACCATTGTAGGATAAATATCTCTTTTCTTTTCTTCTTTGTGGGGATATATATACTTTGAGATTATATGTTATTTTGAAATATAAATTGACTGTACTCATAACATTCTGGGAGAGAGAAGTTATTTTCAGTTGTAAGGGATTAATAAGTCCTCTTTCTATAGTTTTTACTTAAGATTGGGTAAACTTTTAATTTTTATTATGCTAACTTGGGTTTAATTGGCTTTTATTCAAGTTTTATTGTAAAGTACTTGGATAAAAATAATCTCACACTAGAATTAACCATACTTAAGTCTATACATCTCAGTAAACTGTGTGGCTATAACAGTCATTCTGAAGCTATGGGGACTCATAGTTTTTTAATTGACACTTAATACATCTCTTAGTATACCTGCTTTCCTAAGTATAGGACTCATGACCCTGATATAGTGTCTTAAATGTCAATGTGTAAATAGTTAGATACACATTTCAAAAACTAGAGTATTAGGTTTCAGTCATCACCATTCATTTCTATTCACATGGATCTAGTGTCACTACACTTTATGTGAACTTACTATAAAATTTTTCCTAAAGCAACCCGGAGTAGTAACATATATAAGAAGGCAATAGAGGATCTGTCTGTTAAGATCAAGATAATAAATACATCAAAACTATGGTCACATTTATCTTTATTGATGGAGGCATGAGTCTTAAATATGATTTATGACACATTTGTACTGATTTCAAAGGTTTTTTTTTTTTTTCTGGCTGCATGGTTTAAATGAAAATTTAATGTATTGTGAGTAGTGAGCAAAATTTTTTTCTTTGTAGACTAACAAAAATTTCATAGGGCACATTCACGCAGCTCAGTGAGAGTGATTTCTACTTTGTAGTCTTTATTTAATATCGTAATTGTGTAGATGTCTACAATAGACACTAAGAATTTTGTTTTATTTACCATTTTGATAATAATTCAACGTGTTTTCATAACTTAAGCAGCTTTTACCTAAGCAAACAACTAAAGATTTAATCACTAAAAGCTCACTTTTAGAATTACAGATGAGATTGGATCCTCAGTCCAGTCATTCCAAACTCTGAAATCTAAGCAGCTTCTGTATTGGCTATTTTACTCTTTTTGTAATAAACAAACCCTGATGAAAACAACTTAAAGGAGGAAGGACTTACATTGGATTGCAACTTGAGGTCAATCCCATGATAGCAGGGAAGTCAAGAAGCTTGAGACAACTGCTCACATACAATCCACATCAGGAGCGAGTGAGTGATGGCAGTGACAGTGCTCAGTACGCAACCTCCATTTGACACAGTCTGGCATCCCAGCCCAGGGATTTGTCCCACCAACACTTAAGACGAGTCTTCCTACACAAATTAACTCAAAGGAGATCATCCCTTACAGACATGCCCAGAGGCTGAATAATTATTCAGAGATTTGCTAGGAGACTGGTCCCCCCTGTGACTCCATTTGCTTTCAATAGGCAGTGCTCCCCAGCCTTACATGACATCCTTGTCAGTCTCCTTACCTGCTTAAAAAAATGTGATGCATGCCTTTAATCCCAGCACTCAGGAGGCAGAGGCAGGCAGATCACTGTGAATTTGAGGCAGTCTGGTCTACAAAGTGAGTCCAGGACAGCCAAGGCTGCACAGAGAAACCCTGTCTCCAAAACCAAAACCAAAACCAAAATGAACTAAAACAAAAAACTAAAAAAAAAAAAAATTTAAAAAAAAAAATAAATAAAATAAAAAAGAAAGAAAGAAAGAAAAAAGATGTAACGTCAGAAGATTGTGTAGAAAGTCATATGTGGATGTATATAACACCGAGCCTGCCTGGAAAGTACTCCATCCCTGGTTTGAATCTTGCATGGTCCTCAGTACTGGAAGCTTAGTCCATGTTAATAACCTGCTTTTACTCAGGCTAATGTTCCCTTGTGGAGCAGCTTGGCTACAGCTCTCATTGGTAATTGGACTGTCCTTTAAATACTACAGTCTTCCCATGCCCACTCAGCCTTGAGTTTTCCGTTACTTTTCTTTTTTTTCCAAATTCTAATCACCTCTAACTTAAAATTTGTGTGCATTCTGTGTTCATTATTTCCAATGCCACCATATAAAAAATAAATACAACAACAGATTATTTTCCACTTCATACTAAATTTTTAATGAAATGTAACAACAATTCTGTGTTATTCCTCTCTCTAATTTAGCCAGGAAATGATATATTTACATTTGTAAAAACACAGAAAGTCAATTATCATGGGTTCTTTGAAAGTTGATGCCAAAAAAAAAGTCGAGAAAAGGATGTCCTCCCTTCTGTCCCAGTTTCCTGGTAAGTGAAGGCTTTCATGGGACATGCCCCTTGGGCTAGTATGCAGATATAAGTGAGTATATACCATTTGACTCTTTCTGCTTCTGGGTTAACTCATTCATTATGATCATTTCTAGCTCAATCCATTTATCCACAAATTTCGGGAATTCCTTGTTTTTAATAGCTGAGTAGTATTCCATAGTGTATATGTACCACAGTTTCTTTATCCATTCTTCTACTGATGGACACTTAGGCTGTTTCCATGTTCTGGCTATTATGAATAAAGCTGCTAGATGAGAGAAGCATGGGAGAATAGCAAAGTAGAAGGATCCAGAGGGTCCTAGAAACCTACAAGTAGAACATTATGATAGGCAGATTTGGGCCCAGGGGTCCCACTCAAACTAAGGCACCAGCCAAGGACAATATAGGCGGTAAACTTTAAACCCCTACCCAGATCTAACCAATGGTCAGAACATTCTCCACAGTTGAGTGGAGAGTGGGATATGACTTTCTCACGTACTCTGGTGCCTCACATTTGACCATGTCCCCTGGAGGGGGGGACCTGGTGGCACTCAGAGGAAGGACAGCAGGTTACCAAGAAGAGACTTGATACCCTATGAGCATATACAGGGGGAGGTAATCCCCCTCAGGAACAGTCATAGGGGAGGGGAATAATGGGAAAATGGCGGGGGGGAGGGAAGAATGGGAGGATACAAGGGATGGGATAAACATTGAGATGTAACAAGAATAAATTAATAGCCGGGCATGGTGGCGCGCGCCGTTAATCCCAGTACTTGGGAGGCAGAGGCAGGTGGATCACTGTTAGTTCGAGGCCAGCCTGGTCTACAAAGTGAGTCTAGGACAGCCAAAGCTATCACAGAGAAACCTTGTCTCGAAAAACAAAAACAAAAACAAAAACAAAACAAAACAAAACAAAAAGAATAAATTAATAAAAAAAAAAGTCGAGAAAAGAACAGTTGATGACAGCTCTGGGGATCGTGTGAGTCGGGGGAAGTGGAGTGAGAATGGTTACTGACACAGGCACACAAAGAAGGAGCAATAATTTCTGATGTTTTACAGCTCACAGGATAACTGATCGAATATTTCAAAACAGCTACTAGAGAAGACTTTGCATGTTCCTAACACACACAATGATTTCTGTCCGGTATGATAAGCATACCATTCACCCTAATCTAATCATTATGAGATGAAGGCAGGTCCGGAAACCTCACACTGTACTCATGCACAAATTTACAATCACGGTGTGTCAACTTAACTGCAAATGCTAAAGGGGACGCACTGAAAACAGATTTGTAGTTATAATTTCGAAGCCTCTAAAAATTAAAACCTTATAAAATCATCCACTTAGCACAATGTTAATTAAAATACATTTTGCGTTACTCCTAACACTCAGCAATCATTAATCTCAATGTGGCTCTTACAATAAACGGAGATTATTCGGATGGCTGGAACGCCATGCTTTTAGTGCGGTGGACCGTGTGTCATACCCTCTCTTACTATTCCATATAGATTCTAGCTTAACTGTCTTTTCCCATGCTGTGTATGAGACTCACTGCTTCTGGCATTGCAGCCTGGTCCACAGTTGTTGTTTTTGTTTCTTATTCGGGATGTGATTCCTGCATTCAGAATCTGATATACAGATTTCCAAGACTGTTACCATCTGGAACATTGTATACAAACAATAGGCAGCATGAATGAAATTCTTTTGCTTTGTGATGCCACTGACAGCTGAAAGCCATTCATGACCATCACTCCTTTCTTCTGTGTTATGTTTTGCTTTAGAAGAGCTAAAGAGGATAGTGGATCTAGCATTCAAAAAGGTCACACATAACTTACAATTAACAATATAGTGTATTTATTCAGTTTTAAATTAGAGTCTAATAAATATATTGATATCCTGATAATTCTAACAAAAAATATTCCATCTCGTGGCTGGAGAGATGGCTTTGCCTTCCAGAGGACCTATATTCATTCCTCAGCACATGAATTCAACCAGTAATACCAAGTTAATGAATGGATTAGGTATCTGTAGACTCTCTTGTAAGATATAGTAATCAAGAAGATGATACAATATTCTATTCTAGTTGATATGAGTTGTTAAGATGGTAGTAAATGGGAAAGATAATCTTTTATTTACCAAAAGAAGGTTCTCTCTCTCTCTCTCTCTCTCTCTCTCTCTCTCTCTCTCTCTCTCTCTCCTTTTTTATTCAGATGGAAGGAGGGATCCCCAGTCAGGGTTTCTCTGTGTAGCCTTGGGTGTTCTGGACTCACTTTGTAGCTCAGGCTGGCCTTGAACTCACATCAATCCACCTGCCTCTGTCTCCCAGCGTGCTGGGGTTACAGGTGTGCGCCATGCCACACTGCACCCAGCTGAAGAGATATTTCTTAAAAGTGGTCTTTTCATTTAATTTCCATTGAGATGATTAAATGGCTTCCATCCCTACTATCAGAGTATTATTGGTATTCATCACCCCACACATAAAATCACACAAAGAAATGAATTATACCTCATAGAACTGAAATGCAAAAGCACTGGCTATGAAATAGACTTAAGGAAATATATAATTTGGTGACACATGTGCTGAAGGTGTGGTCTTTTTATGTAGGAAAAAAGAAACTATTTTTGAGAACATGGGAGATTGTCCCCAGGTGGTCAATTGCTATTCCCAATTTTTTTTTCAGAGAGCAAGTAACAAAGCCATCTACTTCCCCTGTGGGTGAAGTTGCTCTTACAGAACTCCAGGTTGATTGACAGCACCCCTGGGGATGTGCTGTGAGTTCCCTAGGAGGCCTCTCCAGCTCCATGGACCCTTGCCACACACATTGCTTTGAGTGTCCTCTTCCATTGAGGATATTTGTTTTTCAGGGCCACTCTTCCTGGAATCATTTTTTTTTTCAGAGAGATGCACTCCAAAACTGGGATTCTTTTCAGCTTCTTGTCCCAGGGTTATAAATCAGGAAATGTATATAAGGAACTTTAATTTAGGATGACAGGGAGGCTTCGGTAACTTAAGCCCTCAGGAACCTGGTTTCAATTAGTCACTTTACTCAGTTCTGTGTTGTGGTCTATAGTGTGTTCTTTCTTAAGTCAAGGACTCAAAGCTTTCAGAAAAGGGAAGCAAATAGGAAAATTTATGAATCTTAAGAAAACAAAAGCAGAATCTTTTCATCCCTACGCACACATAAATGAAGGGAAATTTTTCTTTTATGGCATTGGGAAACCAAGAAGATTGATGGTATTAATATTAAAAGCAAAGCCACATATGTGTATATGTGCACACACTCACATGTGTACATGCACAGAGACTGATGCAAGTATCTATAATGCATAAGTTTTGTTTGTGTTTATGTGTCTACTCTAATATTTAAAGACTGGGCAACCACAGGTACTTCTGTTGCTCTGAAGACACACATCTCTATGGCTTTGGTTTTACAGAGTCATCCCATGTGAGTTTCGGTCTTGCCTGGCAATTGCTAGTAGAGTGACATGAATGAGACGTTAAGCTGCTCTGGGACTGGTGTGCCCATGTGTAATGTTACATAAGGTTGTAAGAGAGACTACATGAACATACACATATACATACATATACATACACATAACTACATTATGTGTAACAAGCCTACCTATGACAACATGAAGCACATAATCACCAAATATGCCACTTTCATCTTTTCTTCTTCCACTTCCACATCACATCTCAGGCATCATCGATTATGCTGTTTTATTGGGAAAACTGTCCACCTCAACTCTGCTTCCCCTTGTATCACATCCTCAATTGATCAAGTCCATTCTATTTTTAGCATTTATTGAGCTTGTTAAACTATATGGAAGTAATTGTATCTCTATAAATAACAAGAACTTAAAAATACTCAGCCCTTCCTATACTCAGTATAATGACACACATATTTAAATCTTTTAGTAATGTATCTTTTATAGTTAATATAATATTACTTTACCATTAACTTTTTGTTCATTGTCTTTTGATTCACAGTGAACAATCTTACCAGTTAATTTATCTAATAGAAATTTATTGAGCTCTTATTATGTCCCAAACAATCATGGAGACATTGACAATATGGCACAGAATAAATTATATGAAAAGGAGTTTGTAGTCATGAGGACCCCATCCTAGTATAAACTGGAATGGTTTTTGAAAAAATGAACAAAATATGTCATAATCACTTGACAGGTGAAGAAAAATAAATTAGAAAAGTGGAAATTAGCATATAGGACTTATATTTTTACAAATATGAGTAAAGATACTCATGAAAGGCCTTGCCAAGTGATGGCACTGGCCTACTAGACAACTTACTGTCTTATATCTCAGATGCTGTCAGTTTTGTTTTGAGATGAGAAAATGGCCAGTTGTGATGGAACTGGAGAAAGGAGGCGGTGGAAGTGCAGGATATAACTTAGAGAAAGACAACGGACTCTGCCTCTGGAGTTAGGACTTTTGCTTTGGCCCCTGGCACAGTGGGAAGCTACTGTGTCCCTGGAGAGAATTAGGAACAGGAGTAGTTGTGAAGGTGCCACTTGGTTACATTGAGTGTGGACAGAGGATGGTGATGCAGACTCATGGAGAAACCTTACGCTGTATGGGAGATGGAGACAGACAGGTGAGATCTCTATGTGCTTTGAGGGCAGTGTCAGTAGGGCAAACAGACAGATTTGCAGTGGAATTAGTGACCAGAAAGGAAGCTCCAGAACTAGCTGTGAGAAATAAGATGGTTCTTTGTGCTGAAATAAAAATACATGTGGAAGGAGTGGATTTGAGAGTGATAAAGAAATTCGTTCATTTGTCCACATATCTGTAAGGACACTGGGATTGCAAGAAGCAGATATAGTTTATAGATACACATTATGGAGACAGTATATAGTTATAAAACCCCGTGAGACTGGATGCTATAAATCATCAAAATCTATGCATGGGGCTCACTAAAGTTTAGAGATCAGAGATATGGTAAGTCCTCAAAGAGGAAATTTAAGAATCAGATTAGAAACTGGGACCCAAACAGAAGAACTTGGTATCCTAGGAAGAAAACGAGGAAAATATTATAAGAAGAAATAATGACAGATGTCATATTTTTTTTTGATATCCACCTTCCCAATAGTCTATGTATGTGTTCTTTCATTTCAAGTCATCGCAGACCCATGTGACACAGGTGCTAGCTAACCTTACTTTCCAGTTAAGGAAATTGAAAATGGATAGCCCAGTCTAGCTTGGCAAAGTTTCACAGACACTAATCTTAT
This sequence comes from Acomys russatus, assembly GCF_903995435.1. Classification (NCBI taxonomy): domain Eukaryota; kingdom Metazoa; phylum Chordata; class Mammalia; order Rodentia; family Muridae; genus Acomys; species Acomys russatus. Next base: position 30,720,121 of record NC_067167.1, on the reverse strand, counting down.
AAGTCGATTCTAGGAAATGTTTCCCAGAGGTTTGCTTCCTAAATATGTCATCAGGAACTCTACTGCTTAGAGCCTTGCAGGCCAACAGGGCAAGAACTGCAGGGTGGCCCAGGAAAGGCAACTGACTGACGGTGTCATTTAAGTCTGTGTTGTGGTAGCTACATTGGCATCTGTTCAGCAGGAATTAAGATGAGGGACAGGAGAAGAAACAGTGTTATTATAAATCAGAAGACAGGAAAAGAGAGATACCACTGCCATTCACCTTATGTCTCTAGCTTTTTCAATGGTTATCTTTGCAAGCTTAAATAATGAAGCAACATCTTTAACTTTTTCAGTATTTTGAGAATCCTTTCTCCTCCCATCACATAAAATATGGTAGAACACTTCTGCTCAGTTTTCCCTCATCCACGTATCCTCTTTCCTTTTCTTGTTAGGTGAGGTTGTTTTGTGATTTTTGTTTTGTTTTCACTGCTCACAAGATTACTATCTGTTTTGTGAATTGTTCTCACATGTTTCTAGTATAGATTGGCTTGAAAGTTGAAACCAACATATTATCTGTTTGATATTCAAAACAAAGCATAAATATATTCAGAATTTAAAAATATGACTCTTTCTTTGTCAAGCGGTTTAAATATCCACACAATGTTTGATATTTGTTTAAATTTGAGAATAAAATTAGAGACAACTTTACAACCCTTTGGGGTGGACCGTTTCAAAGCAGCAAGGGCATCCCTGCATGCCAGCATTTTCTTCAACATTCCTCTACCTGTTTTGGTTCCCCACATCTTTTTTTTAACAAATCCTTGCTCGTTGGGAGCTCATGGCCTTTATCCATTATCTTTGAAGTTATGGACTTAACCCTTTACTAGTTCCATATCAAATGGCATCATATTAGAGAAAAAATAATAACAAATACGTTTGAATTTCAGAAGGTATGGAGACAATCATTATGGGTTTTAAGATTTTTGTTTCCCAAAATAACAATCATTTAGCCAAGTTTCCTACATTTAAAAACTAATTATTTTCTATATGCTGGCCTTTTAAAGAACCTGTCAATATCTATATTTGTGTGTGTGTGTGTGTGTGTGTGTGTGTGTGTGTGTGTGTGTAAGACATGGTCTCATATCGTCTAGGCTAGTCTTACACTCATGTAGCTGAGCTCTTTACCTTCCAAATGCTTGGATTTCAGATACGTGCAATTGCAACTGAGTCTGTGTCATTCTCTAAAGGGTGAATGGCATATTATTGTAGATCGAGGATACAGGGCACTTATGTTATTCATACCTTTAAAAAATGTACCAGGGGCTGGGCAGTGGTGGAGCACGCCTTTAATCCCAGCACTCGGGATCTACAAAGTGAATCCAGGACAGCCAAGGCTACACAGAGAAATACTATCTTGAGAAACCAACCAACCAAACAAACAAAAAATGTACCAGGGGAAGTTTTAATGACTTATTTATATATTTTATAAAAATTTTCCCCACATATTAGAAATTTGGGTTCAATTACCCCTTATTTTTTGTTCTCAAATCAAGTATATTGACTTGATTATTTTACTTAAAATGTTATATTTTATAAATTTATTACATGATAATGTTTTCTCTTGAATGACAACTCAAAATGGAAAATGCAACTATCTGCAAAACTGTAACAATTCTACCTGTGTGATCATTGCACCACACTTCTATCGTTAACTTTATATGGAAAACAAAGCTGTAATCAGAGGCCTAGTGAGTGAATAAAGAATCTAACCTAGAGGAACAAACCATTAGGAACTGAAGCAATCTCACCCATGAGAATTTAATCATCTGTCTCTCGCCTCACAAAGCCCAATTGCAGTGTTTTCTTCTTGCTCTCCTCTCCGCTCTTATCTTTCCCATTGTTTGTCTCCAAACTCTTTCTGATTAACCTCTTTGTACTGTAAGTTGTATTTTACACTAGACCTAACCATATTTTACCATGAGAAATATTTTGAAACCCAGCCATTATTTATTCGTATGAGCTCACATGTGCCAATGATCATATATACTCAAAATAACTTGGAAATAGCCCAATGGAAAAAGCTACAAAAGTAATCAAATCGCGGGTACCAGTGTTCAGGTCAGAGGCAGTCTCTGCTCTCCTCTCCCCTTCTCCATGTGGAGAATGAGCTGTCCATCAGCTATATCCAAATTGGGGTCTAGGTTCTCTGCTTGCAGTGTCCTGGGTTGGTGCATCAGTTTGTGTAGGGGAGGGAAATAGGGCAGAAGAGGGAGGGAGGGAGGAACAGGAAGATAAGAGTGAGGGGATCAGAATCGAGGTGTAATATAAATAAATTATAATTAAAAAGATGAAAAAATTATAAATAACAAAATTTTAAATTCCACATGCAGATATTTTTACTGAAAGTTTTGTTTATTTCTTATTGTCGAACAGTATTTTACAAAGCAACAGTTTTAATTGTGGATTTGTATTTTATGAATAAAATTACTTTTGTTATTGAAAATGAAAAAAACTACAAAAGCAGTTATGAAAATTTAGAGATATAGATTTAAGCAATTATTATATAAGTTTGATAATAAAGAGTCATTTTCATGAACAAACAGATTACTAGGTAGTTAGTAAATATACGCCATACTGACTACAGTGCCTTTTCAGTCTCTGGAAATATTAAGCCATCATGTCTCATTAACCTTGCTGGTCTTTGTCCATGTTCATTTATTTTTTTTTTTAATTAAAAAAATCTTAATCCATTTCTAAATTTTGCTTTACATTTAGGCGGTCGTATTTAAGCTCTCAGCATCTGAGATGCAACTTTATTATGTGCTAAAAATTACATATTAAAACAACAGCTACAGAACAATAGAGGATTTTCTAGAAGCTGAGTATGAGGGAAAGTCTTGCAGGAAATGTGATTGGAGATGACTCAGGAAGAGAAATCCGAGCCTTGCTTCCTGAGCTTCCTGTATCTTGAAGTTCAATGCTCCAAAATAGCAAATGACTCTGTGCTGCATGACCTTATGCAGGGATCTCTCTCCTTAGTCTCTGGCTTGAGATGTCACGCAAGTGGGCCAGGCAGGTGGCCTCATTAGCTGGCTGAAGTTTCACATAAGGCTAGAGTTGTCATTCGTGCCCGGGACATACTCCGCTAATGGTTGACTTATTACTGTAACGTGACTCAAATGCCACAAGGATGTTGATTCAACCACTCAGCTACTAAAAAGAAATGTGTGGTGGAAACCAAGTTCTTGATTCATTCGTAGTTTAGCAAATTCCTGGCAAAACTTAACCATGTGTCCATAGTATTCTGGCACATACTCTGAAATGCAAATAATAGTAAAAATGTCTTCTGTGCTTTTTGAAGGAACATACACCGCTTGAAGATACAGAAGATGGGATTGTTGAAGCTGTTCGCTTTTTCACAAGTTGTTAGTTTGTCAATTATCAGTTTATGAAAGTTTGCAAAGGTCTTGCAAAGGGGGGACCTTTTATAATAAAGGAAGATTCTAGATTTTAAAAATGATCTTTAAATCTTAATTCTGAATATATGACTCAATTATATTGAGTTTCAATCATGCCTATGACATGCTTGAGCAAATCCACTCCCTACTCTCTTCAGATTACAGCCCCTTCCCCACTTTTCCGTCTTAAATTTTTTTTAACCACATTGAATCCCCTTAGCGCTGCCTTTAAGATCATGGGTGTAAGGTCACCTACTGAATCATACAGCCTTTCAGGGGCCACATCCATGAAAAGAACTTGTCTTTCCTCCCTGGCACCTTCAGTTGCCAATAGCTTTCCAGCTATGGCTCTGGTTTTTCTCAATGGAAGGAGTATCGCGGGATTGCTCTACTTTGAAGTTGGTCCAGGATATGATAATAGTTAAGACTGAGTAAGTAAAACAAACATCAATTTATAGTTGTTGGGAATTCTACATCTAAGGAGCTGAGACCTACTTTCTGGACATGGAGGAAAATTGCTCTGGGGTATTCTTAGTAATGGAGAAATAAACTCTGGCAGTCTCAAACATTAATGACCAAAGAAATACAACTGGGAGAACATTCATTTATTCATTCTGCACTAAATTAGTTTTTTTTTTTTCCTACCCGTGAAAAGCAAAACAACTTAGACAAGCAGCCTTGGTGACTGGGTAGACTCTATTTCTATTTCTGGTTTGCATGGTGGGTTGATTACACATTTTGATAGGAACAAAGATAACACAATAATGGAACCACGTAAAGGGAAAGAGAAAGCAGAAAGTGATAAAAAAGAGAAAGTGCATCTTTGGCTTTTGAAGTTTTGAGATTTTATTAGGGCTTCTAAATGTTGGTGTCTACAGCGTTAGTCTCAATTTATAAAAGTGCCAGGGATAATAAGTGGACTTAACACTTAACAATGTTTCCTAAATGAGACAAGAAAAGAAGAGAGGCTTACTGAGGGAAAGTGTAGAAATAAGAGAGAACTCGGCGCAGGAGCCTGGAGGTCACAAACATGAACAAATAAGGAAATTTAACAGAGAGAGGATCTTTTACTTATTCGGCACTAGAACTGTTTTGTTTTGTTTTCCTACCCATGAAAAGCAAATTGTTTTGTCAAGGAATGCCTCATCTTCTGAGGTATTTTATCCTAGCCCTTTCAACTGTTTGTGAACTTTAGAATAAGAACTCTTTATAAAGACATAAAACTTGTAGAGATATAATTTATATATATGCTTTATTTTTATTACATATCAAAATATTTTCATTACATCTCTACAGAATAAAACAGTACACAGTGTTAAGGTTATGGCACTGTTGGGTTATATTGAGAGATTTAAGAGTTACTTTGGAGATTGTGGTTCTTAGGTACCTCTTGGAGAAGTGCCTGATGATTTATTTTAGGTCAAGATCCTTTAGAGGTTCATTTTGCTAACTTCAGGATTTAATAAGAGTAAATAATATCCTGTAATATTGGGAGGGATGCCACTTTAGAAACCAAGAGCCATTTTGAAGTCTTAGACATCTATCTAACTGAAAGGACCAGACATCAAACTGAAAGGACTATACTTGTGAACCCTTGAGTAAAAATAATTTAATATCAAAAGTGATTGGGTATGCAGCACAGGGTGACAGGGGCATTTTTGAGAAATAAACAATGTTCTGTTTTACACGATTCATCACAATTTTAGCCCCTCTAAGAATTGCTCAGCATTAATATTAATTCCATTACATGTTAGTCTCATTTTCTATAAGATGTATTTGCCCCCAGACACTCATTTTAAGGAATGTGTAATTAAATTTCCATAACAATTATATGTACTCAAGGTTATCAACCCTTTCACTGATGATGGAGCAGGCAAAGAGAGTAGGTATGTGATGAGCCGCAGTGCTTTGCTCCAAGTCTGAGTTATGAATGATGTGTTACCTCTTTACTCCTGCATGTTTAGCTGATTCATTCACAGTGAATATTTCACATATCGCTCTTTGCTCACATACCTGTATTTCCATGCTTCTATATCTAAGCTTGAAATAAATATAAATTCCACTTATATATCCAACTATACATTTTATTTTAAAAAACATCAATTAATAAACATGGTTTAGGGGCTGTCTTCTGTAAGCAAGATGTCATTTGTTGCAGTTTATTAAATTAAACCTTTTGAGTGTTGTGTCAGTACATGGCCAGTGGTCACTAAGCCCCTTTTCATGATCCATACATTGTTTTATTCGTGTATGCAAATAATCTTATCATATTGAGCCTCATACTCCAATAGTTCTGTGTCTTCTTCACTTTAAAAACTTATGAATGGAAAGCTTTTATCTTATTTATTCATTAATTAGCAGCAACATTTTCTCAAAACATTTATGTACTTTATAAGAGCGATTGAAATGAACTTACACTCTACCGTGGAAGTAAGCTTTGTTATACAGAGAAAATAAGGAGGGCCCCATTAAAATGAAAATTATGATTCAATATGTATGGGGTGGGAGTTGAGACTGTATATTTCTTATAAGTCCCAGGTGATGCCAGGGTGATTGGTCACTTGTCTGTTATAAAAAACACAGAGAGAATGAGTCAGTGTAATAAACATGAGGATTGAAAGAGAACTTTGAAGCAGGCTGCTCAGGGGCACTCTGATGGCATAGCTACACACTGGCTCACTGACTCATCTGCGATGGTTGAAAAGGAAAGGGGAAATCAATTCCTGAGCACGTGTGAGTAAATCATGATAGCAGGAACAAGAATAAATAGATAGAAGTGGCATACTGGAACTTTGGAGATGAATGAAAGCAAATGATGAGTTTATTGGGTGAGTGTGGGGATGGTGCAATGGGGCAAGTCTTTTAGAGACTTGATTTGAATGTTGCAGCATGAAGAAGTTAATTCTGGAGATTTAGCTGGAAGCTTAGCCAGTAGTTAAAGAGAAACCATTGTTTGAGGAAAGGGATGTGTTCTGTGCCTTTAAAGTCAGGGGAAAGAGATGTAATGAAAAGAAGAGAAACATGTGAGAGGCAGTCCCACACCCCCACAGCTTTGGAGAATGTGCTGTCCATTGGCCAGATCTGAACAGGGTGGGTCTAGGTTCACTGCATGTATTATCCTTGATTGGAGCAACTGTTTGTGCAGGCCCCCCTGGGTCCTTTTCGGGGCTCCTGAGCTCTCTGAAGCCTTCCATACCCACATTCTTCCATACCACTCTCACCTAGAGTCCAGAAAGAACTCACAGCATCTGTCCAGATCTGGATGAGACCTGATAGGCTGTGGTCATATGGAGGGGGAGAGGTCCCATCTGTCAGAGTCTAGGGGAGGGGAATAGGGCAGAAGAGGAAGGGAGGGTGAGAGCGGGAAGATACAAGTGAGGGGGGTAACTATTGGATGTAATCTGAATAAATTATAAAAGAATAAATGAAACAAAGAAAGAGAAAAGGAGGGAAGGAAGGAAGGAAGACAGACAGAAAGAAAAACAGACAAGAGTGCCAGTGCACAGGTCAGATAGCTGTGGCAGGAAAGATGTAAACAAAAACAAAACAAAACAAACAAACAAAAAAAAAATGGAGAGCGTGGTCCGTATCAAGACAGCAGAAAGCAGTGACAATGAACAAATCCCTGGGGCTGTTCAAGATGATCACAGCAGATCTTGCTTATAACCTCAGCCTTAAAACACTGACAGAGTCCAGCCCGAGCTAATTAGCATGTTCCAGGCCAGCCTGAGCTTCTCAAAGGCAAGAGACAAATGGAAATGCTAAGTATCAACCATGAAGTAAGAGCTGTTGATACAAAGAGTGCCAGCATATAAAATATTCTCTCGCAGTAAATCCGAAAAATAGCCATGAAGCCAGCCAGACTTTGGCTAAATCACGTAATATTGCTGGAATTTGCTATTGCCTTTCTGTAATTGAGTGTCCAAAATTATGTTATTTCTTTCAACATTGATGGGTGAGCTCTTGTTTCTGGAAAGCCCGTTTTTGTTGTTATCATCGTCACTGCTCTTGTCTAGTGCGGGAAGTACACCAGAGAGTTACCTAAATTGTAGGTGGTCTTCTCCCTGGAGGATTTAAAAGTCAACTGTGAAAGTCACAAGAGACTTCCTCAACTAGCTTGCATTTTAGGTTTTCTTTCTATTTATTCAATTTCTATCTGGCTGCATTGGATCAGCTTATTCTTTTTCATTTATCCCATGATTTTTGTTGACACAGAAGCAGGTTGGCCTCCTGCCTCGGTTCATGGCATAGCTAAAATACTGCTTGTTTTGTACACAAATAGCAGCGTATAAAGTAATGAATGTGAAAAACATGTGCTCCGTCAACATGAAAACATCTTCCCTATGAGACTATATTCCCCTTCCATGAGGGTGCTGTAAGGCTATACACATTCCCACACCAGGTGGGTTCAGGAGAGTGAGAAATGCCCTAGGGAACACTTAGCGGGTCCACGCTATTCTAAGGTCCTTGTCCTGCTAAGGACTGTTCGTGTGCTCCACGTGTGATTATGCAGAGGTGCAGTGATTCCTCTGGGGAGTGATTCTGCATGAACGCCTCTACCCTCGGCCACCATATGTGTGCCAACAGGCACTTGGATCTATTGAGTCTAATTCTTTTTTTTTTCTCCCCCTACACACTGTCTCTTCAATTTTTTGTAGCACAGACATCAATTTAAGGTACAGATTTGCATTTTGTAGATCAAGTGTTACTCTTCAAAACTTGATTTAAGTAATGATTGCTTACATTTATTTGAGCAAAGTATTTGACTTAAAAAAATGGTTGTGGGGTTAGTGGGACGTATCAGTGGATAAAGGCACTGGCATACACGTTGGAAGACCTCCTAAATTCAAATCCCCAAGCCTACAAGGTGACAAAAGAGAGCGAATGCCAGAATTATTCTCTGATATCACATGTTTACAATGGCACGAACAAGTCTGCAAACACACACACATACACGCGCACACACGTACGCATCCATGCATGCACTCATGCAAACACACACATATGCATTCATGCACACATGCACACATGCATGCATGCATGCACACAAACAAACACACATATAGACACACACAATAAATTAAATTGTTAAATATAATTCAAGAACTTCAGTCATTATCAAATGTTTTAAGGATTTTTTTCCAGAACTTGACTCTATTTAATTTTCAACTTTTCTATACAGCTTTCTTTAAACAAAAATATTTTATTTTAAACTTTTTTAAAAAATTTGTGCAGTATTAGGTATCAGCAATAACGTGTGAGCCATAAGGTCGTTTTTCAATGAATTTATTTTCAAAATATTTGGTTTAAAAAGAACAAATTAAAGTTGACCAAACTCTCAGGTCATATTTATCATTTTACTATTCTGGAGAAAGGAATTTTGACCCATAAGTGAAACCTTAGTCTCTTTTAACGTTTTCATGGTCAGGTGAAGGTTAAGGTTCTATAAGATAAGTTAGTAGTATTAAATATTTGTAATGTCTAGTATCTCACAGGAGAACTTTAAAGTCTCATGAGGGGTGCTGTGCTATTTCTCAGGGCATTCATAATTGAAGCTCATGGTTCATGTGTTGCATTGCCATAATTTTCTGATTAATTTGTTCTTTATATGTTTATGTGTATTTCAATTGCATTTCATTAACTCATAACTTTCTTGTAAGTTTGACTTTTCTTTCCATGTTCAAAGAATCCCTTTAATTCAATCTCTCTGTTTCTCCTCATACAGTCTGACAGCCAGATATGCAGCTCAGTGTAATCACAGTGGAATTGCAACCAGTCAGAAAAAGCCTACTAGGTCAGTTCATGTCTCTGCTCTATTGTTTGTTAGTGATATTCAAATAAACGCCAGTGGTATTCTTTCCCTCCACTCTACTACGTTCTAAAACACGACACCCCTTAGGAATACTAAGTTCAGAGCACCCAGCTCTTCCAAGCAGATTTCCTTATGGGACTTTGAAATGACTGTGGTAGGAGACTCAATGGCTTTGATTGAGATTTAGGGACGCACAGCGATATGCTCGGCAAAGGCTGTGTCCTTCACTTAGAGTAAGCGAGGGAAAATAATAACTTGGAAAGCCTTTTGATCTCTTCAAGGTCTCATAATCTGAAAGTTATCCGACAAGATTTTTAGCTATTTTGCAATAGACATGCTTTTTGACATATGTCTTTAAAGATAAATATCTATGCTTTTTAATTACAAAATGACGACATATAAAATATTGGAAGAACTTTTGTTTTTGTTTGTGTTATTGATAAAAAGAGATTAATGGTAGTTCAAGCCAGCTGGATGAAGCCAGTGCAGGGCAGGGGTTTGCACCCTGATCTGTGCTGCTGTGCACATACGTACTCCCTGAGGAGCTATCGAGTGGTGATGTGTTCACCATTGCTTCAGCCAGGATTTAGGCTGCCCAATCCTTCAGGGATACTTCTGATGGCTTGATGACGTTAGTGTCTTAGCCTTGCCTTGTTTTTTGTTTTGTTTTGTTTTTTTTTTGTTTTTTGTATTTTTTTTTTTAAACATGAATTTCCACATTAGTAAAAACTTATTCTGGAGAGGAAAATGTTTTGAATCATTTAATTAAAATTACAACAAATGATATAAATCACTGTGTGTGAGGACAGGGCCCACCATGAAGAATAAGCACTTCCATGGCTCCTGGAAAGACGTGAGCATATGAGTGCTATTTGCAGTTCTTTGTTCTGATGAAACTTTTCTGTGTCACATACTCTCTTTCTTCCTCTCTCTCTTTTCCCCCCCTTCATCTCATTTCCCTTTTTATGGCTTTGATGGATGATCCGGAGGCTCTGGCTGCCTGTCAAATTAGGATAATGAGAAGAGCAAACGTATCTTTTAATTTGCTTTAATTTGTTCTTCTGAGGGCTGAAGATCACTTAACTTTATGGGTCACAGTAAAGATTTTAAAAAATGCATCTTAATTGCTTTCAAGAAGTGGGTCAAGTTTCATTGCAAACAGGACAAACTGTTTACACATGCGTTTGGAATGAGTTTCAAAGTCTACGGTTATGTCTGCAGAAATTGCTCTCATATTTATTGGGATAGGGACATTTGGCCCACTTAATTACTTGACTTCTTTCTGTGGGGAGCAGTCACTGGTACTGTAAATTCCTAGTGTCTGTGCTTATGATGATGCAGTTGCAACCCCTTGGAGAGCTATTTGAGGAAAAAAATTAAAAGCTGGAGTCATTTGGAAAAGATTCTAATTTTGTATATGACACAACCACTCACAAGCAGAATAGCTGAAGAGAATATTTATTAGCCGTTTGTATTTAAATGCTGAAATACAGTCAAAAATTTTAAACTCTTAGCTGCCTGTAGCATGAATGCAGTGCTGGTATTTGCCTTTTCCCCAGGCTCATTGCATTCTGCGGTTCTATATTATAAGATATATCTAATAATAAGTCAGGTGGTGCAGTAGAGATATGTTGAAAGCTGACACGCTAAATAAATTGACAATTTGGACACATAATGGAAAAAACTGTTGTAAATTTGTTATGTTTTTTAAAAAGCTGTGAAAAGATCAGCATAGTATTTCTTAGGTGTTATATTAATCTATCCATCTTTTCAAGCAGGAATGTTCAGAGCAGTACACAAGCTCATCCACACGGTGGCAGCACGTGCCCACGATGCTGACAGTATTCCTATCACATACCCTCAACCATGTTGAAAGTTCTAGGTTTTATTTCCTATAGGTTGAGCTTATGATACATATATAAAACAATGGTAATGTAAACTAAAAATTATGTTCAGTTCATGAAATAACTGAGAGTTGAAATTTTAAGGAATAAATAGTAAAATGTAGATGGATCCAAACTGAAAGTTGGTGGTAACCTTAATGAAATAGTCTCAGGGTACAATATCAAGCTCTTCTGATGATAAAAGACATGATGTGTGCGTCCACATGACTTGTTTTTCATACACAGGAAGGGTTGAAACTGCTGTTACTGTAGCTATATTTCAACTGTCATTCTACTAACAGTGATTTTCTTCCTATGGGCTTAGCATCCCGCTCTTGTCCTATGTGATGAGGTGGCCACAAGTGAAACAACAACAACAACAACAACAACAAAACAAAACAAAAAACAAAACAAAAAAACAAACACCAACACTTTTCCCAGTTTTTTTTTTTTTTGTTTTTTTTTTTGACAAGAAAATGGAAGATTTCTGTGAGAAAGCCCAGCTATATATGATATAATCATGATGTTGGGTACGGTACCATGTTGTAATGTAAACTTATTAGCTTACCTGTTTGCTTTTTCTCTAATAATCTATTCTTGCCTCTAATTTTCAAGTCTTAGCTAAAAAATTGTTCCATACACCAACAGGAAAAATTTATGACCTTCAGATGGCTAATTAATACGCTAGGGTCTCTATAAGGGTAAATGTCATTGTTACTCTTGTCATATAATTTTATGCTGTTTTTATTATAAGCTTTTATTTATCTGAGTAAGGACATTTTTTTTTTTTAGTTAAATGCCACTTTATTTTAGTTTTACTATACTTGTGGTATTCTTACTGAGAAATAAGACTAGGTTTTTCTGATAGTCTCTTCCTTTGTGTCTGGCTGTTTCTATCAAACTATCATTTTCGGCTAAGTAGGTCATAGATGATCCTGTGCTGCGGGTTTCCCACCAACTCTCCCCTGATCGCACATCCTTTCTCCTTAGTTCCTGAAGTGTACAGTAATGATGTAATTTTTCTCGTGCTATTTCAGGCTTCCAGGGCCCTCTAGGGTGCCAGCTGCGAGCAGCGGCAACAAGGCTCAGGGAGCCTCCAATCTAAACAGGAGAAGTCAGAGCTTTAACAGCATTGACAAAAACAAGCCTCCAAATTATGCAAATGGCAATGAGAAAGGTAAGTGCACACCTGTCGCGTCATGCTGCCCCGAGTCTAATGTATGTCCTGTGAATTGACACTCTAATTATAATGGTGGAACAGTGGAGCAGCTTGGGGAAGGGAGTGTTATCAGAGAACCTCCCTAAGCCCCACCATCGTGAATTCTGGCTCCTTTTTTGGAGCTCTATCTTCTGCAGAACATTTCAAGGAAATGAATTCATGTGTTCTAAAGCACACAGTTAGTTATAGAGCTAGGCATAAAATCTGTTTCACAAGAATAGTTTCCCCAGATGCATATAAATAGCATTTTCTTATGCCTTTCATGTCTTATGAAAATTTATCCTGAAATCAAAATGCTGTCCTAAATTGATTTGAATCCTTATGTCAGTTAACGTAAGTGACAAAAATGTGGGGACCGTTTAAGGCAGATGTATAAAAAAGTTGTGATGTAGTAAGCAGGCTGTGGCAGTGTTTGCCTGTTACCCCTGCACTCGGGGGATGAGATGGGAGGGCTGTTGCACGTTTGAGGGCAATGTCGGCTGCACAGTAAGTCCCCAACCAGAAAGACATACAGTGCATATATGTCTGTGATGCACAGCTGCCTTAGAAAGCAACAGCAATTGGAAATGGTATGACCTCAGCTTACCATAAGCATCAAATTACACACATATATATTTTTTTTCTTTAAAAAATGACTCAATAGACATAGAAAAATCACAAAACGAATGGGTAGAGAAGACACGTGTACATGCTTATGAATGGTAGGTGACAAATGATTCACCAGCCACACAATTCTCCATGCTATGCAAAATGTGCATTTTAAAAGGTGCTGGCTTGGAGCTTGTCCCTATTGGACCAAAGCCTAATAGAATGGATGTGTGGCTTCTACCTGCATCCTAAGGAAATCGAGATGTGCTTTGTAATACTGTGGCTGTTGGACCAAATCAATTAAAAAAAAAAAGTCCTATTTCTCATCATAGTACCCTCCCCTATGTGGAACAGTATAAGAAATTAAGACGTGATATTTAGTCAGAACATTTGGAGAGCTTGATTTGAGTAGTTAAACTGAGCACATGCTATTTCGCACAGGTTAGATGATTACCACCTGTTTCAGGAGGTAATTAGGCAGCATTCTTTTACTCAGACATAAAATAGCAGGTAAAATCTTGAACAATACACTGGATTGTGACAATCTTTCCTTTTGACTAAGACAACTTTTGGAAGATTATACCTGCTGGATATCAAAGCTGTGGTTATAGGCCCCACTTTTGAGTTCAGTGGTGGGAAGAGGAGAGGAAATTTAGTATGTATTTTGAAGTCTGAAACTTTAAAATTAAGAACAAATTCTCCTTTTGTAGACAAGCGACTGAACATGCAATGATTCATAATGCTGTGGCAAGTTCAAACGTTTAATCCAAAAGTTATGCTGTTGTGACTGTGCGCTCAATGAACTTTCAGAATATTTTGAAACCCACTTACTTTTTACATTCCTGACTTGCTATCTTAACCCACACATGATTCCAATAAAGATTTTGAAACAAGGAAAAAAGCACTCTCTTTAGGGATCAATCCAAAAGAGATTCAAATTTTTTATAATATTTTGTACCATGTATACAGCTACTTTTCAAATCCCAAGTTTAATTTCTCTTCTGTTACAGACACAATAATGTGGAACGTTGCTTCCTTTTCTTTCATTTAAATAAAATTATATCCTTAAAAGCTTTTATTCTTCTTGGTAATAAAGGAAATGGGAAATTGACATTTTTTTTAAGATGGATATAAACATTTTCCCTTATTTCTTGACCTTAGAATGTGTTCTATAAGTTCAAGCTAATTTTATAAGTATATACTATATAATTTCTAGAAGAGAGCAACAAGCTTACGAACAGAGGTGTGTTGAATGTACAATCAATATCTACTAAAAACACTCATGCTACCACACACACACATATATGTATATTATACATATGGTAGACGTATGATACATATGACACACATGTGACACCATGTAAATACTATATTAGTTTTAACACACATACATAACTAATCCTAGAAAAGAGATTTAGAAATGACCTACAAATTTGGATAAAGGTATGTCATGAAGTGCCTTTTAAATGTAATTTTAACACCTTTATTTCTAGTATCTCACTTCTGCTTCCAAGGATGTTTGAACTTGTATGTCTAGACTCCTAACATCAGTACTTAGCAATATTTCTAGTCACCACAAGATGGAGACAGATACAATGTGATATGTGGCCTTGATTGCTTACTAGAAAAAACAAAAAGTATATATATAAAATATAGGTATTATTTTATATACCTATATATAATATAATATAATATAATGGTATAACATATAGTATAATATATTATATATAATACATAAAGATATATAATATAAAGGTATATAATATATTATTTATATATTATATAAAGGTATGATCGGTATATAATATATTATAGTAATATATCGTTTATATATATATATCGGTATATAATCTCGGTATAATATATATATAAAGGTAGCTGAAATTTTCAAAACAGTTTGAAACATATGTCATTCTCCCCCTTTGAGTTAGGAGGCTATGGGGGAGGGATGTGCAGTCATAACCTGAATCATGAGGAAATATGGAAGCTGCATTTTATAGATCATTCTATAGATTTGTAGACACTTGTTACACATAAGCCATGGGCATTAACACTTTTACATAGGCTCACAAGATACACTACAGCCACCTGGGATCTGCTTTACACGGACAGGTCACTTGCTGTTAGAGTTACCTATGTCTTTGGCTCCAATGTCATTTTATAATGACCTTGTATGATTTTATATTTCTAATAAATTATCTTAAAGTACAAGAACAAACAAATTGTGAATATTACATCGAAACAAAATTATACTGTGTCTCCAAGTAAGTAAGTTTGACAAACTTTAAATGAGGGTGTTTGATTTAAGGGCTTTGATACTAGGAATTTTTAGTATTTACATGCTCCGGGTTCCTTTTTATTGCTCTGGATACCATGACCAAGGCAAAGTATAGAAAAAAGAGTTTGCTGAGAGCTTACAATTTCACAGGGTTAGAGTGTGATGCCATCATGGCAGGGAGCATGGCAGCATCAGGCAGGCAGGCATGGTGCCGAGGCACAAATGGAGAGCCAGCAAGCTGAGACAACAATTAGGAGGGAGAGTGAGCGGCAGAAAGAGCTAATTGGGAATTGCATGGGCTTTTGAAACTTAAAAGCCCATTCCCAGTGACACATCTCCTCCAACAAAGCCACACCTCCTAATCCTTCCTAGATATTTCCACCACCTGGCTACCAAGCTCTCAAATATATGAGCCTTGGGGACCAGTCTCATTCAGATCACTATATTACATGGCATAAATATTTAAATAGCCAGGCGTGGTGGCACACGCCTTTAATCCCAGCACTTGGGAGGCAGAGGCAGGCGGATTGCTGTGAGTTCGAGGCCAGCCTGCTCTACAAAGTGAGTCCAGGATGGCCAAGGCTACACAGAGAAACCCTGTCTCGAAACCCTCCCCCCCCAAAAAATAAATATTTAAATTATTTAGGCATTTACTTCTATTGGAAATATATTCTTCTCTCATCCAACACATCCTAACCACAGTTTCCTCTTTCTCCATCTTCCAAGATCTCCCTACAGGCTCCCTCTCTCCCAAATCCACTCTTCCTCCATTTCCTCTTCAGAAAAAAGTAGGTTTCCAAGAGACAGCAGCCAAACATGACATTAAAAAAAATAAATCGAATAATAATGTTCTGTTAGCTAACAAATTATTCTTGGATGTGACCAAGAAAGATGATAATTAAAAAGACATTTCCAACTGTTACAGTTTTATAATGAAAGAATTTAGGGTACATTGTTTAAATGTTATAAATATAATACTTATTTCTTCTGAATTATTAGAAATTAAAATATCTAATTTTAATAGTTTAAAATGTTTCATTTAGTACTTAAATAAATTAAGTGTAATAATTTAAAGGAATAGTTAGTTAAGCAGTGTAAGCAACACATTGAGAATTACTGCTTGGAAGTGGCCTGAGAGATTGAGTTTATTTTATACTGTTGTATGAATGTTTAAGAGATCCATTTTTTAGGGCCAAGTATATACTTCAGTAGTAGAGCCCAGTGTGGCTTAAAGCCATGGTTGCCTCCCAATTCTTCAAAATCACAATATCTCAAAGTAAGAAGAAAGATGTTTTATTTGAAGAATGAGCCAAATTAAAATTTGGAACTCTCTAGAAGTTTTTAATGTGCAATTAAGATTTATTTATAATAACAATCTTTTTTCTTTTTAAAAGTATTTTATTAATTTATTCATATTACATCTCAATTGTTATCCCATCCCTTGTATCCTTCCATTCCTTCCTCCCTCCCACTTTCCCCCTACTCCCCTCCCCTATGACTGTGACTGAGGGGGACCTCCTCCCCCTGTATATGCTCATAGGGTATCAAGTCTCTTCTTGGTAGCCTGCTATCCTTCCTCTGAGTGGCACCAGGCCTGTATAATAACAATCTTAGTTCAATATTAAAGAAACACAAACTGTTCAAAGTACAGTACCATTAGTTGGTCTGATTGGAGTGGAAGGATACAGGCTGAATTCCAAATTGTGTGGCATCCAATAGAACCAGTAGAAAACCACGAACCTCAGCTTAACAGCTAATTCAGTTTTAATAATAAGGCATTTTTTCAAAAACCGACAAACAAAAAGTAAAAAAGAAAGAAAAAAACCCACAAAAAATGTGCTCATTTTAAATGAATTAAATGATAAGCACACATTGTCATAAACTATTACTTATAGAGACAGCTGTGGTGGAGATGTTACAGGAGAATGCAATGCCTTCTCGTTGTTTCATTGAAGTGGAACATAGGGACAAATTTCACTGAACAAATGCTGACATGAAGAAAGCATCTTTTGTTAAGCTATTTAGAATCCTTCCTTCTCTTCTCCTGATCACCTGCCATTCAAAAGCAGACTGTGAATAGCACAGGATGATATCGGCATTTATCGGGGCCTGTGCACACTAAAGGAGTGCTCTAGACAAATGCATCCTCAGAAGAAAGCCACATGCCTAATCACTAGGAACTAGATCCTGTAAAAACCATTTTATGACTCATCTGCCCATACATTGTACATCCTTTCAGAAACATTAATAAATTAGTTTGTTCTTACAAAATCTGTGCAACACATTTGAGAGAAAATACAAAATAAGCTCTTGGAAGTAGAAATGTCCTCTGTTTCCTTGTGATTTAGTTGTGAGCTACATTTCTTTTCTTTTCTTCTCCTTTTTTTCTGTGTATTTTTGGTTGCTTTACTGAGAAACATATTCATAATCCTGCAGAAATAAAACAACACTATTTAGCAGTAGACCTCTATCATGGGGGTTATATATTGCTTTATGTGTAAGGATTGTGTGTCTGGCAAAGATACAGAACACATTGCCAAAGTGTGCGCTGAGCTCTAAGCCTGGGTTGCCTGACACAGCTCCTTAGAGAGGAGTTTTTCCATGTTGCTAAGAGCTATGTCTCAGTACCAGAGGGAATGCTACTGCCATCACACTGTCTCTCTCAAATGGTCCACATGCTGATCATGTACCATTCTCAAGAGGAGAGCATCAAGCATCTTCTAGTATGGAACCTTTTTAATTTTATTTAGAGCCAACCTGGAGTTAGCAACATTTTGACTCACTGTTGTAGGCCATTACAATTAACATGAGTCTTGCATTACTTTTCCTTTGAAATTCTGATGCTTAAGGTCAGCTAAGCATAAGATATTCCCCTTAAGCAAATATTTTTCTGGTTCATTTGTCCCCTATTCCTTGTAAAGGTACCATAAGGAACTACACTACTTTCCTTTTCTCTCCTACATAATGCTTTTGTTTTATGGTTTACTTATTTTCATTTTGAGTATATGAGTATTTGCCTGCATATGTATACACACATCATGCACTTGCCTTGTGCCTGTGGAGGTCAAAAGAAGACACTGGAACCCTTGGAACTGGAATTACAGATAACTTTGAGCAGCCATCTTGGTGCTCGACAAAGAACACCTGGCTCCTCTATAAGACCAGCAATTGTACTTACCTGTTATTTTTATTATTATTTTAAATTACCAATAATTCCATTGTATTTACCATGGCTCTTATTTTATCATAAAATATGATATCAGTACCACAAGTCCCAAAATCAGAAATGTTTTCAACTGTTAGCCCAATTCTGAGCACATATAAAGTACTATCAAAGTGTAATCTTAGTAAAATGTATTGGCAGTTTGCATGCACATGCATACATACTGAAGGATTTCATTCACTGCCGCAGATAATAGAAACTGGTTGGTGGATAGAAACATCGCCAAATGTCACATCCCTTCACAAAGTAGCTCCCTGGCTTTGCAAATGGTACAGGAGCACATAAGCTGAGAGGACAGTGTGTCTGTAATAACGTCCAAGGTTTCTGTTGAGTCATTATAAAATTGATGACTGCAACATTTCACAGGCAATTGCCTTTGAAAGGCAATGTGCTGAGACACAATAGAAGCAACAGAATACATTTACATCCGAGCCATCCTTTTTGACTTTTCACGCTTTTCAAGGGTCTTTTTGATATGTTATTGTGAAACAAATTGATATTTTATATATTATTACCAACCTTATTAACATAAACCCATAACTCCACTGTTTCTTTCCTTCCACATGAATTACTATGCTTAGCGTATCCTTTATCCAATACTACTACCAGTGTCATCCAGCACTGCCTAATTCCTGGGCGTGGCAGGGCGGGGGGGGCGGGGCAGAACGACGTTTGTCAATGACTGCTGCTACTGTCATCATCGTCACCTTATATAGTTCTTACTTAAAAGTTCGTTTTCTTTTATCTAAGTAAGAAACTTAGCAGTAGATGGACAAACGGGATAATTTCTGTGCTCCTTATGAAGCAGGTAGCACTGTCAGCAATGTGGACCAAAGCTCTAAAGCAATGTAGTTCATCAATGACCCCACCCCTAAACGTCCTGTGTATGCTGCAGCCACCATATTTACCTCAATGTATTAGTTTAAGAGTAGATTAGAATTGTTCCTAAATTGTTGAGACAGTTACTTGCCAGGGGAGGAAGCCAGACATTGACGGTGTAAGTTTAGATGTTTTCTAAGCGTGAACTCATACGTGTCCTCACATAAGTATAAGGAATGTGTGTAAGCGAGCTATCATAGAGTAGAGTAGTATTGTGGTAGAGAGTATCTTATGTTATTTATATTTAAATTCTACTCAATGAGGAAGAAGACAAACATGACTCAAACAAGCATACAGTGAGAAATACCATCACAATTTCAGGGTTACAACAAACATATAGAACAAAGGAGTAATTACTTTCCCCACATATTGGAGTCATAACAGTCCAGTCCAAGGTTTTGGGCTGTTCTGAGTCATGCTACATACGTTACTGAGAACCTGTTGCTTTCTCTTATGGAGCTCCAGTTTTCCCATTTCTGGCAAAGGAGCTCTTATGTGTATGGGTGATTGTTATGGGTTTTAATGTGATGGCATGGATAAACATCTCACAACACGCTTAGAATAATCAGTTGAGAAGCCCTGTTCAATGGTTATGGTAGTGTTTGCGATGGTTGCTATCTAGATGGAAGAAGAGGAAGAGTAAAAGAAAAGTGTCATTTGGAGATCAGAGATAGAGTATTGATTACCATAATCAGATAAAAACCATAAAATGTAAGGCACAACCAGATTGTTCGACGCCACTACATTTGCATATGAAGGATCTGTTCTTCTTCTTTTTTTTTCTATATCAATATTTATTCATAGTCAGGAGCTGACTTACCAGCCTTGAGAAGCATGTCACTGGGAGTTGAATGCTTCATACTGAATATATAATTGTCACAGCCTAAGGTTCCCACTTTCTACACCCTGTAGATGCTACAAATGCTGCCATTTCAGCTGCTGCTGTCACACTCTCTGTCATGAGGAGCCCAGGGAGATTTCTTCATTCAAGCATCTCCCTGATACTCAATGACCTGTGGTTTGCCCTTTTAAAGAAGCTCAAGGCTCCTTATTGCTGCTATATAAAGACAGACTGGGGACAGGCTGAGAGCTGAGCTTAGAAAAGTGTCTCAGATGTGTGTGCTCCACTAAAGCCAATTTTACAGCTGCTGCCATGACCATTGCTGTGTACAGATGTCATAATCTAGAGACACATGTGTCTCATTTTGGAGTGTAGCACTGTTGACTCTGTCCTTGCACTTCTATGGTCTACTTAGTTAATTCCCTTGACCTGTTTTCTGTTTTCTACGAAAGGAATGGCATTGCTTCTCTTGTCTATCAGCCATTTCTAAAGCATCCCGACCCATTCTTTCCTGCGCTTTCCTATCCTCACCATAGTTCTCAGGTCCACAAAGCCAGGACTCTTTTGCCTTGTTAATTAAGTGGCAAACATACAGTAGACTATAGACTCAAACTAATTTCTTGGCTAAATGGAACAGGAAATGAACCATGATGTGCCTTATTTGTTTTTAGTGACTCTTTGGCACAAATTGCTCAGTGCCCAGAGGAGCTCAATTCTAACCAAGGTTCCCGAAAGTCACTGAATCAAAAATATCAGTATTTCATATCAATAAAATGTTAATTAATTTAGCCAACAGGGATGCCATTAGGGTAAGAAATAAAGAAAATAAATTAACTCAACCCTGTCTACTCCAAACATGGTCTTTGACCTGTAGCAATTATAATAAATGGAGGCTTATTGTATATGTAGACAGTCAAAGCCCATGGAAGACCTGCTAACTCCCAGAACACATGGGATAGCACATGATCCCACTAAACTATCAGGTCCTGTATCATGCTGCATGGTGACACAAACATCAAGCACTCAGACAAAGACAATTACAGAGTCATACTGTGCAGGAGCCCTCATTTGTGATAAACTGTTGAATAAGTTACTTGGACTCACTGAGTGTGCTGAACTAGAATCCTAAGCTCTTCCCACCTCATAGGCTTATGGTGAAATAGTAAAGTTAAGGACTCTATAGAACACATATATGGAATGGTTGTGTCCACAATATTAATGTTATTTTCGGTATAGGATGGGAAATGTCACAAATAGTGTTTGATGCCAAAGTGAGAGTTGGCTGAACTTAGGATGACACCATCATGGTCCTTGAAGCTGTGTTATCAGCATGACAGGCTTGGATTTGGGGTGACTGCTTTTTCCAAATGTATGTTCTAATTTGCATACAAATTTTTATAAATGGAAACACACGGAAATATGTATACTTCGTTAATAAGGGTTCATTAATACTCCTTTTGCCTTGAGAGCCTATACATAGCCCCTTATGTTATCTAACTAGCTTTATTGGGTGGACCTGTGTGGTCTCAGGAAGTTCTCAGCATCACTACCATTTCTTCCACATACCCTGCTCTTCAGATGTTTGACATATATCACCCCATACTGGCATTCATCTTCTATGCCTTTTATTTGCTCTAACAGGATTATGCTGTCTAGGAGTGCCTTGAGGCCAGAAGCCACTCAGTATACACTAACAGATGATATGATTAGACTACATCCTCTAGATAGAGGGAATTCAATCAAATTGATTCATATTCTTAGAAAAAGCAGAATAGTGTGACAGTAATTTCTTAAAATCAGTAAACATGTAAATTTATGCTGAGGGGCAGATAATAGAAGGTTCCTAGGGAATCTGTAAAGTGAGGATGCTAATAGATACTCTTGTCTTGGGATTATCATGAATAAAAATAGAAATGGAGGTGGAAGCTGGGGATGCATCTCAGTATATGAAAGCACTCAGGGTACAAGTGCAAAGACCTGAATTAGATCCTGGAACCCACGTGGAGAGACAAATGCAGTGACACACATCTGTAATTTCTACAGCTAAAGGAAAAGTAGGTGGTAGAAGGGAGGGTAGGAAAATCACCTAAAATCCCAGCCTGGCCTGCCTAGTGTATACTTTGAAGAAGCAGAAACCCTACGAAAGGTCCTGTCTCTGTGAGGAAGTACTCCCCAAAATACCTTTATGCATACACACGCACACACACACACACACACACACACACACACACACACACAGAGAGAGAGAGAGAGAGAGAGAGAGGAGGGAGGGAGAGGGAGCCCGTACACGACAACATATAATCATAGTGGTTAGGTAATGTTAATAAATACAGTTAATTAAAAAGCTACATCATTATTCGTAGTCAGATAACAATAGGTAATATCCTTATAACTAAGAAAAGCTTTCCATTTCATAAGCAATGTGGAATATTTACTTGGGATGAACTAATTAGTTAGTAAGGAATTTCTTAGGAAAGGGAATATTGTCCTATCTTGAAATATATAAATACTTAAGACTAATACATTCCATTTGGCAAGAGTAACTTGAGTATGTGTTTGGTTTTCTTCCTGAAATTGATTCCATCCAAATAGTAAACAAAATGTAAAGAAAGAAAATCATATCACTGAATTAGTAATGCTTTATAATATGCCACTTTTTAGTTCAGAAGAAATATGTGTGTATAATTAAGAAATAAGCGGGGCTGCAGAGATGACTCGGTGGTCAAGAGTTCATAATGCTCTTGCAGAAGGCAGGAATCCCAAGGAATCTGATGCCCTCTTCTGGCTTCTGCTGGTACCTGCACTCACATGCACATGCACACACCCACACACAGACACACAGACACACAGATGCCTAATTTATTTTTCAGGAAGGAAAAAATAAATAGATAAACGATGGTGTTTCATAAGTGACCAAGACAAATCAATCTTTCCCATTTTTTTCTTCATCATGTACAGATTCCTCCAAAGGACCTCAACCATCTTCAGGTATAAATGGAAACACACAGCCTCCCAACACTGCTGGGCAACCCCCAGCCTCTGCCATCCCTTCCCCAAGTGCCAGCAAGCCCTGGCGGAGCAAGTCCATGAATGTCAAGCACAGTGCCACCTCTACCATGCTGACGGTGAAGCAGCCAAGCCCAGCCACCTCTCCCACTCCATCTTCAGACAGACTGAAGCCCCCTGTCACAGAAGGGGTCAAAAGTGCTCCCTCGGGCCAGAAATCTATGCTTGAAAAATTCAAGCTGGTTAATGCTCGGACTGCGTTGCGCCCTCCGCAGACTCCCAGTTCAGGATCTAGTGACCTTGGGAAGGAAGATGATGCCTTTTCTGAATCCGGAGAGATGGAAGGCTTTAACAGTGGTCTGAATAACGGTGGCTCAACAAACAGCAGCCCTAAAGTGTCACCTAAATTAGCCCCTCCAAAAGCAGGAAGCAAAAATTTCAGCAATAAAAAGTCTTTGCTGCAGCCAAAAGAAAAGGAGGAAAAGAACAGGGACAAGAATAAAGCCTGCGCTGAAAAGACAGGAAAGGAAGAAAAGGACCCGGTGGTGGAGACGACCCCGAAAAAGACCTCTAAAATCGCAAGCTTGATCCCAAAGGGCAGCAAGACCGCAGCAGCCAAGAAAGAAAGCTTAATTCCATCGTCCAGTGGGATTCCAAAGCCAGGCTCAAAGGTGCCCACGGCAAAGCAGACTATTTCACCTAGCAGTGGAGCAGGCAAAGAGTCTGAGAAATTCAGGACTACGAAGGGAAGCCCTTC
Source organism: Acomys russatus (assembly GCF_903995435.1). Taxonomy (NCBI): domain Eukaryota; kingdom Metazoa; phylum Chordata; class Mammalia; order Rodentia; family Muridae; genus Acomys; species Acomys russatus. Next base: position 30,696,195 of record NC_067167.1, on the reverse strand, counting down.
TCAGGCCTTCCCAAAGGCCATGGCCACGGAGAAAGCAAGCTCACCCAGCCTCTCGGCTTCTCAGGAGGGTAGGGAGGCTGGCCACGCATCTCCCTCTAGCTCCTGTGTTATGCAGGTGGCACACAGCAGTGGACAGAGCCCAGGCAATGGACCGGTCCAGCTCCCTCAGCAGCAGCAACATAGTCACCCCAACACTGCTACGGTGGCTCCTTTCATTTACAGGTGAGGTGGCCTCTGTAGCTCTGTGTTGACCGCTCTTCCTATTTGGACGTGTAGCGTTAAGTGAAATGGACTGTTGAGAATGCTTCTCTTTGAAGCTACAGGACTAGAATTCTGTACAAAAGCTTAATCTGGGGCAACCGTTCCATGTGTCCGGTGCTCTTCTCTCAGAAGCTGAGGCCTTTAAAAATTAACCCGCATCTTGTTAACGGCAAGATGGAACTGAGCTGCCACGACTTTCTCATGTTCAGCTCCTCACATTACTAGCCTGTTACCACTGGCAACTACCGACCACTGTTAGCACAAGCTGTCTCTCAGATTTAAGGCACTTACTAGATCATGGCTTTGGACAATTTACTTAAAATGTCCTGGTCTCATTTCCTTCGATTGTTAATAAGGATTAAAATAGTAAAAAAGGCGATGGGTATATTTGTTCTACATTCTAGTATAGTGTAAATCTCTAAGTGCTTTTTTAAAAATGAGGTATAGCATTCACAAAATAAATGTTGTATTAAATTCCTGCTACGAAATACACATTTGTAGCTAAAAATAATTATATAATTAGTATATTCATATTTTGCAATTTTTTATTTGGAGGACCGATTCTAAACTATATATATATATATATATATATATATATATATATATATATATATATTTGACATATATATACACACACTGATATATATCAACACATAGTTATATATTATATCTAAAAATATATGCATGCTACTACACAGTTACCAAGGTAGCCCATTTGTCTTGTGATATGACTTGCCTTATCAATTAGAGCTTTGTCAGTCACTAGTATAAATCTAATTTAACTCACTGTCTGCTTAGTAAAGACCTGACCAAGGGAAGAAAAATGCCTGCTTTGGTCCTATCCTTTCAGGAGGTTGTCAAGTTTAAAGTATGTAAGAAAATTTAAAAACAGGAAGCAAGACTTACTACAACTATCACAAACCGAGGGTACAGTGAAATATTAATTAATGTATTGAATGTACAGCTTTTCAAAAAAAAGTCAAGAATCATAACTTAATTTTTTCCTTTGAAAGAACCTAAATGCTTTTCTCTGAGGCTGTATATACTCACTAAGGCAATATTTTAGTTTTTAAATTTGATGGGTGTGGCCACAGTTTAGCAGGTAGCACCTGTGGGTATGTCATGTCACCCAAAGGGATTCTCCATACACTTTGAAACTTTCATTTCTCCTGTTAAAGTGACTGTTATAGATGTGGGGTGATATAGCCCACTGGCTAGGAGTACAGAGAGTCTTGCCTTCTTGCTGTTCAGAAACATGGCCCGGGGTACTTGAGACTGTGGCTCTTAGAGCCACATGGCTAGCCACCAGTGATTGGTCATGTGACTTCTAGTAACAAACCTCTGCAAAATGGAGATGAGATAATTGAAGCTCCCTCATATGACTCTTTTCAAGAACAAGTTGATATTTATACCATCAGTAACATTGTCATGCTACAGCCTTCTCCAGGCCATTGAAACAGTTATTGATGAAGACTAGTTATTTCAAAAGATTTAGGTTATCATCAATAATATCAAATAATTAAAAGAAATATAACTGAAAAAAAACCACATTGTATAGTACCCTATATAAGACACAACCGCAAATTATTATCACAAAATTATATAAATCACAAAATTATATCCTCTGAAGGCAGAATTGTAAATACTTGTGCTTTCCTACCATGTGTGAGAGAGGTTTATATTCTCCATTCATGGCATGTAGAACCACATGTCCTTCCTCATTCCTCATTCTAACTATTCCTGCACATGTAAAAATCCCTTGACATGGTTTATAGGAGTTGTTGATTTCTGATATGATAATAGTCGTGATTTATGACCTTATAATGGAAGTATTATATCATGTGTTAAGTACTTGCTTACTGAAATCATGCATGTTGCAAGATTAATAGTGATTTCCTGACACAAACGCACAAATTCACCAGTATGTGATAGTGCCCCAATTGATCAGAAATGGGGAAGCAGTGACTTAAATTCTGATACATAATGATCTCAGAAAATCACAGAGCCTGCAAAATTTGCCAGCGAAACAAATTCTGACTGCCTGCACACATTTCCTATTCAGTGAGCCTGAACGCAAGGACATGTTCGTCTCTGCTTGTCAGTTCTTTCTGCAGCGTGGAAAGAATGGGGATTATTACCAGGAAATTCAGACTAGAAAAATGCCAGTCATACATTTGCAAATTTCTCAATCACTTGTCATTGGGACATTGTGGTGTACCCCTGTGAACCCCAGCAGGAAAATGGGAAGTTCAAGGGACCTGCACAATTGTGGTCAGCCTTGCCTAGAAGAAAGCCTATATCTTAAAAAAAAAATCATAATTTAATTTGTTAATAAATAATTTATTAATAAATAAATGGAACAATACTTTGCATATGAATGAACATATACATACACTATTTAAATATATTTACGTGCACAGAATTGGAAGATTATTGGGCTGATAATAATTTGTTTTCCTTTTCTCAGCCTGATGTAGGTCTTTCTTCGTGTCTTAGGTTAATGTTGCTGTGCTAAAACCCTTAGACCAAAACCAACTTGAGGAGGAAAGGAGTATATTTCATTTTTCACTTCCAAGTAAACATCTTATCACTGAGCTATTCAGAACAGAGAATAAAGGAAGGCAGGAACCTGAAGTCAGGAGCTAAAGAACAAACCATAGAGGATCATGCCTTACTAGCTAACGCCACATGGCCTTGCTTAGCCTGCTTTTATTTATTTGTTTGTTTGTTTGTTTTTATCATTTTAAAAATTATTTTTTACATATATATTTATTTTATTACACACATATACAATAAACCACATACAGCAAGAAGAACCACGACACAATCAGGAATTATATAAATGTTACATTCATAGTGTTCTGGCTATTTGTATTTGGCAACTTTAAAGAAAACATCTTTCCTAACTTGGTGCATCTAAAGTTCTGACTGTAGATCCATATCTATCATATCTCATCTTTATCAACTTAAAACATCTATCTAGACCTAAAAACACCTTAACCCCTAAACAACTAAGACTAATTGTAAAGCTAAACTATATGGTCTTCAACCCCATCAGAGACTTGAGAAGGAATAAAATTAATTACCTGAGTAGACAGGAAGGGCAGGTAAGCAGCTTCCAAAATGAGAAAATGACAGAGACGGTTTGCTGCCTGAACAGTCACCCAAAACTCTCTATAACGTTGGAGCATCATCTTCAGCCTTCTGGCCAAGTATATCTGACAGACAGATTTGTGAGGCAGGAACTATTGAGGATTTGCTTACCCTGTCTTGGCAGAGTTTGGCCATCGACTCCACCTGCTCGGAATCACCTGCCAGTCAGTGGCACTTCTATGTGATGGCCCTCCCAAGTCAATCAATAATTAATGTTCTCACAGGCCTGCCCATAGTACATCTGCAGGGTGTATTTTCTACCCTGAAGTTTCTTCTTCCCAAACGACACTGATTTATGTCAAGTGACAAAATCTACCCAGGACGTGTATTTAATCACCTTCCCTAGTGGAACACTAATGTTTACTATGTACCTGCTAGTCAACTGGTCACTGAGAATTCCATAAGTAAAATGTTAGGTTATGATTGCTAAAAGATTTCATGCACTCTAACTGCTAATACAGTACAACACATTTTACATAACCTTTGGAACTCAATGATCCCCACAAAGTAATGAGCATTTGAAACTTATCATGGTCTTTACTCACTTGATGAGCAGAAATAACTAATACTAAAAGGTGTACAATTTAACAGAAGATACTGAGTTCAGCGGAAGAGGTTCTCAACAATTACAGCTATTTGAAACCGGAACAACCTGCCTTTGTAAGTGTTAATGTGTCCACAGAAACATGTAGGAGATTGTAAAATGATAATTTGACAGATGCTAGAGAAAAGGAAGTTACCACATACTATTCGGTTTTTTTTTTCTTTGCCCAATCATTTTGAAGGTATTACTTTATACCTATATTCCCCACATTTGCAACATCACGTAAAGAAAAATAGTGAAACTATTAGTTAATTCGGTATAAATGACACTTGCATGTGTTATAAATCACAAGCAAAATTTTAAAACAACCATTAGCATTTCTCTTAAGCTATTTTGAACTATACATTCTTTCTTTATTTTTTTCCATTTGTAGTAAATGTCAATAAAATGAAGTGTTGAATATAGCGCAGGCTCCTCCAAGCAAAGGAGTTGAGGCAGGGGCTACCCGACCAGTTATTGGGAGAGAAAAAATATCCCCTAGACTCGTAGGCAAAGCGTGACTAATGAAGAAAAGAAAGTCACCGAGTGTTGTAAACCTATTAATTAAATATAAGTTGTGTGCCTCTGTAACTCCCTGTATTTGTAAAATTAGGTCATTGAAATATGATTTTAATCATTTTTTCCTTTTGATGTAAGATTGTATCTCCTTTGAAACAGCATCATAGACCATTAGAAGAGTTTTGGGTCATAAGATTTTGTACAGTCCAGATTCTTCTAGGAAACGACATGGAAAACTGTCACTTGAATGTGCTATATCCTGAAAGGCAAAACGTGCAAAACATTAGTTTCTAAAGTGCTTGCCAGGTTTGAAGCTTAGGTTATTTGTTAAACAATAAATTGAGTAGGAGGAGCTGTGAGTTTACAAAGGATGAAATGTTGAGCATAGAACAGTCTTTCAGGTAAAGTGTTGCACAGCCCTGAGCAAACGCTGCAGATTACACTGCAGTTGTAGATTTATGTGAACAGGGCATAGTTGGTTGTCAGCACACACTAAAGATTATTGAATTCTTGTCTTGCAAGCCTGTCTTTTTCTAGGCTTGCTATATTTTTATACACTGAGGAGTAGTGTAAATGTCCTCACACTGCAGTGTTTTAAAGATAAGATACAGTCATGCTTCTGGAAGATGGACCATTGTGTTGAATTCTGCTCAAAGTTTGCATTTTCTAATTATAGTGAACAATGGGCAACCTTGCTTGTATTTGGCTTTTTAATTTTGCTTTAAGATATTCTGGGGAAAAAATTAAATATGCAGAAAACTTAAGTCAATATTGCCAACACCATACATAATAATCCATATATTATAATACTTAAAACATTGTTTACTTGTATTAATTGTCCCCACTTTAAGTAATTTGTATCTAATGCCCTGCCTGGTTGTCACATCTTCCTAGCAGCTTTCATTCTCTTCTTTGATCTTTCCTTGATTTTTATGACATCAATATTTGAAAAGCCAATTTTCAATAATTTCCTTTCATCTGTGTTTGTCTGATCATGAGACAAATGGACTTATTTTCCTGCAGTGTCACGTACATAATGGTGCTCATCCCACAGCTTCCTCTAAAAGTATAATTATTTGTATTTTCTGTTATTCTGGCATAAGATTTATTTGCTTAAGATAATATTTTCTATAGTTTTATATTTTAAAATTAATTCCACTTACATTTAATAAGTATTTGTGGAGGAAGATATTTTTGAAACTGTATGTAAAAATTTTATCCTTACTTTCCTTTTACGCAAAACTTTTAGCATCCATTGAATTCTCTTGATTGAATTAAAATTACATTCTAATGAGGATAAGTTATTTTGTAACTCTATTTTTTCTTCTATATTTACTTCCTGCTTTGAGAAAGCGGTTTCTGTTTTCCAGACATCCAAACTGTAGGGGCTAACAGAGTCTGACCTTTTTTCATGAGTTATAATTGATTGCTACCATGATTTACTTTGATGTTTAAAATTTTCTCTAACTATGACACTAGAAGATCCTTCAGGCTACTTTGTATGCCCTTTGAACAAGCACTACCACTCTTTGAGGTTCCCTTTCTTGGTGGCTTCAAGTGTTTTTGGCTCATCTTGTACTTTCCCTAAATTGGGTTTATCTGTTATTTAGTGAGCCCTGGTTTCTTTTCATGGAGAATTATATTTATAACCATGTTACTGCTTCTAGGTTCTCTAAATGGTCAAAACTAAGTTATCCGAGTATGAATATGCATATACATTTACATCACAAATTATGCACTGCTAAATTTAGTTCAATATAAAAGTACTCCCTTCAAAATTCTTAAATGGCTACTAAAATGTGACATTTAGACCCCATCAGTTGATGCTGTCATATTCAATGTTGTCTCTCTTAGACTGAACTATCTATTAGGAAAGGGAAGTTGACAATGCTGAGTGTCCAGTAAGGACTAATGGAGTCTGATTTTATTCCATGGATTATAAATGCAGTAAAATTATCACAGTAGTGACTGACAGTTCATCATTTATAGGTAGCTTAGTTCAAGAATTGGCTAAGCATCTACCAGGTTATTACCCAGGCCAATGGTCAGACAAGTAGAAACGGGAATTCGTTTGGCTGCAGCACTTACCTTACAGAATTGGAACAAAGTTGAGTTACATAGATATTACAGTAGACCAATACTTGTTATATCAAAAGTACATAAAAATGCAGGTTCGGTTTTGGGCTAATCATTGTTGAGATTCAGATTTCTTGGCTCTACAACTTTTAGTAACTTCTTGTAGATCTGCAAAACTAGAACTCTACATAAAGTAGATGGTATTTATTAAGCTATGTGTCATAGTTTCAGTAGGTACATGTAATGTGTGTTATCACCAAGTCAGCTAGTGCGGAACAGTGAAAGATGCCCTGCAATATTCACTCTGTCAAATTGCACCTGTGAATTTTTAAAATCTTCATAAATTGGTTCGTGGAATGCTGCAAATATTTTTTATTATCCTGGTATACAATAGTCACAAAAATAGAGAACATTTGGAAACTGTCAAGAATCTTGGCAATTTTCTTTGATTCTGTGTAGAAAAGATAAAACTTTACTAATTAGCATATCTCAGTAGAGCAGAGTTAAAATCTAATTCCACTACTTTTGAATATAAAAAAAGGACTAGATGTTTGTCATTTTTGTAAAATACATGGAATAGATATGTCTGGCCTGACCCACTTTTGAACATAAACCAAGGAGGATTTCTAAGTTCTTTTGAAAATGATGTGAAGTTTACTGTCTGGTGTTCTTTCTCATGATTACTCTGTCTCTATATAATTGCTGCTATAAACAACTCATATAGATAATGCCATGGCATATCTACCAAAGAACTACAAAATAGACAATATTCTTTTGTGCCCAAAACTAGAAAGACACCAACGTTAATCAGCTAGAAGCATGTACGCCCACACCACCACAATAAAATGGAGAGTCTTACTTAGGACTGAGCACCTAGAAATGCGAACATGCTTTTTCAGTGTCTCAGCTAAGGGTCAACAGAGCTGAACTGCCAGTCTCAAGTAGTGAGGAAGTTAGCCACAGTCAGCTCAGTCATGCTTTCCGAGATTCATTTTGAATAGAGCAAAACTCCTATTCTAGTGACAGGCTACGTAGTCTCATGTTTCATATGGACTTCCCTGGAGGGACATTCTGGGTGTTTTTATAACTATTGTGACTACATATTCTGCCTCTCAAGACAGCTGTTGGTGTTGCTCTAACAAGCAACAGTTAACGTTGGGCTTTAGGCAGTCATTTCAGTAAACACATAAGGTAACTCAGCTTCTGGGAAGTGAGTCCTCAAATGGTGAACCTGTAGGATTTCTCAGCCAGTCTTGGCTCAAAGCCAACTGCCAAGGCAGGGTACCATTTTGACACTGCTTAGACAGCAGCCAGGCAGCATTGTTCAGGGAATCTAGAAAACTTCCATACTAATGATTTAAACTTGTTCAACATGGAACAAGAAGTATTGAGAAGACATTTGCCTCTTTAATCAGACAAAATAGTTTAAGAGATCAGGAAGATACCATTCTTGCTTTCTTTCTCTTTTGATTATCACTTCATGTATATTATACTTCTACCCAAAGATGAAACAGCTTTAAATGATTTCTTAAAATATCACAGTGAGCTCTTGCAATTTTTATATCTGCCCATTAAATATCAATTATATATTTCATGTGTGTACATACACACATGCACATGTGATGTTCTGTGTGTGTGAAGCCTAAATACATATTCATCTATTGTGTACATAAGGGCATGTGGGTGCCTCAAAATTGAGACCCGAGGTTCAAGTACTAGATTGCTGTCCATTTTATTTTTTGAGCCAGGGTCTCCAACTGAACATGGAGGTCACCCAATTTAGCTGTATTGAGAGTCCAATAAGCTCTAGTGATCTGCCTACCTCTGCCTTCTTTGCTCTGGGAGTATAGTCATATCACTGCATCTAGATATTTATGTGGGTGTTGCAGACCCAAGCATAGGTCATGGTTGTGTGGCAAGCCCTTTACAGACTGAGACATCTCCCCATTCCTTTGTTTCTCTCCATTACTTTCCTCTCCCTCCTCCTCCTAACTCCCCCTAGTGCCACCAAATGTCCCAGGCTAGCTTTAAACTCTTGATGCTCTTGTATTTAGCTCTGGGTACTAAGCTACATACCCTGCTCCAAGGTATTGGCCAAATATCAACTAGTTCTATTATCAATGCTCACAATTTATTTTTCTCAAAACCAAAATTTAGGCTAAAAGTTAGGGATTAGTTAAAAGTAACTCCAATGGATACTGAAGTGTTATTTCACAGACAAATAGTACTATAAATGTTCTTAAATTAAGAAATTATGATGGATGACTTGCCATACTTCAGATTCTGCTATAAATGGAATTTTAATAAGGCAATGGCATCTCTGCAAAGAACATAGGCCAGCAGCACACGGTGTTGTGTCAGCTTGAGTCCTGTTTCTCAGCCGCTCATGCTGTGAGTTTCTCAGACATGAGCCTTTGAATCAAATGTGTGTTCATTTTGTATCTCTACCGGGAGATTCTTAGGACGCTCACCTGTATATAGAGGAAAGGGCCTGTATAAAGCAAGATGAGAGTGTCAAAAGTATATGATTCCTTTATTGAATTCTTTCCGTTTTATTAGACAATACTTTGTTAATTACATATACCCTGTATACTACATGCACACAGATATATGATAGATCGAGGAAAGGGTTTGTTTTGTCTGGCTTTAGTGTTCCATAATCCCTTAGACACTAAATCATTGTAATTACATTTATAACTCAATCCCTATTGATTATTCATTGTTATGCATTATGTTTTAGGATACATTTTATACGGTGGGCATTAAAGAGTTTCAGGTGTGGTTTCAATGCTTTACAATTACAAAAGCATTATATGGCCAGACATTCTAGAAAATGGGCACACTTTTGTCTCCTCTGCCCCTATACCCAAGCCAATCAATATTGATAGATACAAACTGTCCAGGGCAGAAAAATCATGGGGATCTGACTCAATACCTCACTCATACTTGATTGATATATATAAAATAAGTTGTAAAATTCTCACCCAGACAGATATTTTTGGGTCAGCTGGTCACAAGAAAGAGTTGTTGTCCTTGATAGAAAGAACTCTTAATGAACGGATTTCTTCTTACACTAAAGAGCTACTTTGCTGAGTCACTGGTGACCACAGCTGTTTGTCTCTATCTTCTTGGTTAACTTCAGGGCACATGCAGAAAACGAAGGCACCTCTTTAGCACCTGCTGACTCGTGCACCAGCCCCACAAAGATGGACCCTTCGTATAGCAAGACGGCTAAGCAGTGCCTAGAGGAGATATCTGGTAAGTGAGTTGATTAACGGGAGAGTTGAGCCTCAGTTTCCATGATCTCCCTGAAAGTCTGTGTTAGGAGATAACATTTGCTCTGTGATTTTTGCAGAACTGGAGTCTGTATAATTCAGGCTTCAGAGTTTCTCACCTATACGGATGTTCTGGTTAAGGCGGTCTCTTTGTTGATCTGAAAAAGAGTGAAAAAGAACAGTGGTTCTTTCAGAACCTGTAAGGGTAATTTGTTTTAAGTCATTTTGACTTTAGGGAATCTTCTATGGTTAGTAGGGTAGTTTTTGGATATATATGGAGGTTGGAGATATGCTAAAGACTAAATGTTATTCTAATGATTTTAACTGATTCAATCCTCTCCTACACTTAATTCTGTCAAATTGGTATTTATAACATTTCTCCACTGTACATCCTGGGGGAAAAATCTAGTTAGGAAGATGTTTCTTGAACATATGTAGGCGATATAAGAAAAAGTAAAAATCTTTCAGATACGCTTATCAGATTTATAATTGTATGAAAAGCGATTCTCAGCTTGAGCCAAGTCTTATTTTTTTCAGTAATTCGGATAAGCCTAAGGTTATATAGAAAGCCTTGAATGTAATTTATTGTATGTATATTTGTTATGTATAATATATTTACACTCCTTCATTCATGAGGGCCCAATAACTTCTTATAAAACTATATTGTCATGAATTGGAGAGACAGAATTTTAAGAAATTTTGATAGACTTGTGAGTAGAGGAGTTTACCAGTAAGACCTTGTAATGTTTATTATTAGGTCTATAATTATTATTATGGCAGTATTTTCTAATCTGCTAGTAATCAATCAAGACACGGAGACCTGTTACGTTTTAAAATAGTCTTAGTTAACCTGGGGCAGGACAAATATTAATCCCCTAAACTACTTCCCATAGTGGGGCAGGTATTCCAATCCCATGCCATCTGCTTCTAATAGTTTCTATTAAACTACCGCCCATCCATAATCCCAAATACTTGCTAATTATCATCATCTGGTTCAAATCTCCATCCACACCAGCCATTTGCTTCTCCTCCACCTAACCCATGTCACAACCTCCTCCTTCTTTCATCTCCTCTGTTCTCCTCCCAAGATCCTCTCTATCTCTCCAAGCTCTGGAACCCTAGCCATGCCTATCCCATTTGCCCTGCCCAGGTGTGATGGCCTTTTATTGGTCAAACAGGTTAGGCTCTTAGGCAAAGTCCAGGTAGGGCAGAGACAGCAAGTAGTAATTAGCATCAAAATACATCAGACCAACCTCCAACATAGAACTCTCTCTCTCTCTCTCTCTCTCTCTCTCTCTCTCTCTCTCTCTCTCTCTCTCTCTCTCTCTCTCTCAATAAGCTTTGGGTTAGCCTTCTTATGTTCACTGCTAAGTCCAAAGACAAAAATACAAGGAGCAATTTAATTCTTGAAAAGACCTGTATTACTTTACAGCCTCTAAGTCCTGTTCTGAGGATCAAGAAAGTAACCCCAATAGGAGAGGTAAAGAATTGTCTATACTCTGATAGCCATGAAATCCAGTTCAGCAAGCATGAACCCCTCTTGAAATACCTGTCACTGAATGGTGACAGCAATGACAAAACAACACTCCAGGAGTGACTTTTTGGAATGAAAATTAGTGATCCCATTAGGCGCCTGTGATTTCAGATAGCAGATAAATCACAGGGCCAGTGCAGGGAAGGAGGAGAAATTAGGATGCAAACTTATGACTGTGCTGATGGTATTTATAGACTTCAGACATTTCAGAGACGTGTCAAGATGATGCTGTGTCCCTGTATTGTGACAAATATTTCATAAACCTTGGTGTGGAGACGCTTCAATTACCCTATTGCATGTTCATGAACATCTGCATTATGCCTATGAAGCATAAATGTGCCAATTTATAGTTGCATGTGAATTCGAGGAGAATTTAAATTGTAATCATTGTGAGTTCTACAAAGGAATACTATTTTCTCAAGTTAGCATATCACTGAGCAGCTCTGATGGAATAAATAATCCATATTTAAGTTTAAAAGCTTCTTACTCTGTCTACATTTAATCATTTTTTATACTTCTAATTAATATTTCTATTTAGTGTTCCGAGGTTCTAATAGAATATTTGAGAATGAACTATAGACCAGATATTAGTATAGTAATGTGATGGACTTAATAAAGGGAATTGTATTTTGTAAAAGTAATGAGTTCTGTATTTGGGTCACACATTTGAGGAAGGAAAGGAAACTTAGAAAAGATACTGATATGATTCCTGTGCTGTGATGCCATTCTTACCGTTATCTGTTTGAAGCTAGCTTTACAATCCGGATCATTGCCTCTCCCAGCTCCCTAGCCCTTTCCAGTAACCTGGTCTCACAACCCCTCCTGAGTGACACCTTCCCAGGGTCAGAGCTTAGACCTGGGCATCATCAGGAAATATAACTTCTTTATAACACCATTGCCAAGAATCTTACTCTTTTTAAAATTCACTTTATCCTATTGGTTGTTTTGTCCATCATGTACGTCCATGTCACTGGTGGCCACGTGGGCCAGAAAAAGGCAACAGATTTCCTAGAACTGGAGTAACAGCTTGTTGTGAGACACCATAGGAGGGACTGGAGTCGAACCCTGGTTTTCTCAAAGATCAGCCAGTGCTCTTAACTACTGAACCATCGCTCCAGCCCCATAAATCCTATTTTTAGTGCCTGAAGTTTCCTATATTTACGGTAATCTCCCCACTGTTTCCTGACTCCAAGATGATCCCACTAGAACTTGTAATTGATGAATGTCATGCTTTTTGTTGCTCCTTGTCAAGTTGTATATGCCGTCTTCCCCTCTTATTCAGCTTAGTCTTTGGTCTCTGTAGTAACTGAAAGTTCTTCTCCTCCCCACACACCCCTAGTTCTGTTGTCTTCTCTTACATCACCAAAATAATAAGTGTTCTTTTCTTCAAGTCTTCATCTATTCCATATCAGTAATGAATGAATAAGAAGACATCAATCTACACACTGGTTCAATCGTATGAGTTAGCTCACAGCCCCAGGAACTATGATGATCTCCAAACATGGCTCCGTCTCTCAAATTCTTAGACAAAAATATTACTCCTCAAATTTTGCTTCTTAAACCTCCAATGCTACCTATGCTAGACTTTTGAACTGTTAACCTTGATGTAACTTTATTGGGAACTGGGGTGCAGAGAAAGGCAGTCCATGGCCTCTGTTTCCATGTCTTCCCACTCAGCATTTATATGCAACTAGCAGCTGTTCCCTTGGCTTTTCTTGGCTTACTCTCTCTTTTCTTTTCTACTATACCCCTCTCTACCAAACCATCCCTTCAGACCACAAGGTCTTGATGCACCTCTAACACCAATACAATACAAAACACCTCCTTTGCCTTCCAACTTCACGGCTATAATTTATCTCTACTGTCCTACTCTGAGTAGCCTTCAAACCAGCCGCTAATCCTTTCTCATTCTTGCTTTAGCTTATTTTGATGACCCTTTTCACTTCATGTCTGTCCAGAAATGCTCTTAATTGAAGCTGATATCATTGGAGATGTGTCCAAATCTAGGGATTAAGCCTCACGGCTCATCTTATTGACCCCTAACCAGGAATGTGCCTTCTTTTAAGAATGTTTCTGGCTTGATCATGACATGCCGTTGATTTTCCCAAAATCTCACTATTTGTTTTTTTCTTGGTAATCTTTCTCAGTTATGCCTTGTCACCCTAATTTCTTATCATTGAAACCATTCAGTTTTCTTCCCAAGACTTTATTTATTCATGTTCCCTTGGTAACAGTAACTCATGGCTTTAAATGTGCTCCATATACTGATGGCTCACTAATGTTCCTGGACTCTACTCCTCTTCCTTGCTACCTGGTTCAAGTATCCAGTTCTTTGCATATCTCTGCTTAAATATCCCACAGATAGTTCTGATATACTACATTAGAAAACCAAGCCTTTAAAGCAGCCTTCAAACTCACTGTGTTTGCATCTTCTCCATTTTGGTTGATAGTAGTCAAAGCCTCTACTTCCTCAGGCCTGAAACTAAAGAGTGATTCGTGACTCTATAATTTCCTCTAACACCTGATGCCTGGTGTATTACACTGTGTTGCTGGTTCTATGTGTATTGATTCTCTGAATTCAGGAAGGCAGGAATAAACTTTTGATATATTTCTCAATATTTGGTGTTTTATTATTTTGTCCCCTCTCAGAAATTCAGAAGCTAAATAAATATAGACGATACTGTGTATGCCATTCCATAAGAACTGAAATGCTGTTCTTGAATATAACTCAGCGAGAGTACTAGCCTCTCAAACAGTAGTGTATAAATTGAAATTTTAACATTGCAAACAAAACAAACAAAATCAAGTGTTCCGAGTAGTTTAATCAGAGTAGAATAATTATAATTTCAAGATTATGTCTAGAATAGAGCCTCTTCTTTCCATCTCTACTTTTTGCCTATTTTATTATCTGATATATCCCAGTGTATAGTCAGTACATAATTCCCAATGCAATTACTGTTTGTGAAATGAATAAAATGCAGCTATTATCCAAGTGGGACCCTTGCTGAGGAAGAACCCTAGCAATTTTCAGGAGTTTACAACATTCAAGAAAGAGGAGAGATGCTATGGGTTTTGGAAGACATTCCAGTCAATCGGGCTCATGGTAAAAGTAGAGTGATTAGCACTCAATGACATCACTGACTGCTCTATGGTGTGCAAATATACACTTTCCTGAGGCTCAGGAGTTTGAATACTTTTTTCCATTTTTAGCTGATAGTGCTACTCAGTAAGGTTGTGAGACCTTGAGGAGGCGAAGCCTTGTTGAAATAGATATAGATAGGTATAATTTGGGGGAGGTCTTTCCAAACACCTGCCCTAGCTCCCAAATAACGAGACAGAGACCTGTTAGATTTATTCAACAAGCTTTAAAGCACCATTGGGCAGATATTCATCTATTCTGACCTTCTGTGCTAGTCTGGCTACTTCCCAGGCATACTCCCAGGATTACTAGCCATTTTGATCCTACCGGGACTGGTTCTGCTCCATCAGGTCAGTCCTCATCATGACTGTGTCCTTTTTCTCCTTCTTCCACCTTCTTCTTTCTTCTTCTTCCACCCTCTTCCGTCTCAGATGGTCCCTACCTGAGACCCCCAAGAATGGGAGCGGAAGTCCAGGCTCCTTGTCTCCTCTGCCCAGTCATTGGTTCTCAGCTTCTTCATTAACCAATCTGAGATAATTGGGGAACAATGTCTACATAACTTTGACAGCGGAGATTCCTCATAGAAATGACAATGCCCACATCCAGACTGTAATCAGATCCCCAGGCGCAGAAATCAGCATCTGAATACACAGCCCACCAGATAAACCCCCAACAAAGCCTTGCTAGACTTGGATCATCAGGGGCGGGCCTTTCAGTCTCATAGTCAAGTCCACTTCCTGTTCTCTCTTCCTGACTGTTGAAGTCTATGTGACCAGTTTCTTCCAGCTCTTGCCATGCCTACTGCACCTGACGGAATGCCATCCTCAAACTGAAAACCAAACTACACCTTTTCATCCTCAAGTTGCTTCATCTTTGATATTTTGTCTCAGCAATGGGGAAATGTAACTAATAAAGACATGAGTGGAAAAACAAAGTAATTTTGATTCTATCACCACTAAATTTCTAAATACGAGGAATAAAACTACCTTTCTCTTCCTCCGCAACATTTGATATGTCACCAGGAGGAGAAGAATCTCTTTTCTTTTAATAAAAATTAGTCAAATCCATTTCTGTCCCACTCCCTATAACATAGGACCTGAAACAATTATAATACTTCCAAGGAGCAAACTTAGTTCATGCTGGAATGGAAATTGGTTAGAGGAATTTGCTAAGAAGGAGGCTTAGCTGTTTAAATTCTCCTGGATGTAATAGCTCACTAGTAGTGACTAAAATGTATTTTCCACAAAAATGCTGTGAAAAAATTTAATGTAATTAAATGTGGGTGTGAGAATAAGCATTAGAAACAAGAACCCTTACTTTGCAACTGAAGAATCTTTGTAACTTTTTAATATTCTTCAAAGTTGTGAGGACAGCACTCATATTTTCTTTGTTTCTCATATTCTTTTGGAGAAAGACTCACACAATCTACCTGATCTGATGATGATGATTCTAGTAATAATTATTATGTACTATACAGCCACAGCAATGAGTAAATTGGCTTATAGCTCATAGTACTTCCTCTGAGATTCACGTCATGGCCTTGATATTACATTTCCGGGAGAATTTATCATGTACATTCACTGCTTTAGCTTTGTTGTATTTTTACCTTCTATGACAGGAAGATTTTATTCTCTGAGGCCATTTCTTTCAGTTCCAAGAGAGTCAGCCAAATGCAATTGAGATTGAGTGTTCATCCCACTGCAGAATGGCTTTAGATTTGGTTTTCTACTTTAGTTCCCATTTGCCTTTTTCTTTCTTTCTTTTTGCATAAAGCTCTTTGCTCCCATGTGTATCTACTCTTTGTGCAGCATTTGTTCAATGAGGTGTTTAACCTTTAGCTGGAATATATTCAAAACAGGTATCCTGTTTCCTAAGAAATAATATTGAAATAAGTATTTTAGAACCAAGCATACAGAGGATAAGGTAATGGCTACATACACCTTCACCTTAAAGACTAGGTAATATCTGGCATCTAAGACCTTTGCAAATGATCACTAGAATTTCCATCTATTGAATATTTGTATAGTACAAGGAGATCATGCTCTGGTGACTCAAATCAGTTTAGATCTTCTACTCATATAGCTAAATAGAATAGCAATGTTTAGTAAAGACCTGAGAGCATTTCTTTCCTGGGCATTAATATGTTTATGTTTTATTTTATAAATATTAGGCAAAGTCAGAATGAGTCACATTTCCTCAGTTGATTGTTTTCATTTTCTTTGTACAAAAGCTGTTTCTCCACCTTGTATAGCATGCATTTCTTTGTGTGAATCCAAATAAGTAAAAATAGCTGTGTGTTGTGCACACTCCACAGAGCAGGGACTGACGCCTGTAGTGATGTAAGTGGGCTCCCTACAGTTGTCTGGGTAAATTTACATCTAGCAGTTCCAGGGCCAGAGCTACTGTAATTATAAGCTTGTTATAAAGTCTTTAAATAAAGAGAAAAAAATGACAACCCCTAATTTGGCATTTCCTTTGTTGGGATACCTTTCCAAAAATATTTATGGTGTTTGTCTACAGTTTCTTCTTTACTTGGTTTCATTGAATTTAGCCCACTTTCACAGTCTTTACCCTGTAAGGGGAGTGCTGTGTTTCTGTCCCAGGAGAGTTAGGATGGAATATGCAGCTTGATTTGATAAATTAACTAAGAGTAGAGAAGGTGGACATGTGGCACACACCTTAGGTCCTAGCACTCGGAAGGCAACAGCAGTCAGTTTGCTGTGAGTTCGAAGCCAGCCTGGTTTACAAAATGAGTGCAGGATAGCCAAGGCTACACAGAGACCTTGTCTCAAAATAAATAAGTAAATAAAATAAAGAAAGAAAAGAAAAAGAAAAAGAAAACAAAACAAAAAACAACAAAAAATAAGAGTAGAGAAAAAATAGCATGGGCCACTCCTGAACAGAAGTGTTAAGATTCATTGTTTAGGTGGCTCATCTCTGCTCTGTCATAACATCTATATGCCCCAGGCTGTGGTCTTGCTGTGGGTCTCAGAGTAATTTATACTTGAGTAAGTACTGTTTACCACTACGAGGTAGTTTCTGTCAGCGAGGTGCTTTGTTGTTTTGAAAGGCAGTCTGAACCACACTTCTTAACCTTGACACTACTGACATTGGAGAGTGCACAATTTCTTTTCATGAGCTTTGGACCTGTCATCAGAACATGTTTTACAGCACCATTGGTCCCACTGCCTTAGATGTCACTGTCTCCTGGTGGAACCACAAATGTATCTTAGGGAACAAAAGCCACCCTCAATTAGAAAACACTAATCGCAGCCTTGGAGCTCTCAAAGTGGAGTCCCAGAGCTAGCAGTACTTGGGAAAATACTAGAAAAGCAATGCAGTGACCTTCTAACATCTGTTAAATGAACAGTTGTGGGGCTGGTGCCTTGAAAATGTGCTTTAATAAGTCCTTCTAATGGTTCTTAACAGAAGGTGGGAAAGCCCTGTTTAAGCTGATTGGCATATAAGCACCCTTTTGAATGGGAAGGGTCCAATTATTGCTTTCATGTGTATGTGTAGATCCGGCTCTTTGACCTATAAAGTGTTAGGGCTCCATTTCTTGTGACTCAGTGAGACCTTAGGGTGCATTACCATATGTCAAGCGACACATGCCTAACCTGGGTCATAGAGCTACGTCATCTCCTTCTAAGTATTGCACTATTTTCTAATAGTCTGAAAGCACTTGGTGACAATAACTTAAAAGGAAGAAACAAATATTTTTTAAAAGCTGGTTTCGAAACATAACGGTCAATTTCAGTAATGATTTATGTATATTTGTTTGGTTTAAGCATGTAATATATAAACACAATTTTTTAAAGCGGGAAAATTAAGAATCAGCACCCATAATTGCTGGTTTGATTGTTGATGACAGCATTTTTGATGTTCTTTCCATCTGGTCTTACCTATTTGTAATGTGGATTTAAGTATGATCTGCACTGAGGGAGGCCATGAGGCGGCAGTACCACATCAGAGAAAGCTGTCATCAAGTAAAAGCATTAAGAATTGCATCGTATTGTGCTAGTTTATATAGGTAGGAAACAAGGCATTTCTCCCCACTGAGATTGGTGGCTGAAAGTGGAAAATCACAATTAATTTTAATTGTCATCTCTGAAGATGATGAAGACTGTATGCAGCTTGACTGATTTAGTTTACTTCCTTGATGCATTGTTTCCCCAGGCCCCATTTTTAGTATGTGATATTTGGGAACAGACAATCTGCAAAAGGGGTTTTTTTTCCCTTTAATACCTTTCTTAACCATCCATGCTATACATTGATTTAATACACATTTTTTTTGTGAAGACACATTTTCCTAAAATCTGGATTTCACCCTAATAGCGTGAGATAAAAGTAAAATATTTAATCTACACTTATCAAAATATGAAATGTTAAAAACTATTTATACTGTGCTAACCTCAGGGGTTGGTTTGTTATATAAAAAGCATCATGTACATTGTGCATTTTCCTTTACACCTGCTTATTCTGCAGTGGATTGTAAACTTTCAGGTGTCTACTTTGAGCAATAATACTTAGGCTAAGACTTTACTTCTGTTACGTTTTTGAGGGAAATATGGACGAGATCTTGATATTCATGATCAAGCTAGGGTTTTATTCATTACTTCAGAATTTAAAGGGATAAAACACCTTGAACCTGCTCTTTAAAATATAGGATGAGGTCTTTCCCTTTAAAACATTACGTGCCAGAGGGGAGAGGGAGTGGGGCTCCAGGATTCAGGTCCTTTACACTCCTGAATTTGATTTGTGCTTTTCCAGCAAGAACCCCAACCTTCAGAAGGCAAATCCGCCTGCTTCAGCTGCCTGCCCCTGTGGAAAACCAGTCTGTCGTTCCCAGAATTAGGAAGAGCTTGCTGTGGAAGACTGTGTGTGAGAGAGCGAGAGCATGTGTGCCTGTGTGGGAGGTTGGGTCTGCGGCTGAGAGTCATTTAGATGTACAGAGGATCCGTCGCATAGCATCTCATTCAGGCTTGGCTCTGAAACCTGTGGCATTCTCGCTTGGCCAGCTGCTGCCGCCCGTGCCTCTGTTTTAATTTAGCAGGATGTTTGCTGCCATGGCAGCCAGCAGCATCCACTGCCGCAGCAAGGCAGAACCATAGATCTAAAAATGCAGGTGGAATACTAAAATACAACGGAGGCTCAAGCAGGGCTGGGCTTCGTTCCTTCCTTTTTGCTGTCCCTGGGCTCTGCTGCGGAAGCTGTACTTAACCACACTGTGTCAGCTCATTTGAGCAAAGGGTTGCAGACCTCCATCAATGACTGGCTGCTGAGAAGCAGGGCTGTGGGGCGGAACGAGAGACTCCCTGCTTTGCTTCACCACCTTGCATTTCGGAACGCAGAAGCATTAGAGTGAAATGTGGACGCACCATCCTGCTGAGACATACGATTGGATGAACACAGGAAAACGTAGTTTGCTTCCTGGGCGACTTTTCAGCTGGAGCAGAGTCTTTCGTGAACTCTTTTTCTGTTTAAGACGTATTTACGCAAAATGTTTGTAAGTACTGCTGGCCTGCGAAGTGACGTGGCAAGCTCAATTGTGGGAAAATGATTGTGTCTACCCCGTCTCGACAATCTCCTCTCTGTGCCTGAGCCTGAGCTTTTGTTGAAGTGCACGCGCTAAATAAAACCCAAAAGGGGCAGTTACAATTGTAGTGCAAAAAGACAATATGAAGTCCCATTGAAAGGAGGAAGGCATTAGAACCATGCAGCAGGCAACCGAGCTCTCTGTGTTTCGCGGTGGCAAAGAAGTAAAGAGAAAGGGGGCTTGTCTTCAGAAACAAAAGTCTCTGACCAACCTTTCCCTCACCAGTGAAGGGGAGAGGAGACCCACCCTGCGCATTTCCAACTGGTTTGGAAATGCTGCAAAGGCTAGCCAGCGAGAATCCAACTATGCAGAAAGAAGGTCGCTCTCAAGGTTTCTCTCTCGGTCTGTGCAGTCGCTGTACCATGGCAGCGGCTCAGGAGCCTGGAGTCTCTTGCCTGCAGGAGGCAGCCAGTCCTGTGCTGATGACTTAGAGGACTGGTCCGGGAGAAGAGGGTTGGAAAGAGAAAGTGATGAAGACAGCAGGTCTGAAGATGAAACTGGGTCCTCCAAGCCAGGCAGTATAAGCCGAAGTTGGGCTGAAGAGGAGGGAGAAAGCTGTCTGCGGGAAGGCACCGCTCACCTGGATGAGGATGTGATCCTCACCATGCTGGGCGACCTGGAACAAGCACTTTACAGTGACTTACTAGGTGAGTCCAGGTTGCTGGTGAGAGGATTCGTGGTAGTCAGTTACCTTCCAGTGTTTAGACTGATTTTGTTGTTGTTGTTAATGTATGTGCTTAAAATTCTAATTTCTTGTTTCTGGAAATGATTTTTTTTTCTATCTTGGAAAACTGAACTGTGAGTATCAGTTTTGTAATTTAATCAGGAAAAGTCAATAGCCTCAGTTGTGGGTATCACTGGCCTGGAATCTAGGGTATCCTAAAGGTCAGGATGCTTTTCAGGTAGTCTTTCATGAAGCCTTGTTTAACTTCCTTCAAGGTGACCTTATCTTACATGTGTAATGAAGACGGACCGGTCTCCTGGGGAAATTTCTGCTTTAATTTGCTGCCTTGGAATTACCTAAATAGATGGATGCTCCCCTTTGGTGTTTCAAGCATCCTTCATGCAGAGGCCTGTGCGCTCTTTCCTTACTTCTGCTCTCTCTCCTCCCCCATCTCTTCCCCTTCCCTCCCCGCTTTCCCCTCCCTCCCCCCTATCTGGGAACAGTGGCTCCTGTATATGGATCTTATAAGTAAATTGTGGAAATAACTGTTAACTGTCTCATACTTTACAAACTGGGCCCTTTTAATGACTCAACATTCAGTGGTAACCTGACATAATTTTTAACTAGATGTGAGGGCTCTTACAGTAAAACTTTAAATGTCAGCCTCTCCACCTACCTAACACATGTACCTAAAGAAATGTCCACATTTAATATGTCTACATGCAATTTTCCACACATAGATTTACATCACATAGGCTCCTAAAAATCTCTAAGACTAAGCCATAGTACATTATATTCCATGTCAGTGTGGGTTTTCAGAGTGGACTTGGTATGGTGTTCTGTAAGTTCAGAATCACTTCCCCCTGCCCAGTGATGTCTGTTTCCCACACGCACACAGATGGTGCTAAGTACAGATTTGTTTTTATTCTCTATGTGAATGTCCTGTGACAAGGTGTTTTATGAGGTTGTCTGGGATGTTTTAGGGAGCAGCTTTGGAATGAGAGAGCTTAGAGAGACAGCTGAGGCAAATATGGCTCAATTTTTCATGTCAGTTCAGCTTGGAAAGAGTAATGATTTCAAGGTTTGGGGACTAGTGCTTTCTGAATGTAAATCCGCCAGGTACTCAGATGCCAGAGATGTATTCCCACAGCATTGTATGATTTGGGTGAGGAACTGCTTCTCATAAAGGAAGCTCTGCATAGTACAAAGACAAGAGGAAGTCTTGATCCGTATGCCTTTTTCTCCTTTTTTCCTATCTCTTTTTGATCCTGTGGAACTGTAGAATCAAAGACTAGCCATCTTTGGCTTATGAAATTGTAAGCATTCATCTTGTTCTAAGTGCCTTCTGTGTTAGGATTTTCAGTGATATGAGCAGAGTATAGTCCCCCAGGCAGTGTTTTGGGGTTGCTGTGTTAAATTATTGCAAGATGTGCTTTGGTATAAATATGAAAGCTTGCTTACTGTGCATAAATAACCCGGATTATTGCTGCCACCGGATAGTCTCCCTGTAGATGTACGCATGCTGTGCATTTGAACTGAGATCTTGCTTATCACATTCACATGCTTGTTCTCTGCAAGCGCCCCGCCCCCTTTCCCACTGGTGCCAGTACTCAAAAGTGCCAGCAAGAGTAAAGGGAAGAGCGCAACCAAAATGGTCTGTATGAATAATCATATTTCCATATGAAGCACAACAAGGAAATTCTCTAAACTGTGATGACTTAGGTTTGTAGAATTTCTGCTGTCTTCTTACTAGGTTCTGTTTCTGACTCAAAATGGCCTCTTATAAGTTAGCTTTGGCCAAGTTTTCATGAGTTCAACATTTTACTGTTGAGTGTCCTATTAAGTTCGATAGGGTAGGGTCTATGCTATAAACTTATAGGACAACAGTTAAAATGCTACTATGTTGCTATTGCCCATTTTCCCCCATACCTACACAATGTCAAGATTTTAAAGATGAGTCTAAAATTTTTGTCTGAAAAAAATCACAGGTGGGGTCATCCACGAAAGTAGGGTTACTTTTCAAAATAAGATAGGCTTTCAATAACAACATGTGGATTCTATAAAGGACCCAGTTATATAGAATCAGGTTTCACACATATATAATGTGATTTCTAGTAAAAGATGATAGTGTGATAGTGTTAATTATAATACGTATAATTAAAGCGTGCGTACTAAGGGAAGACCACCCAAATTAAATTCTCTATTTTGCACTAGGAGTGACTCAGAAGCACTTCATTGAACCTGCTACACTGGAAGCTGTTGGAAAGAACTTTGTGCCGATGCTAAAGTATATTAGAGATTACACAGTTTTTAAAAAATGCATGGAGGCCCTATCATTGTGATTGGCAAATATAAGAAGCCTCCTTTGGGAGTCATAGTTGAGCCTGAGATTGTACAAATGGAAAAGCCTGAATCTTTTTTTGTTTGTTTGTTTAATTAAATTCCTCATGTGTATTGGTATTATAACTTTTCTT
Organism: Acomys russatus; assembly: GCF_903995435.1. Classification (NCBI taxonomy): domain Eukaryota; kingdom Metazoa; phylum Chordata; class Mammalia; order Rodentia; family Muridae; genus Acomys; species Acomys russatus. The sequence continues at coordinate 30,672,921 of NC_067167.1, read as the reverse complement.
TGCTTGCTAAGCAGTTTATATGAGTGTGTCCCTTTATTTGGCCTTTCCACCGCCCACCCCCCCCCAACACTCCCTCAAAGCATTAGTACATCATTTGAATACCACTGTGAAGGGCATTGCTGTCTGTGCAATCTTAGTTTTTATCTTGCCTTTCGTGGGTCACTGAAATTATTTACTGCAATACATTTTGCTTGGGTTATTATCCTTCAAGGGGATGAATAAGGCAACAAAGATGATTCAGTGCATAAGTGTTGGAAGACTGAGATTCATCCGCTTGTTTGCCACAAGTTGCAGAATGTCAAGTGCAATGATTGTCATTAGGAGGAAATCAGAGCTGGGAGGAAGGAGGTCACTATAGTTGTGACATTTGAGCAGGCCTACATAAACAAGCCCAGACTTCCACTGGAAGTATCCAGGGACATAACACTCCTATTGGGCTACAAAAAGGAAATAGATAAAGCTATTCAATGAAACAAAATGTTTACTGTGATTGTGCTTAACATTATTAATATTAAAACCATATGGGGAATGATTCAAATACCAATTCCAATATTGTGCTATTTGACAAATAGTTAGGACACAGCCTAGTTGCAAGTGGGTCTGGGACAGGGAGCATATAGAGATGCAGCCTGTGTGTGTGTTTCAGGCCAGTGCTTAGCATCTGCCTTTCCCCAGTGGTCTCTACACTTCCCTCCTCACATAGTCTCCATTATATCCTAATCTTTAGATTTCTTCACCATTTTAGCCCCACTCTGTTGCTTCTCCTTTTCCTTTGGCTGTAATTATATTCTTCCATCATCCTTTAATTTTTTTTCTCTGCAAAGTTGTAGCAGATTACTTGGGGGTGGAAAGTGAATATCTCAGTAGCCATTTGTCAATGACACTGTATCATATTAATGAGACTTATGCCTACAATTTCCAAAGAGGATGTGGCTGGTATCTTGGAGCTTACAAACCATCCTAGTTTCTCAGGATGTTAATCTACGGGATTAGGGATTGCATGGTGCAAATTCCATGTGAGTAGGTTTATTCCACACACATGCTGTCCCATCTTATTTTTTTCTATTTCTTAAAATAGTTTCTTCCAACGAAGCAATCCAATAAAACCTCTATTTGTAATAATAATACTGTAATTAAGTGTAATTTGGCTGTAAAAATAATCATTTACAGGCGAGTGGGAACAAGTTTGCAGACTGGCAGCAGACTAGTGGCTGGGTGGGCAGATATTCAGGCAGGGTGCTAATGAACAGAGCAGTAATGTTTGTCTGAGACCGATAGTAAAGGGGCCATCAGTAGGCTTTTAGGAGTTGAGTGGTGCCTAGGAACAGTGTAAGTTTTTTCACTTGCTTTCAGAGCACCTGGACCCGCTGACTAGAACTTACGCAAAACAGTTGTGGCTCACCTCTCAGAACTATTTCAACCATCAAACTGGCCTAGTGTCGGTAGGAGAGGTGTAGAGTTTTCACTGTTGAAGATGGAGGCAAAGTGTGTGTATACTGTGTATACATTCTCCATGTGCAACACAGCTCAGTTCCACAGGAGGGTTTCTGAATCTGCTCCCTGCCCCCAACAACAATCATAAACTATGATTACAGAGATTGCACTTACATGTGAAGTTTACATTTGAATTTTGGTCTGAGTACTAAGGAAGTATATCAGTAACATGACTTGGTACGTAGAACATTAAAACAGAGTGTAAATGTACCTTTTGCCTTGTCTGCTTGATGATTTTATAATGTAATTTAATATGTTTCTGTTCTTCTCTTTCCTTTCTGCTTTCTGTTGAGTTTTCCTTCTACACTCCTTCATCCTTTGATCCCTCACTTTCCCCTCTTAATCCATTTATTCCAGTACCTTCCCTTTTTTTTTTCTTTCTCTCTTTTATCTCTCTTTTTTTGTTGTTGTTGAAAACGCATATTCTGATCATGGTATTTCTGCTCCCATCTCCTCCCACATATCCCCCCTGCCCCTGTCTCTCCATCCATCCAACTCCATTCCTTGGTCATCAGGGAAGTGCAAATCAAAACTACCTTGAAGTTCCACTTTACACCAGTCCAAATGGTCAAGTTCAATGAAACCAGTGGCAGCTCATGCTGGCAAGAATGTGGGGAAAGGAGAACACCCATCCATTGCTGGTGGGAGTGCAGACTTGGACAGCCACTAAGGAAAGCAGTGTGGCAGTTCCTTGGGAATAGATCTTCTTGAACACTCAACTGTACCATTCTTGGACATATATGCAAAGAACTATGCATCCTTTCCTTTTATCTCTTCCCTTCTTCATTTCCCCTTCTACTCTTATTTTCTGCTTCCTTTTTACATTTTCCTTAAGGTCTCTATTCCCCTCAGCCACTCTGCTTCCTTTTACAATCTCATGTTATTCCTATGTCAAGACTCACCCGTTTTAAATGGGACTGGGTTGGAAAGGATTACTTAGCCACAATCACTGTTTAATGACACTTCTGCACCCAAAAGATGAGTAGTCATGTGCAATACCTGTGGTTGCCACACTATCAGAGGTACTTGTTTCATGCCCATTAGAAAGATGTGTTTAGGTTTATATACCTAGTGTGTGCTTAATCTGTGGTGTCACCATGTGGATGTTAGTTTCCTATGCAGAATATAGGGGTAATTGAAAATAAAGCTATCCAGTTTCGAGAATCTTGGTCCATGAGTCTAATAAGAGAACCAGAAATGTTTCTGTGAGAAAAGGCCTCCCTCTCAGCCTTCCTCATTGCCGAATGTATATTGCTATGTAAAGAAGCTCATCTCAGCAACTTTGAATGTGCTTGAGAGTGGGTAATTGTTGAAATCAGCAGATCCAAATAATTTTACATTTTTAAATTAACCCCGGTGGCTAGAAGTACTGTATACTGTACTTCCAAATGTCTCTAATGTTGTAATGGCTATGAAGATAGACTCACTTGTATTGTAGTGTTTGTGCCACTTTAGAATTTGTTTTTTGTGATATCAATGTGTTGCTATTGTGAAAAAAAAAAAAAAAAAAAAAAAAAAAAAAACAAGTGGCAATTTTCAGATGATAGGAGTCACCCGGACTACCCTACCTCTCTTTTGTCTTTAAGGACAGGGGTTTATTTATATTTCTCATCTGTGTAACCAGTTGTCCTTGAACAGACCGTGCCATGAACAGTGAATTTTCTTATGTTCATTTCCAGGTGAAGATCCTGAGACTAGGAGAATGCGCACAGTGAAGAACATAGCTGACCTGAGGCAGAACTTGGAAGAGACGATGTCCAGTCTTCGTGGGACCCAGATAAGCCACAGGTACTGGCAGTTCTGCCTATATTTGGAGGGACAAAGAAAAACCACAGTGCAACATTTGTTGCATATCTCTTATGTTGATAGAGAAGACATTTTCTTCCATTTATACATTTATACATCAATAACCCTTAAGCAGGGTGTGCCAGGCATCTTGTTCTTTCCATCTTGTCTCCTATAGAACTTCCTATCACACTGAGTTAGGTGGTCAACTACAATTATTTCTAGTGAGATGGTTTTCATGTCTTCCAGACCATCAGAAAATCCTGGTAAGGTTTCAGGCAAGCATGCCCACAGCTAACTTTCTGCATTGGTCTGAGGAACTTTAGATGGGTGAAATTCAGTTGTATCTCTTTTCAAGAGTGAAACAATGCTTGGTTAATTTAAGGTGTAGTGGTTGCCTTTCTTTTGAAAGCAGCCACTTCTAATAAATGTGATTTCCCACATTTTGACATCTGTAGAGATGACTAGAATCAGAAGATACATCTATGCACTGTTCACATCCATGAAAGTGATGAACTTCTAGCCGCAGACACTCAACTCTAGCCTTTCTTATCATATCGTATCTTGCCCCATAGCCTCAGAGACCCAGAGTACAATTATCCCTCCACTTTGTCTGACAGCACCCTGGAGACAACGTTTGATACTACTGTGACAACTGAAGTAAATGGAAGGACCATCCCCAACCTGACAAGCCGACCTGCGCCAATGACCTGGAGACTGGGTCAGGCATGTCCTCGTCTACAGGCTGGAGATGCCCCCTCAATGGGCGCTGGATACCCTCGAAGCGGTACCAGCCGGTTCATCCACACAGACCCCTCCAGGTTCATGTATACGACGCCTCTGCGCAGAGCCGCTGTCTCGCGTTTGGGTAACATGTCACAAATGGATATGAGCGAGAAAGCAAGCAGTGACCTGGATGTGTCTTCTGAAGTGGATGTCGGTGGATACATGAGCGATGGAGATATCCTTGGCAAGAGTCTGAGAGCTGATGACATCAACAGTGGGTAAGTGGCCCCAAGCATGGCAGCATTATTTGGCCAGGAGGGGTATATGAAGATGTCACACATTTCAAGGTATTCAGAGGTGGCCTAAGACCACCAGAAAGCCCAGATGTTTACATTATGATTCATAAAAGTAGCAAAATTGCAGTTATGAAGTAGCAACAAAAATAATTTTATGGTTGGGGGGTTACCACAACATGGGAAAGTGTATAAAGCGCCACAGCACCAGGAAGGTTGAGAACCACTGGTCTAGAGAAATACATGTGTCCTGTATTTTTCATAGTAGTCTTACATGTTCCTAAGTAACAGATTTTATAGTTACTTAGGGTGTGGGAAGGAGACAGAAGGATTTTTGCTAAACTGTTCGAGTTTCTGTTTTTGGCCTGGCTGCTTCTAGCAGCTTTAAGGAACAAATAATTTGTGGCATCGTTCAATCATGAGCACCCAATTTAAGTTGCAGAGAAAATCATTTCAGAGTTGAAGGATAATACATTTTATATCTTTGTGCTCTGTGTGCATGTGTACAATGGTGTACATGGGGACAATTTTGAGTTCTGAGTAAGGGGCAAGTGCTAAAACCCAGATGTGACACAGAGAGGGCTAAAAAAGAAAGCACATAAGTCATGCTTCCTGAATTGAGTAGCTATAGAGGAAGCAAATACTTCAAAAGAAAATTGATAAGATAACGTTGAAAGATGAGCATGGAAGGCGAAACTCATTCAGTAAGCTTTCCAAAGTGTTGCTTTCAGAATCAGAGGGACATTGGGTTAAGCACCATTCCATAACATTTCTCTTGACTTATAAGCATGGAAGGTGAACATTTAAAGGTGAAATGTGAGAAACAGGGCTGTTTTGGCATGTCTTGACATTATGATGCAAGGAGGGTGAGCTGTGCATTATATTCAGGGGAAACTATTATGCGGAGATTATGAATATCAGTAAGTTATGGAGATATTGATGATTCGGGAAAGACTGGGTTAAGGGAAGCAGACAAGGGAAGTGAGAGGCTTGGATCCAGATTTCAGAAACTATTGTAAGAGTTCAGGCATGCAATAGGATATAAAGTTTGTAGAAAATCTAAAACGCTCTTGGGATAAAGATAGCATGCATATATCCCATCTCAATAGAGACCATTGGAAATTGTGGGCTTAAACTCTTGAGGGAAAATAATTCAGAGGGAAGAAATGTGATAAACTACACTGTGAGTGGGTGTGCATACATGTGTATACTTATATGAGTGCATGTGAACATATATGTATGTATTTATTACAATGTGTCTGTTAAGTTTGTCTTATGTGCTGAACAGAATTCTGGGCACCGAGAATGTACAGTCACAGATAGTAGAAATACAATGCTTGACCACATGGAACTCAAATGCAAGAAATTTTGCATGTACATAAGTATTCATTTTTAATTAGTTAATACTATGCATAAATATTTATATACAGATATGTCTATATACATATATACCCATGCACAATTGAGCTCTGCATATGATAGTTATTATAAGCACCCCAACACACAGGGACACTCTGTATTTTCCAGTCTTCTAATCATATTAATTAATACTTGTTTAACACTCAGAGAAATTGCAAAATCTTATTACTATAATGAAGAAGCTCATTTCTCTTTCATGTAAAACTGTCCTGGTGTTTTCTTTCGTTATATTTTTACCTATTTATTTGTGTGTGTGTGTGTGTGTGTGTGTGTGTGTGTGTGTGTGTGTGTTAGCATGCGTGCCTGTCTGTGGGTAAACACATCAAGGTGCGCAGGTAAAGGTCAGAGAACAGCTTACAGGAGTTGGGTTCTCTCCTACCACCAAGATGAGCCCTGAGAGTCCAACTCTTGTTCTCAGGCTAGAGGAGCAAATTTCTTCAAATACCGACTCTTCTCGGTTTCCCTCCTCATTTTGGTCTTCACATGGGGAATCTAAACCACACTCGTTTAGAGGATAAGAAAGTTAATATTTCTGCTCTTGTCTAATCAGGTTTCCAGTATTATACCTTTCACTATTAAAAAAAAATAGCAACAAAGATAAAAAATAAAATACATCAAGAAACCATGTCAGTCAGACCTGACAGTTTCCCACTCATGTCCAGGGTGCTTCCATGGCCACAGCCACCTGCAAGAGGCAAGAAAATATGGCTCAGCTTTGTGCCATGAAGGGAAAGGAGACAGATTTGATGATGGCTGGCTGTCACCCCCCTACATTGCCTACTGAGGGAAAAGCCGTGTTTTTAGGTCTTTTGTTCTATTTGATTTGTTTCATTTTTCATTTGGAGTCTAATTCCGACTTCTGGTCTTTTTCCACTTCGTCTCCACCAGTCTTTCTTAGGAAGTCTATTAAATGTGCATCACTTATCTACATGTTTTATGTATGAAAGCTGTATCAAAAGTTCACTGCAAGATAGTCAGCAGTTTGCTCTTCTCTATGATAGCAGAGATAAGATTGAAGACTCTTCCCTTTATGGTGTAGAAGAGACAGACTTTTAAAGCATCGGATTGGTCTGTTCTCTGGGTGAAAAGTGACTATGCTCTACATGGGATGTGTCTGGCCTCAACTAGAGGTTGGTTGGAGGACACTGTGCTAAGGACCCCTTGCCAGAGTTTGCAGTATGCCACTGTCAGAATCTCAATGTAGAATTTAAATGTGGGGCAAATGAGAAGCTCAGAGCTATCCCAAGAAAGTTTTAATTTGATAGTACTTCCTTTAAGTGATATGAAAACTATTGCTACATCTCATTAAAAAAAAAATAGAATCATAGGCAGGCATGGTGGTGCACGCCTTTAATCCCAGTGCTTGGGAGGCAGAGGCAGGCAGATCGCTGTGATTTTGAGGCCAGCCTGGTCTACAAAGGGAGTCCAGGACAGCCAAAGCTACACAGAGAGACCATGTATTGTAAAAAAAAAAAAAAAAATCACAAATTTGCTTGCTCTTCACAATTTTTCAAGTAGTTTTGCTGATTAAAGGAACAAAAAGCTTAATAGGCAAAATAAAAAGGAATGGTTTAATTTAGCTTTTTTCTGTGACACCACGAGGAATGTCATCATAAGGTCATTGCAAATGAGAATGAAGTTGCATTTCTCATGTACTCTGGATAGAAATGGTAAAATTAACTCAGTTGGCATTCTTGGAATTCAGAATTTCCTGAAGCTTGCAGAGGCATATCTCAGATGTCTTCTTTTGGAATTACTTCACACACTTGGGGATGTGAAGCTGTCAGTAATTAGGCATGAGTCAGAGGAAGGGACTCATAGCCGTAATAAGTTGAAAGGGTGCATTTATGAAGCAAAAAAAGAAAAGTTGAGAAAAAAAAGTTATGTATCTGAATTGAGTGGAAATTGAAGTTGCCATTAGATGCCACAGCGGTAAATAGTTATGTGCATAGGACAGAATGTTAAAATTGTCATTGAGTCATTTGACCCATATATGAAAAAATTAAGACTTCTGAGGGACAAAAATTTAAAATATCAAGTGAAATATCCTTTGGTCCTGCTAATGCTTCTCCCCAAAGTCTCCTAAAAGCTTGGGGTGATTGACACAGCCTCAACAACTGAAAGGCATTAGAACCTATGCTTCTCTTTCTTGTGACCCCACATGTTCCCAACACTGTCTCCTTCTCCAATTTCATGCTTAAGATACTAGGCACTTCATGCTAATGTAGAAACTTTCATAGAACAAATAGCTGTCAACTAGGCACTAGTCACACTGTGCTATTCCATTATAGGCAATGATCTACATCATACACACATATACACATACCCTGACAAATGTATATACATTGCACAATATATATTATATGCACAATGTATACATATATACACACACACACATAAACAGGAACATACATATATACATACGCCCCACATGTTATTTTTACCGTTGCTATCTCAACATAACCAGAAGTAAGCTTATCATTGCTATCCTTTCCATTTACTGCTGACTCAGTTGACTCACAGATGACTGAAGTCTGTTCAGATCCCGCACAGCAAGTACCTAGCAGCACTATAGAAATAGAGAGTCAAGTGTGGCAGTAAAGCTGGAAATCACAGAAACCAACTCCAGGACGTCAAAGGCAACTAAAAGCTAGGGGTTGTGGATCATGCCTGTAATCCTAGGACACAGGAAGCTGAGGCAGGAGGATTGCCATGAGATAGACCTCACTCTGGATTACATAGTGAGTTTTAGGTGAGGTGGGGGCGCAGAGTAAGAACCCATCAATCAATCAATCAGTCAATCAATCAATCATTATCAATCAATCAATCAACAAGCTATACATATGTAACTTATACAATAATGCCACAATTTCTTTTTAATAATTTATTGTTTTAATCAGTGTAAAAATCAACTAGTTTTCTCGTGACATTTTGCACATGTTTAGTTTTGGTAGAGTCCCTTCCATTTCCACCTTTGCCTCTTCTCCAACCTTCTGCCTAGGGCATTGCAACTGAACTTTTCACCCTGGTCATTGCATCGCCCTTGGGGATCCACATATCCCATTATTCTCCACACACCAGTTTCCTTTTGTCATTTCTTGTGTTTATTTCCAGGGCTACTGGAGTCTCCTATGACAGGTCTTACCCATTCCTGTAATTTGAAGACTTTCCCAATTTTTTTTATTCTAGCCATTTCAACATTTAAGGTTTTGCATTTTATTTATTTAGTGTGTGTGTGCTGGCGTTAAAGGCACATGCCACCACACCCGGCTGATATATTGATTTGTTTTAATTAAATTGAAAACAAGTTTTGCTTTCTTTCTGATGAGAGTATTAATATGTAAAAGGATTTAATAGAGTTTGTTCAGAGTAGCTATTGAAAATCCACAATACAGTAGATGTATTAAGTCCTGTAGATAAAGTCCCTTAACTTTCTGATGGTTAATGTATTTGCAATTCTTTTCAGGTACATGACAGATGGTGGGCTCAGCCTATATGCTAGAGGCTTGAACAGAGTTCCAGACACAGCATCTTCCCGGGATGTCATACAGAGAGGAGTCCATGACGTGACAGTGGATGCGGACAGGTAATCCCATCAGCATATAAGATGCTGATGTGCATAAAGCCATTTCACAAATAAGGCCACAAGAGATTTGCAGCATAAACTACAGCTTCTACTCTGCAATATTTTTAAAAAGATATGCTAGACCATATCATCCCTGTAATACTGAAGAAAATATATTGTTGATCAAAAACACTTAAAATTTTAGTATCAATGAGAGGAAAATTTAACAGCATATACTTATTTTCTTAATTTGAAAAAGAAAAAACAGTGTTAATGTTTTTCTATCAGTTCAGATGCATTTGGATTTACCTGGAGGCTAACTGCATGAGTATAAGAATGTATTTCAAACCATCAATTACAATAAGTCCAATAAACTTGATGCCTCTCTGGAGAGTACTTTGAAGACAAGTAGATCTTGCTTTAGGCTAATATCTTGTTCTCTATTATCTCCAGCCCAGAGAGAGAGAGAGAGAGAGAGAGAGAGAGAGAGAGAGAGAGAGAGAGAGAGAGAGAGAGAGAGAGAGAGCACACACGTGTGTATGCACATGTATGAATTTAGACATAGTCATTTTTTTACTAGAACTGTTCTGTTGACTTTTATCAGAATCATTATTTGAGATCAGTGTCTAAGTCAACCAGTATATATTTGCGATCCTGATTTATTTAGCCTCTCACTACAACATTTTAGTTTATTGAGCAAAAAGACATTTCCCATTTCTGTAATCACAAATCAGTACATAGGATAGTTATTTAATTGAGTATTTATGATGAATATACTAAAACCTAAGATATCCACATCCTGAAATAAGAATGTGTACAGTTTAGTGTATATTTTAAAGCTATACTCAAAAGGCAGGTAAATGAATTTTGATACAAGTTTTCAGTATCATTTCTGACTTGTACTCCATCAATACCTTAAATCATGTTAAGCAGAGGAATAATCTTGACTCTCACCAGCAGACATACTTTATCCCAGTCAGTGTAGTCTCTCTGTATGTATGTGTTTGCACACATGCTTGTGTGTCCATATGAGGTATGCAGGTATGTGGGAAAATTTTTTCTCCCCTCTACAATCTGAATTTCTTTTTAAATATATCCGGTCACCGACTTTTATACTAACCTCATTCCTAATCCCTGAATCCCACCCCCCAATCCTTTGAACAATCTAAACTAATTTCTAATTCAGAGCTTTGTCTTGCTAGTTTTGTACATGGGGTGCTCTTTAGCATGACCTTTTCCTTGCGCCTGCAGCCTCAGCTCAAGGTCAAGTTCTTCGGGGAGTATTACCATAGCAGAACAGGTAAACTTCTTCCTGGACACCTTCTGTGTTTGTTACAATAGGCAGCCGTAGATGCAAACCACGTCACCATCATCGTCCATTGAGGTTTTAACCAACGCTGTTTTTGTGAATGAGCGTACGTGGCATATGCTCACTTTGTGTATTCTATCAGGCTAAGCAGAAGGGCCCTTTTTGGATGCTAAGCAAATGAGAATAGACAAGAGCACAGGCACTTCAAGGATGTTTCGGGGAGGTAATGGATTAAGGGGCAGGAGACAGAGATTAGAGGGTAAGACATTCACAGTACTGGCTACATATTAAATTGTCCCAGTGGTGTATGTATTGCTACTTTGCAGTGAAGATATTAAAGGTTATGGATGATAATGGAAGAACACATGAGTCAATACAAAAGTAAAGTGACTTTGGGTTGAAGATAATTAAACAAAAGAAAACAAAACAAAAAAACGACACCACTTGTCTTCACCTTTAAGGCTCACCCTAGGTTCCATCTGATGAATTTCAGGCCAACAGATAGATCCAAACAAGTATCTAATAAATTAGGGCCTACAAAAACACTGAGCTCCCCTGCCCCGCCCTTCCCCAATGGTGTAGATCTGGACCAAAGTACCACCCGAAAACAGATTAAAGATGCAATTTTATAGACTCTGTCAAGACTTGCAGAATCAGAGACTCTGGATCTGGACCTAGTGACCTGAGCTTCACCTTACACTCCAGATGCTCTAATGTACAGGATGCAAAGAACCATTATAGGAAAATGACAATCAGATGTTGTGCCTATTGGAACATAAACGCTCAAATATAAAAGCCAGAGAGAATAGCAAGTGTTAATACAGACCAATGGCAACACCTTTAAGTTAGGAAAAAAATAGTGGCTTATTATACCTGGGAGAAATTGTATGTGAAACTCAGCTTTTGGGTTATTATTTAACAGAATATTAAAAATAATAGTTTGTGGAGATAACATAACAAATTATTCACCTGTGCAAGTTACATAGCAATAGTGTCATGGTATGGTTCATTTTTTTTTTCTGAAAAAGATGGGGGTTCTGTTTTATTATAGACTGATCTGAAACTGTTTTTAAAAACTCTGTGTCAAGGAAATGAATCAAGATGTGTATCACTTAAATGAGTGTTATAAAATAACGTAGTTATGGCTAGCTTTCTGTTAAGCATCCTGTTGTATTAGAAAGTTATTTTAGTTGTGCTGCCTGTTAAAAATATGACAAGAAAGTTCAGATAGAAGATACCTTTTTTCCCCCAACAACCAAGATGAAATTACTATAAATGAGGTCACATAAAAACCCATTCTTTTCTCATTTGTCTTAGCTTTTTTCACCCTAGCACCTTAAATCTTGCATAGTAAGAGGTAGGAGAAGTACAATGAGAAGACTGTATTAGACACACACACACACACACATCCCAGATCATACGGCACTAATGAAGCCATTGAATTCCATGTCTTTGCCATCCTCTTCTGCTCACTTTCTCTCTTCTTTTCTAAATTAATTGATAAATTAACTTATTAATTCACTTTACATCCCAATGCAGCCTTGTCCTTCCTCTCCTCTCTTCCCACCATCCCTCCCTCTTCTCCTTATTCCCCTCTCCTTATCCCCTCAGGAAAGGGAAGCCCCCTCCACCAACCCACCCCAGCGCTTCAAGTCACATGAGACCTGAGGGCATCCTCTTCTCTTATGGCCTAGTGAGGCAGCCCTTCCAGGGGAGATTGATCAAAAAGCAGGTAAAAGAATCCATGTCTGTGACAGCCCCTGCTCCCTTTATGAGGGGACCCACAAGAAGCCTGAACTGCTCATAAGCTACATCTGCGTAGGGGGCCAACCTCCAGTCCACCCATGGTGCTTCACGCTCCACAAGCACCTTTGGGTCCTGGTTAGGTGGCTCTGTTGGTCTTCTTGTAGAGCTCTTGTCCCCTCTGGTCCTTCTATCATTCCTCTCTTCTACAAAGCCTGAGACCCATCCTGTTGGAGAGGCCAGTCCCTGGCTCTGCTAAGCTTACAGAATGGAGCCTAGCATAGCTGTCCTCTGAGAGGCTTCACCCTTCAGCAGACAGAAACAGATGCTCAGACTCGCAGCCAAACATGGGGGCAAGCTAGGGAGTCTTCTGCTTACTTTCAAAGCACACCTACCTTCAACATGCTATTCATCTTTCTGTTGCGCAGTCTCGTATCTGCTGTTATACCTTTACATATTTGTTTTGCTCATAGAATGTGAGATTCTTGAATGTACACTGACCTCTGGTTTTGTATCCCCAATGCCTGCCACACCAAGAGATTTCGATAATGATTTCTCCACACAAATAAACATATCAGCTTCTAAGATATAGATATGTGACTTTAAAATGAAAACAAATACTGCAAAAATGATCATACTTCTTAAAGAGTTTTTAGGCACTATAGAGAATGATAAAAACAATAAAAGTCCTTCTGTTTAAGTTACACTGTTTTTTTTTTTAACTCAGTGGTATATTTATATTTCTTAGATTTTATAAAACGCTCTCTATGAAGCAAAATACACTGAAATAGCAGTGGACCCATCTGACTAGAATAGCAAAATATTCTATTATATTTATTTCTCATTGAATATTTATTTGTTTGTTAATTTGATGTGTATGAGTATTTTGTCTGCATGCATGTTTATGCACCACAGGGCACACTGAGACCAGAAAAGGGCATCAGATCCCTTGGAACTGGAATTACAGATGATTGTGAGCCTTGTATGTGTGCTGGAAAATCAAACTCGGGTCCTCTGGAAGAAAACAAGTGCTCTTAACCGTTACACCATCTCCCCAGCCCTGAGAGTATATACAGTAAATCCTGTAGATTCCATTTTGAATAACTTATGGTTAAAATGTAGCAGTGAGTAAACAGTAGCTAAATACTTCTTGTTATTAAAGTGAAAAACTGAATGTCCCTCTAGAACACAGGACTTTCAGCAGCTGGCAATGGTGTGTTTAATGGTTACTGTTGTGTGGGTACTAGTTTTTTACTCTATTTTATTTGGGGCTCCTTAATGCCTCTACCTCCCTTCCAACCCCCGACCCTGGGTATAAGAGAAAGAAGGTTAGAAGGGACAGAGAGACCAGAGACATAGTCTTCTGTAGATAGTTCTGGTTGGGTTAGGTTTGTTGGCTTCTTTGGGACAATACCAATCTCAGTTGTGAAGAAATTCAACAGTCCAGGAGAACCAGCAGCTGCCTTCTTCCTCCATCTGTCTCCTTCAAGCCCTTCCCCCTCTGTGTGTGTGTGTGTGTGTGTGTGTGTGTGTGTGTGTGAATGTGTGTTTGTGTGTGTGTGTGTGTGTGTGTGTGTGTGTGTGTCCCCTCTTAGAGTCCTCAGAATTAAACTATCTAAAGCTGGCAAAGACCACTCCTCTCTTTGAGCTATAGGAAACTGTTACCCGGTGTCAAAAAACAAACCCCTCTTTGAGCAGCATGAGGCAATTATCAGCTGTGGATAAAACAAAAGTAGTTCATATCCCACACTTGGGATTAAAAAAAAAACCTGTTTACACAACATAACTGAGTTTTTAAAGAAACCGCAACTTCTACTGCTGTATTGCTTCAAGCTATGATCATTCCTTTACTTTCTGTGTAATCTATCCCAGCTCCGTGTCCTTTGTCACCTGGGATTATAGACTATATGTAATCATTGAAGGCAGGTTGGAGACTTTCAAGAACTCTGCTAGTAATTTGGACAGTTAGTGTGTGAAGAAAGACTTACCAAAAACAGATCAAAACAACAACAACAAAATAAATAATAAAACAAACAGTGTAATTTAAACAGGTTCTTTAAAAGGGCCTCAGCTGTTCTGACACATATCCTATGGGAGATCAAAGAATTATGAGAAGAAGAACAACAAAAAAAGAAAAGCATTGAAGAGTTTAGTGTAAGAGGGGATGGAGGACAACAGAACAAGACCCTCTGCCTCTACTGAGCAAGGTGCACATGAGCTCACAGAAGGTGAAGCAGCAAGCACAGGGCCTGCACCAGATCCTCTGCAGATATAACAGTGGTTCCAACCTACGGATGGCAGCCCCTTTTGGGGGTCAAACAACACTTCACAGAGATTCCCTAAGACCATCAGAAACAGATATTTATATTATTATTCATAACAGTAGAAAAATTACAATTATGAAGTAGCAATGAAAATATTTTAGGGTTGGGGGTACTACAACATGAGGAATGGTGTTTTTCATTAGAAAAGTTGAGAACCACTGTATTGTAGCTTTCAGCTTAGTGTTTTTATGAGACTCTTGAGTGTGTGAATAAATGGGTCTGATCTTATGCCTTGTCTTGGGCTCTTTTCTGTCTGTTGGGTTGCCTTGTCCAGCCCAGATATCATAGTTTTTTTTGCTTCATCATAATGTATTTTATTTTGTCATGTTCAATTGTAGTTGTTACCTCTTAGAAGCCTGTTCTTTTCTAGGGAGGGGGAAAAACTGAGAGGAATGCAGGGAGAGGAAACTACACTCAGGATATACCACATGAGAAAAGAATCTATTTTCAATAAAAGGAGAAAAAAGAAAAAAAGGCGTTAACAGGAACCTTAGTGTGCAGTGACAGAGCAGGTGGAAATGAGAAGACATAACTAATGTCGAGTGTCTAGCTTGGTTATTTGAGTAGTAACGATGAGACTGTTTTTCCCCATTTTAATTTGTTTTTAAACATCAAAGCAAAAGCACGTACTGACATCACTGTACTTTGAAGTGAATTCTCTTGAACCATTGTAACTGATACCGCTGGTGATGCTACCTTGCAGAATGCGATATAGCCAGATTGAGGAGCTACTCACCAGGTGTGAGTAACCGAGAAACCATTCTCTCAGTCTCCAAGTATTTACGCAAAGAGCACAAACCAAAGGTCAGTGTCACCACCAGAGCACTTCTCAGAAGAGCTGGCCTAAAGCTTGCCTAAGGCTTACTTTGGTAGTAATTAAAATGTGTTAAATGCTATGTGCCCTGCTAAATCACTCTTGAATTTCTATGTGGAATGAGAAAGCAAGCCCTGACTGTTTGTCCTTGACATCTAAGCAATAAATAAGGAAGATAAAAACCACTGAAGAGGGAAATTCAGCTCCACTGTAAAGAGCGAGGAAGAACCAGAGTAACGGCAGCATCAGAAATGGAGTTCAGAGGGACAATGTCAGATTCTGTGGAGCGATGCCGCTTCAGCATTTATGTCGTACCAGTAACTTATCTAACCTAGTTTCCATGAAGCGGTAAAGGGAAATGCTTAGTGAAGAAACAGGAGAAGAAAGTAGGAAAGCGAGAAAGGCAGAAAGCACGAAGGGAAGGGCGATGCTCCCGGAAACGCTAGTAAGGGAAGCAGCAAGGGCCAGATCAAAGTGAACACAAAAGCCACAGTGAAGATGGCGGCCTAGTTGCTCCCTTGATTTCGCTACCTTTTCCTCATTGGAAACATCTTAATAGAGGAAGGATTTGCTTTGGCTTGTGGTTTCAGCGGCCTTTCTACCTTGGTAAGGAAGATATGATAGAGCAGTTTATTACGGCAGGAAAGAAAGAACAGTGACATGGGAAACAGCACTGAAAGGCACTCCTCCCATCCCCCGGCCCAATAGCCAACCGTTCACAAAGGCCTAGTGAGGCATCACGTAACTCCATAAAGGGTTTCCTTCATGCATGAGGTCAGAGCCCTCAGGATTTGAATTCCTCTGGCAAAGCCCTGAAAGGCATAGCCACAAGTTGTGCTTCGTGATGCCTTGCTCCTTAATCCAGTCAGATCGACAGCAATAATTAACCATCAGTATCTGAGCATGCATAGGGAATTTCTAGACAAACTAGGGCAGAGTTTCTCAACCTAAGGGTCGTGACCCCTTTGGGGATGCAAGTCAGATCTCTTGCATGTCCGTTATTTGTATTACAATTTATAACAGTATCAAAATTAAAGTTTTGAAGGAGCAATAAAAATTATGGTTGGAGTTCACCACAACATGAGGGACTATATTGAGGGATCACAGCATTAGGATGGTTGATAATCACTGGACGAGGTGGGGGGAGTTCATATGTGAGATACTAAACTGGGACAGAGATTATGGCTCTACTATAGATTTGATGCCTGTACTTCCTCCCTTGATATTTGAATGTGCAGCCTTGGAGAGTCATTGGATCATGAAAATAAGAATCTTTATGAAAGTATTTATTTCCCTAGTAAAGCAGATCTACAGAGAACTAGATATATCCCTTCAGTGTGAGGTTACAACAAAGCAAAAAGATAAATAAATAAAATGGCTGTCTGTGAAACAGGAAGTAGACCCTCACCATACACTATATCTACTGGCTCAGGGAGTTCTGGTCTTCCAATCTGTACAGCTGAGAAACCCATTTATGCTGTTTCAAAGCCACCAAGTCTATGGTATTTTGTTGTAGAAGTCTGGACAAATAAGCATGGTGTAGGCTGCCTGAGGGCAGAAGTAGTTCAAAAGATCTACCTCTGCAGTAGAAAAGGTGCTGTTGATGCCGGTATAGATGGGTGGGGAAAATGCTTGGTGTTTCTAATTCTGTTCCTCTGTAAAAACCCAATGCGTATGGACATTGTGGTTAGAGTACTGAGAAGACAGTCCGAATTTACAACATGACTGAACATTTCATGAAAGGATTAAAGATAATACCTTGTCAGAGAGAGAGTGAAAGCTGAGTTAAAATGATACAACCTTCACAAAAATTTCCCATATTCAATCTTCTTTTCAGTGACTTTCAGTAACTACAGACAAATGCTGTCCCTATCCTGTTATACAACAGCCTATTACCCCGGAAGGCTCCCTAATGTCTACTGCCACCAGTCTCTACTCAGATACTCAATCTTATTCAGCTACTCTTGTGTTTTAGGTCTCTACAGATTGCATTTTCAGTATATTTTGCATGAATGGGTTCCTACATTATGTACCCTTTTATCTATCACTTCTTTCATTAATCATGGCACTGAGGTCCAAGAATGTAGTATGTATATCACTAGTTTATTCTTTATTTCCCAGTCATATACCATTAGGTTGATATTTTATGGTATAATGTACTCTTTATTCACCAGTTGATGAACAATTTAAGCATCCCCATACTTCAACTACTTACAATAATGCTGCTACAAATACTCATTGTATTGAGGTATGTGTTTTATTTCTCCCTGATTGATGGCTAGATACTTAATGTCTAGGTCCTATGATAAATTTGTTTAATTAAAAAAAAATCTGTCTTCCGAATTACCACAGAGTGTCATTCCCATCAGCAATGTATGATAATTCCAGTTTCTCTCATATGTATTTTTAATAAGACACACAGCTTCTTTATTGAAATGTTTATTTCAATATTTTGGGCATTAGGAATTAATATATATCTTCTATTTAGTCAGCTTTAGAACTTTTCAAAAGTGTATTTTGTGTGCAAGTTCTTTACAAGAGTGATAATGAGTTCATAACTTTTCTACTCTTTGTTTTAAGGATATGAAGTACAAAATCTTAAATTTGGATGTTTGGACTTTATTATTCATAGTACTAAGGATTCTTTACATAACTTATGGCTAGGCAGTTAATGCTTGAAACAATTGTTCTGTAGCAAATTCAAGAGCAGATATGCTTTTTGATGTTATGCTCAGTGGCTTATACAGAAGAGAAGAAAATGTACATAATTACCCAGAATTGGCAACTGGCTGGTCGACTCTACTAATTCTCTTGCTATGGGCTTGTTTGTGAGACTGGCTACTTGGCTCTGGAGACAGAGTCTTGAGATATAGCCTATGCTAGCATCAGATGCCCATAGCCTGTGACAGCTATCATGAGTTAATGAGATTGCAGGCATATGCCACCTGGGGGTAAGCTGAATTGAGTTTGAGGCTAAGCACAAGATGCTGATAAGCCTTGAGACAAGGGTTTCTACAATACAGTGGGTGTTTAGAGTTTCATGGGTATGTCTAAAGAAAGGATGGGAATGAAATAGGGGGGTGGGCTCAGTAGCCTCTTTATACAGTGAAGCAAGACTTCCCTAACCATAGTCACTCTTACTTTTTAAATCTACCAAGCGTTGCCATTCCAATAGAATCATAGATGATTGTAATGCAACTGTGTCGGGAACCATACATGGGTATTGGAAGCCTTTGCTGCTCCTATACCTGCTCCAAGCAGAAAAAATACAGTCAGCATATTTTTTCTAAGACTGCAAAGCAAATATTTTATGTGTCTGATTCATTATGCTTGCCTTCAGTCTGTGTATGCAATAAGGACTCATTCAATTCTGTGTTGGTTTGCTCTACCTTAATCACAGGATCAGTAAACTCTCATACCTTAAGTATTTCCTTCATTAGCTTATTAGCTTTTCATAATAATTAAAAGCAAATAAAAAAAGTTAATAGGCTGAGGTGAAAATAGATAAAGCAAATGTCATTACTTCATTTTATAATCAAATGGCCTGCCTTTTGCTCACAGATCTTCTCAATGAAGAGTTTTAAATGAAAAAAAATTAGGGGCATATAAAATCTATTTACTGTCATTTCGTCCTTTCCTGCATACTCCACTCACAGCTCAGGCTTCTGTGCCAATGTTGAATGTTCCTTTCCCCCTAGTTACCAAAGCTGACTAGTAGCATAGTGAAAAAACATATAAACTTCTTGTGAGGCAAAAGCCCTTCTAGACTTAATTCATACAACACCTGGACTGAGAGATCTTGTACTCAAAGGTATTGACTTTAGAAAGACATTGGAACGGGGGGGGGGGGTCATGAAAGTATTTTTATTTTTTATGTTTATTTAAGTAATTTAGTCAGATTACATCTCAGTTGTTATCCCTTCACTTGTATCTTCCCATTTCCCCCTCCCTCCCTCTTTTACCCTATTCCCCTCTCCTAGGTCTGTGACAGAAGGGGACCTCCTCCCCCCACCATATGATCACAGCCTATCAGGTCTCATCTTGGTAGCCTGCTCACCCTTCCTCTGAGTGCCACCAGGTCTCCCCACGAAGGGGAAGTGGTCAAAGAGGGTGCACCAGAGTTCATGTCAGAGTCAGTCCCCGCTCTCCACACAACTGTCAAGAAAATCTTAAACACTGTTGATTCAAAGGCAACTATGACAGTGAAACTAGCCTGCTCATAAATAAGCTTTAATTTTAATTTCTTTAGGTATCTTTCAGACCAAAAGAACAAACACACAACATTGTAGATGCTATAAGACCTCTTTGAAAGACCTACTTGGCAGGCAAAATACCCATATATAGAAATGAAATAAAGTAGTCTTAAAAGATCAGTTTGGTCCAGCATGGCACTGCACGGGTAATTATAATTCCAGCACGTTGGAATTTGGGGGTTTTGTAGGATGGAGGAGGAGGATTATGAATCAGAGGTCAAACTTGTTATATAGGACATTTTAAGGTATCATGGACTAAATCCTAAAACTTTATGTCAAAATAGTCTTAAGACTGGCTGAAACTTAACTTTGTCTTTGTAGGCTTGTTTTTCCCAAGAAAAATCATAGTCTTAGTGCTTCTGTTTATATAGGATTCTCTGCCATATGCTACCAATATGATTTATTATTGAGCCTTTGGAGAGTGGTAACTAATGATGGGACTAGAGCAAAGAGAAGAATCAGGCTTGTTATTATCAGAATGGCACGGAAGACCCAGTTTGTACTGTAAATGTGTTATATTGTTTAAATACACTGCTTTGTCTTTGTAGCAGACCCATGATGGCTTTTATTATTACCTTTTAATAACAGTAAATATTATCCATACTACGAGTAATTATTACTTAGGAAGGGTTTTTAGGTCAAGTCATTGCCAGAAGAAGTTGTCACTAAATAATGATAACTTATTATCAACCAGGCCCTGAATTTTTACTGTTATTTTTTTAAAAATTAAACTAGATCAAGACTCTCATAATGACGTAATGAAAACTTCTGATTTTTGTGAAAACTTTCCCCATTATTCTAGGTATACCTGCTTAGAATAAGAACAGGCTTCTCAGATAAGCTAAAAAAAATGTGAGTTAATTCAGCGTGTGGACATATTCTACATCCACTGCATACTGTCAGCAGATGTAAAAACACTAGAGAAACATTTTTGTTTGTGCTGGAGTGCCTAAGGGCACAGATTCTCAACCTGTGGGTCGCAACCCCTTTACAGGTTGAACAATGACCCTATCACAAAGGTCGCCTAAGATATTTATGTTACAGTTCACAACAGTTGCAAAATTATAGTTATGAGGTAGCAACAACAATAATCCTATGGTTGGGGTTACAACAACTTGAGAGACTCTTACTAAGGGGTCACAGCATTGGGAAGGTCGAGGACCACTGTTCTAAGAAATGGCTACCCTACTGATGCCAGTAGAGCAAGTCACAGTTTGTTGCTCTTTGTCATGATGTTGGTGATTTGTTTTGAGGCAAGGTTTGCCTATTTAACTTAAGCTAGCCTCAAACTTTTTGTCATCCCATTTTCCCCATCCCATACTGCTGCAGTTTCAGGGTTGTGCTGCCATCCCTATGCATTTAGGTTGTGATAACCTTGACATTGAACACCTGTGCTTCAGAGAAGGAGAAAAACGAGGAGCAAGTGTGTTTGTTGTGTATGCAAGCAAATCCTTGCAGTATTTACAAGAATAAAAATGCAACTTGGACCTTTAATAGTATAGTGTTTTTTTTTTTTTTTTTTTTAATGAAAAGCAGTAAAACTTGAAAGATTGTGTTAGGTAGTTTAATTGTATAATTTTTATTTAATACATTCCATGAAGACATGAAACTCTTTTCTGTCAAGAACTGGTGGTGAATTCCTTTTTAATGGGCTAACTAATGGGGTGAGACACCAACCTGGGATCATTAAATTTGAGGGCTTCTGGCTGGCACCTGATAAGGCCAGTGTTGTCTTCACTGTGGCTGCACAGAGTGGGTGGCCATGGTTTATTTATTAGTGTCATAAGTCCTTCATTTATATCTTTGTTAGACTTAATTTGTGTTTGAAACGGTTGAAGTTATTTGCAATAAGCTGCCATTTTTATTTTCAGCATTCACAGAGCTCCCGGGTGGCTTTTCAGATAAATTGTAAGTGAAAGTATTTTCATTAAAGATAAGTGTTATTTTCTCAGAAAGGTTGGTGGTTTTGTTCTTATAAAATATCCACATAAGTATTGAAGAAAATTAACATGTATAAAAGTTCTAAAGGAAATACAAAATAACTCATATTCTCCTCATCCTAAGGACAACCAAGGTTATTGCTTTAACATATTTCTTTTGGCTTGCCCATCATCTCTAGTTACATAATTTAGATATACATACATACATACATATATACATACATACATAAAACATGGGTTTATTGTCTTTTTAATACAATAATAAAATGCCTATGTAACTTAATTTTTAAAAACAAAAGAAATTAAAATTTGGAGATGCTAGGTCATCATGTGTCTACAGTTTCAGTTTTGGTAGTGATCCTCTTGACTGTATAACATTCAGCAGGTGGCAGGAGCAGAGATACTTGTTGAGCAGCAATTATACCTTTGCAAGGTACACTAGAAAGCTGAGTGATGCTATACTGGGGACCTATCACAACCTCTGAGAGTACTACAAAGTCTCTCATGGATGGTAGTACTATTGAGAGCTGAACACAGGGTACTTAAAGCTCACATAGGTAGTAAGGTTCATAGCAACTCCCTTGTTTGGATCCTGTAATCCAAGCAACAGATATGTGTGTCTGTAGTCAAGACTGTCATTTATGCTGTGCACACCCCAAATATGTGCTTAAGCATAAGACATTTGTATGTGTTTCTTTCTTCTTTTGTCTTGTTTGGTTTTTATTTTTTGAGTTTTTTGGAAAGAGAGTTGATATGCATGCCAGTCTACCCTCAATCTGTATACGTGTAGCTCAGGATAGCCTGAACTTAGAGCAACCTTTGTGCCTAGTTTCTTGAATCCTGGTGTTATAGACTGTGCCGCCAAAACAAAGCTTTGAATTCTTAAATTCCTATTATTGGTACACATTTAAGAAAAATACAGCTTTGGGAGGGAGGATTCACCATAAATTAGTTTATTAAAAAGGGGGTTAGAGTAGGGATTCCTAGATTCCAGTTATAGCTAGGATATTTGCTATTTATATGCTCTAGGCATGCTATTTACCTCTCCTAGCCTGATATTTATATGAACATATAAATGAACTATTAATGACTCATAACAATTACAGGTGCTTTTAGATTGAGTCCTAAAATCATATTAAATTTTGCTTAAGAAACACACATACACACACACACACACACACACACACACACGAGAGTTGGAGAGACCGAGACAGAGAGAGCAATTACTTATAAACAGGGAAATTCTTAATTGACTTTGGACCTTGGTGTACTGAATCTCTCAGAATTCCACCCCTCTGTGACTCTTAGCTTGGCTGTAGTAGGCACAGAGAGTAGATTTCATGTGCTTTCCTTCTTTACTGCAATATACTGTTTGTCCTCCATGATTCAAGTCCTCCGTGTAAATCTGGTGAAATATAAGCAAACTTCTACAAAGTCGTTAAGAGAAATCTGGGTTAAGAAGGCCAGGCCATCTGCACTTTCCATGCTAATCATCAAGACCAAATAAACAGCTTAACTGTGAATACCTCTTTATATGCTAATGTGATTAATCTGCAGAATTGCCAACCCTTCCCAACTCCCTGTCCCCTTTGTGCCACACCAGCACACATCCCTTCTTAATCTGTGTCTTTGCTTCAGTCTGGAATCCCTTTTATAACCTAGGATGCCATCTTTCACAATTTACTTTTCTGTAAAGACACCCCGTGGGTGTTGAATTAAGCCATACTCTCATGTGCCCACATTAATTTGAATGTGTCTATAAAGACCTGTTTCCAAAGGAGGTCAAATTGTTAGGCACTCGTGGTAAGGACTTCACCATATGAGTTCTAGGCACTTATAAGCCAACCTGTGGCATTTGTGCTCACAGGGCACTGTATAAAACTTGACTTGTGTTAGAAGATCGAGTTAATAGTGTGGGAGGTACATCTCAATCTTTCCTGCAGTGTATTGTAAAGCCATAACTTGATATCATGCCTACAAACGGACAAACAGAACTGCACTGAGCCAGTGCAAAGTGATCTTCTGAGGCCCAGAACCCAGCCTTCAAATCACCCAGAAGATAATTATAGAACAGTGTCCATCTACTGACTGCCCAGCCTGGCCAGCAACAGAGAGGCAGTATTTAGAAAGGTCCAGTTAAGAAGAAGACTATTTTTGATCGCATGTCTCACAAGTAGTTTTGGTGGCTTTTAACCATTACATCACTGATTCCGTAAAGATATCAAGACAAACCCTCTTCCACGGATGGACACACTACTGTGCCCAGGCAGTACTCACGGGTTACTGTAAAGGGAACTGTCATTCCCAATCCCCAGATATGAACGTGAGGAGTTGCTGTTGGAAGTGTCCTTCCATTGGCTAGCTCTGCCTCAGCATGCACAGTCAATGCAGTCATCCCATTTTATAGCCTGCACATGGGTGGGCTCGCATACCATCTGCACAGGTCACTTTTTTAATTAAAAGTACAGTATAGCATCCTCAGATTTATACCTTGGTTGTTTGAAACTACATTTGTAGACTGAGCCCACTGTTCTCAGTGGTCCAATAAATGTGTTTTAAAAGAAAGCCTGATACAGTCATTCTCTGAAGTTTTTGTTCTTATTTTTAAGGAAATTAATTGAAATTTTAATTAGGTCACTCTCCCCTTTCCTCTTCTTCATCCAACCTCTCCCCTGTATCTACTCTCCCTAAAACTGAAAGGCCTTATTTCTTTATTATTGATATGTGTGAGAGAGAAACAGATGCTAGATCCATTAAGTGTTGTCTGTTGAATATGATTTCAGGGCTGACCACGAACAGATTAGGGTGCTCAGGCCAAGGGGGTTAATAATTCTCCCACTCTTGGTAGTCGTTAACTGCTTGTAGTTCCCTATCTAGGGGTGGACACTGTGCAGGTCCCCTCCCCCATTAGCAAGTCCAGTGATGCTGTCATTACTCAGGTCTTGTTGAGGCAAGGCAGTCTCTGAACTTTTTTAAGTCTGCCACTGATCTGTCTGTTGTCATAACTGAAAATATTTCCCTCAGAAAAAGTAGGCAGTGCGTTTTGTATTTGTTACTTGATATTGGTGGTGTCTTCATGAATGATCTTAAATCTACTTTCAGAGGTGTTACAGTGACTATTTATGCTTGGAGCTGGGAATGAAAGCCAGCACTGGAAATTTTGCACATCATTCTCAAGGGCCTGTGCATTAAAAAAAAAAAAGCAAATACATAAGATGTACATGTAATGCATATTACATAGTGTATGCATAGTTCTGCATCTCTGCATAGAGGAAACCATTAGCCAGAGTTAACTTTTGAAATAAAATTGGAAAAAAAGAGCTTGAGTTTTCTTTAACTGGAAAATGACTAGGAATTCCAGGTGTGCTGATCCTACCACAAGGGAGAAAATGGTCCACACTAAGAACACAGAGGTAGACATCAGGCCATCCTGTGTACCAGATGGAGGGCCCATCCCTTCCCTGCCTGTACAGTGGCTACTCTCTTTTCTATGTAGGTCAGCAAAGAAAAAGAATGTCACCCTTTGTTTAACTATATAACAGATACTGTGCCATGTGCTTTTTTTAAAATCATAATCCAAGATATTTTATTCTGTATTTTTTTCAACAAGGCAACTGAAGCAACTGTGGGTGAAAGTGTGTATTATAATTCTTGAATAGAGCTTGCGCCCTCTCCCCACCTATTCTGCTGCCAAGAGAATGTCAAATCATAACCACAGGGATAAACCTTTCTCATAGGTCGTCAAGCAAGGTGAGTCGAGGTATAAAATGTAAATTGCGCAGCCAGAAGATGCTAGAAAACTAGAGTGCAGCATCTCCTTAGAAGCTGCAGGAGCAGCAAGCATCTTTGGTTTCTGAGGATCAATAGGGCCTTTTGTAAGATTAAGTTGTCTGTGTGATGCAGCGAAGCAGTCTTAAATTAACTTTTCAGTGTTCTCTATTTTCAAGCACGCTTTTAAAATAAATTTCACCTGCATGAATGTTCTCTGGATTAGAGGCTTAATTGCCCCATCTGAAGAGTTTCTTTTCTTGGAATTTTTTTTCATTGTTATTGTAATGGCAGCAACTCATTTAACTCGGGTGGGTGGCAATATTGATTATGATGTTCATGTCCTACTTTTTCCCTGGGTACTTCAGTTTCTTTCTAAAATAAATCATAATTCTTGATTGGCCAATGCTTTGGAGTTTTGGTAAGATATCTGGCCAATTATCCGTTATACGATAATAGTGTTCTGATGGATTCTATTGGTCCTAGAGGACCCTGGACTTTGTTCTTCCACTGTGATAGTGTGTGCTTGCATAACACAGTGGTGAGTTTAGCCTACTGAGTAGAATTAACCAAAAAGGACAAGTGCATGCTCCAGGTATTGTCAGCCCCACCTAATTATGTCACATTTGTTTGTTTTATGTCTTCAGTTAATTGAGCACATATGTATGACAACAGCAAATACACTAATTCAAAATCCTACCAACAGGCACTTAGGGATCACACACTGGAGTATGGTGGCGTTCACAGAGCAAGCTAACAGATAAGAGAAGCAATGGTAAAAAGACAAGAGGTGGAGAGTTTGAATTTTATGTTTTAAGAGATAAACATACTAGACCATATGAATCTGTATTGTTTTAGGTGAAATATTTAATTATCTTGCAATAATGTCTCTGAGATACAATGAAGTATTTATGCCATTATAATAAGAAAAAAACCATTGATTTATTTTTTAACGTTCGTGGAGTATTGTTTTTTAAGAAGAGAAATCTCAATCCTTCCATTTCTCTTGCATAGGCACGGATAGTGAGCTGGCAGTTCAGTCATGCAGGACTCACGGTATACCTCGTGCACGTGCAGGTTTCTGTGCACAGTGTAGCTGGAACACGCCAAGGTGGTGGACTGGCTAATTGTGAACTGTGGAAGGTGGGAGACAGAGGAAGTGCTCCCTGTTAATGATGCTCCTTGAAGCCAAGTCTTGTTGTCGTTCTCTTGAGGCCCATCATTATTTATTTTTGTGACTTGCACTCTTCTCTTTTAAAACCTCAAAGTAAGCCTGGCTACCTCATTGGAAACCTGACAGCATGGACTGGAAGTAGGAGAAATGTTTGTGGAGGGTGCTCTGGATGTATTCCTTCATGTAGAAATGATGATTCTCCCCCATATGGGAACAGGACCTAGTGCCCCTAATTATCCTCCCTGGCATCGTGAGGCCTCCGTTCTGAGAGGTCCTCTATCACCTTGGTGATGGCGCATTACCTTTGTAACCCATACACATGCTCCTACCTCCATGCACTGTTCCATGTTAATTACTTAACGAAATTATGAGATCTTTCATTCCTACCCATACACATCTTTTTTTATACACCTATATACATCTATTCCAAGAAACTTGTTCTTTAAACATTTCTGATAAGTTCTAACTCAAGCGTAGTGACTTAAGCTTTGAGTGTTCAGATTCTTTATTAGGCGTATTTATGATTTCTGTTATTTGAGTTTTTATATGAATATATTTCTATTGTACGTTATCTTGTGGAACATAAGAAGCATGTGTTATATGTCTACAGCTACCATTTTCCTGAAAGATATTTTCTAAGTAAGTATCTATCATATATATCAGATTTACAAGACAATATTTGTTTCTGATAGTCTTATTTCCACACATCTATAGTTTCATAAATTCCCACCCTCCCTTTAAAAAATAGATTTATTTATTTATTTATTTATTTATTTATTTATTTATTTATTTATTATGTATACTCTGGCTGCATGTACACCTCAAGGCCAGAAGAGGGCATTATATCACATTACAGATAGTTGTGAGCCACCATGTGGTTGCTGGGAATTAAACTCGTAACCTCTAGAAGAGCAGTCAGTGCTCTTAACCTCTGAGCCATATCTCCAACCCCAAAATTGCAGTTTTAAGACATGCTTTCTCAGTATAGCTGTAGGCTGTCCTGGAACTCACTCAGTAGACCAGGCTAGCCTCGAACTACAAAGATCCATCTGCCTCTAAAGGGCTGAGATTTAAGGCTTGCACCGCCATCTTCTGGCTATATTCCCCCTTTAATTTCATTTTTGGGCTGAAGATATGGCTCAATAGGTTGTTACCATGAAACTATGAGAAGGGGACTGCAGATCCCAGGGCCCATGTAAATACCAGTGAATGTCGTGGCCCTACTGTCATCCTAGCACTCTGAGTAGAGAGATAGTAGGTCCCCTGGGCAAGCTAGATAGGTAGGCTATCTGAATCAGAGATCTCTGGATTAAAGTGAGAGAACCAATGTCTAGATAGAAGGCAGAGTAATGCATGAAGATATCTGAGGTCACCCCTTCCTTCCATACCCATGAGCATGCAGGTGCACATGCACTCACCCACAGGTGTGCTCCCATCTGTGTGAACACGTATTATAGGCATGGGTACAACACGCATAAAGTAGCCTAACTTCCATATCTTCCTGTTACCAAATCTCCCCCCTTTTATGCATCCTAGTATGCATCCCCCAGTTCCTTGTACTTAATGTGGTGAGTCCATGAACCGTTAGTCCTGTTTCCTGTATTATCCAAGCTTTGAACTCCAAGTCATTGCTCACTCTCTAGATATCCTTAGTCATAATTTATTAGATGTTGGTAATCACATACCCCAGCCACAGAGAATCCTGACACCTTAACTTTATAACCACAGCCTATAGTTTGTCCTTAATACCAACTTGACTCTCTTTATTAAAAAATGTTTGATTTTTGCACTGTATAAGAACTATTTCTATTTTTCTAAGTTAGTCTCTGTACAAACCCTACTCAAAGAATAGCACTTTACAATAATGGGTACAATCCATTAAGCGCCAACTTGCCAAAACTTGATGCCCTTGATATTTATCCATTTTCTTCTTTGTGAAGAAGTAGAAAAAAAAATCTTTTAACTCTTTCTTGGATAGTCCTTTTCTTCAACCAAACTTATGCTTTTGTTTGTTTGTCTACCAAAACTTGAACTCTAAGATAAACTTGATTATTTCACCCACTCTGCTTCTTCCTGCCTAAAAGTGACTAGAGAAAACATTTTTTAAAGAAATCATTCAATTGGAGCAGTGTGGCTGTAGCTCAATCCTAGAGTGCTAGCCTGGGGTGGTGACTTTTGATTGTCAACTTGGCACAGTCTGGGGTGACCTGGGAGGGGGTTCTTAATGAGGGATTGTCTCGACTGCATTTGCTTGTGTGCAGGCCTGTGGGAGATTGTCTCAGTTGTCTTACTTGATGTGGAAAGACTGATCAGAACTGGGTGGCTCTACTTGATGATAACATTTTCCTGAAAGCATTTAAGGAATCTTAAAAAATATATTTCATTATTTGATCACTCAAGAAATCATATACATTGCTTGGATAGAAGAAAATCATCAATATTCTCTTCACATAGACTCATCTTGATCAGCAAGAAGCTAGAGATGAAATAAAAACCCATGCATTATAAATGTGTTTGGCTGGGTGTGGTAGTGAAACCATGTAATCTACTATAAACTTATTGGGAGGCAGACACAGAAGAATGGAAAGTTCTTTATCTGACTGGTCTACAAAGAGAACTTAAGCCACTTCAGAGCAACATTATGAGACTGTATCTCAACATAAAAATTAAAAAGAGGGATAAGGATATAGTCTGGAGGTAGAACATTTGCCTGGCATTTCGATGGTCATAGAGTCAAACCCCAATACTGTATGTAAGGAGTTAATAGTTGCAATATAAAGTGGTTGTGTAACAATCAAAATCATAAAGATATACTTTAAGACTAAAAATGGTACAGAGGATACAGATGTAAAGATCACTATAACTGATTTTATCTGAATGGGAGGGTAAATAGAAATCTGTACTTTCATCATGACAACTACGTGTCCAGTACCATTGGCTTCTCCTACCAAGCATCTGCTAAATTTGTGATAATAGCATAGGGGCAAGTGTGCTGCTAGAGTCTCGCTTTGCTTTTCCTGTCATCTTAACAGCCGTGGAGAAGGATATCTCGGTTGGGCTCCTCTCTTGATGAATTAAATATTCAGCAGGAGCTTGCACTGATTGTAAAGACTGTGCCCAGTGACATTTCTGCTCCTACCTCATTGAGCAGATAGCCAGGGGCAGGGTCAAAGTCAAAGGGATGGAGATGTACAGTCAATGCAAAGGGAAGATGAGTACTCTATTTGTGAATAATGGGGTGCAGTTCATTTTAGTGATTTTTTAACTAGGTCTGCTTTGCTAAAAGGACTGTGAAAATGATGGACAGCAACAGAAGATGTGGTAAAAGGATGGGTTGGGGGAAAAGATGAATTCAGTAAAAAGCATATTGCGTGTGGGATGAACACCCAGGCGGACATGTCAGGCAGACAGCTTGAAAGCAAAACTGGCACTTGGGGAAAAGGTCAGAGATGAAGAGTCCAATCCAGAAACCAATTATTTATAATTGCGCACATATCAATGAAGGAGGATAAAACTATGTAAGTTCAGAAAGTAGAGCAGCCGGTTCAAAAGCTCAGAGGTTGGGTAAGACACAGCCAGGTGGGCATGAAGGCTGCCGATGTGTGTTTAAATATTTGAGCGCCATTCAACAACGGGTTCCACAGTTTGTGGACTCGTTATATAGATGAGATGGCGTGGAGATGACAAACATAAGCTTGGGAAAGGGGTGCTGGAGACCTGGCTATCAGAGGGCCTGGAATAGGTTCCCAACATCCACATGGCAGCTTACAACCATCTGGGACTTACTCTAGTCTCTGAATATCTGATGCTGCCTTCCAGCACCCATGGTCAGGTGGCCTGAAAGTGTTGCACACACATAAATGCATGCAAACCCTTCCTACACATTTATTTTTTAATCTTAAAATGCCGGTACCACCAAAACCACAAAACTGAGAATACAGGAATTATCTTCATCAGCTTTCTCTTCCTACACACTTTGTAAATTTCTGGCAAGATCATGCGCCTTACTTTATGTTTGGCTCTAACTTTTTTCTTTCTTTGAGAAGAAGTTGTAATAGCATTTGCCTTAGAAGAGCTGCTGAAGGATTACACGAGATGGTGCCTGGAAAATATCCAAACAGTCCTTGGCTCATTTTCAATACAACTTGTAAAAGAGTTTGTTAACAGAATTACCTCAAGGCGAACATTCCCTCCAGCTCGTTTACCTTTGCATTGACCATAGAATTTGATAAAGCATGCTCTAGGTTTACTAGTCTTAGACAGTCTATGACAACTTTTTTTTTTTTTTTTGTTTTTTGAGACAGGGTTTCTCTGTGCAGCCTTGGCTGTCCTGGACTCACTTTGTAGACCAGGCTGGCCTCAAACTCACAGCAATCCACCTGCCTCTGCCTCCCAAGTGCTGGGATTAAAGGCATGCGCCACAACACACGGCTCAATGGACTACTTAAAGATTTCTGGAATTTATGTCACTAACCAATATCATGAAAATGCAAATAAGATTAAATTCAAATATCAGGTGCACGTAACACTTTGAGTAGCAACATATTCTTTCAAATGTCCAGTTCCGGATCATTGCAAAGAATATTTCTGGCTGCACACATCCTTCTTGTCAGTGCTCTTATCACAGTGACACTGGGAATGCTGTTAAGGCAATGCCAATGTTGCTTCCCTTCACCAGTTTATATTTTGTACCCTATGAGGTGTCAGAGGTTAATGAGCATAGTTGTTTTAAAAGATTACTCTCTGCCAAGGACCATTCATTTAGTCTGAAGTAAGCAGTGAGAGCAAATCAGAGATTGGCTATAATTTAGAATCTTGGAAGAAGTCACCAATTCTGCAGCCTTCCCAATCCACTTTATATTTTGTCCTTTCTTATATTTTCCCTTCTTAGCATTGGGTGTGCCATCATCTGTGTGTTGGGGTCTCAGGAGTGTCACTGGCCATCATTCATAATACTAAGGCAATTTTTAAAAAGAGTTCCCTTTTGGCATCAGCACTTTGCTCCTATTTTTGACTGTGAGATTTTAAAGGCTCTCAAGTATTCTAAAGCCTTCATCCCATATTCTCTTTTATGCTATCTTGTGGTTTTTCCTTTCCAATGGTCCTTGGTGTTTATTTCCTTTAAGCATTACCATCCATTTGTTAGGCCTCGGGGCTTATTAAAATACAGATTTCTATAGGAGGCTTACAGATGTTGTAGAATTAGAGAAAATTAGCTTCAGGTCTGGCAGTAATTTTCTAAAAATGGTTCTGTTGATCTCACTGAAATCGAGGATTTCTTTGTTAAGCTGCCAAGATACATAAATTTTCTAGGAGGGCTGATTTTGTAACAGACATTGACATGTATGAGCTAATTCTAGACATTGGAGTTCTTGCTGAAGACTGACAGCCTCGGGGAGCATTAAAGATCATTTTTGTGTCCGTATGCGTATTCTGCTTGGTGCTGTACAGAGGAGGTTGCACGACGGTTGGTGTGTGACAGTAAAGTGCCTCCTGGAGCTGCTCGAGCAAAACGAAAGTGGCGGTTTAGGGGGTGGATGGTTTCTTGAGTGAGATGTAGCATCTAGTTTTATGAAATATTTTATGATAATAAAGCCAGTGTTGTGGTATAAAGTATTACCTTACTATAAACTATTAGGTCTCACCTTTCCCTTTTCCTACAAGGAGTAATTTATAAAAATATAAATTCATAATATAAAATCTATATATTTATAAAATCATTGTCAACTTTTGGATTTTTTTCGTGTGTGTGTGTGTGTGTGTGTGTGTGTGTGTGTGTGTGTGTGTGTGTAGTGGAAGTTTTAGTGAATACACCCAGGACAAGTGAGATGAGAGTCTTGGTCACACAAGCATGAGAACTTATGTTTGGATCCCTGGCACCAAAGTAAAAGGCCCAGTGTGACAGCACAAACCTAGAATCCCACTCCTGGAGAAATGCACACAAAAATGTTCCTACTCTTGCTGGCTAGCCACCCACACCAATTCATTCAGTTCTGAGTTCAAGAAAAGAACCTGCCTCAAAAAAATATGATGGCGAACAACTGAGGAAGACAATGTTTACCTCTAGCCTCTGCATGCACACACTCAGGCTCTAGCCTCTGCATGCACACACTCAGGCTCTAGCCTCTGCATGCACACACTCAGGCTCTAGCCTCTGCATGCACACACTCAGGCTCTAGCCTCTGCATGCACACACTCAGGCTCTAGCCTCTGCATGCACACACTCAGGCACTCACATGCACTTGTACACATACATGAGCACCCACACAGATACGTACGCACAAATGTTAGTGCTGCAAATTATCCTGTGAGCCGTATTACCGAGTAATCTAAAATTCAGAACTGGTAAGAAATGCACACAGTGTCCTGGGTTATCTGAGGCAAGCCTGGGCTACACGGTTGTTGACCGTATTATCTGAAGTTGGTTCTTAGAGTTCGCAATAGATGTTTTACATTCTATCATCCCAAATTATCACATTAACATAAGGCCTCATGAGCTTTTGGGAAATACTTTTTCCCATGTTTGTGCTACCTGTTCTGCTTTGAGTACGAGATGTTTTAGAAGTATGGTTGCGTCTCTGAGATGTTCGGGGAAGTTATTAGATCTTTGTGAATCTGACCCAAACAATGGATTAACCCCCTCATCGATTCATAACATAACACACAAGATGATGAAAAGTATGAAACCTGAATCCTCATTGGAGGAAGTAGATGACTCTGGGTGTGTCCTTGTGGGCTTTGTCTGGCCTTGGTCTCTTCCTGCATACCTCCCTTCTCTTTCTGCTAGCTGGCCACCATGTTGTCGTCTACTGTTCTCTGCCATGTGCGCCATCGCCACTGATGTACACATTCCTTCTGAAGCCATGAGCCGAACTAAATCATTCCTCAAATTATTTATGTCACAGATTTCTTCTCTCATGTAAATAAAAATGGAGTGAGACTTTGCTGACAGATTCTTAACTCCACAAGAGAATACCTCCTGGGCATTTTTATAGGTTATATTTAAAATTGCCAGCACAGACATTTCAAAATTCTTTTACTAGAAGAACTACTGTGCAGAAACATCATACAACTGTCCTTATGACCTCTTTTTAAAGTCTACTATAATAGCTGCTTTCATATTTGTAAAATTCACTGGCAACAGAGATAAAAGCCCAAAAAGATGTGAGCATTCCTTAACAGTCTTTTCATGGGACCCATCCTTTTGCACCCAAACTTTAAAAATAAAGTAAAAGAAACATGCTGTTTTTCTAAGTGTCAGATCTATTTTTGTATCATGTGTGACTATGTCCAAATTGATACAAATGTTAGGATTTTACTTGGTAGATATATTAGAAAATTATTTCCTTGTAGCATGTGTAGCTTACATTTAAAAAAAATTTGTGAGATGCCACTGACTGTTTATACAACCAATATCTACAGAGTCTACTTAGTATATGTGGTTAAGGAACTGCAGACCAAAACAAATGTATTAACATGAGACATCCGCTATGTTACCAAGGTTTTATGTATATATTCTTACATATATTAGTATTTTGGTGCATAAGAATTTATGCTAGACATCATTTGCTTCTGATTTTTAACCTGATAATTAAGGTTACCTTTACTTTTCTTCATTGTTATCATAGTCTTCAATATTTCTTTCTGAATAATGAAATAATACATTTATACATGTATAAATTATACATTTATAATTATTTTTAATGTAGTATAATTATGATCTTAAAAGCTAAACGGATTTAGAATATTCATAGTGATATAATTGCTAATATTACTGCTTTTCACAATGTATGAGTTTTGAGGAAATTATTTTCCTCTCATTAACGTATCATACCACTATCTCCAGTGGATCATTTTAACTAAGCATCAGCTATGCATTGTTTATAACCTGTAGGTAAAGGTGCCCCTCAGGCATTTGAAATATGTGTTTCCGAGATGGCTTTTGGTGTAATGAACATATGGCTCTCATAGCTATAAAAATCCTCAACACTCTCAAGACTTTTCAAACAATTTTGGTGTCACTGATTTTATGTGAATTCCTAAATGAAGGGACAACATTGATATAAGGAGAGAAAAGCTAGACAGTTGTGGTAAAAATAGAAATGGATGCTTTAAAATTGTGCTATGCGGAATCTGCTGTAGGTTTCCTTGTCACTGCGCTCTTATGTTGTCCTCCAGGAGGGTAGAGTGGATTTCTTGGCAAACACGTCTCTAATGCTGACCTGTCCTTCACCTGTGAAGGCAAGAAAACATTCACTCCAATGCCCTCTCTTCTTCCTTCCTCCCTCCCTTCTTCCCTTCCTTTATTTCTTTTATATTTTCAAAGTATTATTTTCTTTTTATCCTTCTCTCATTCAATATATCCTGAGCACAGGTTCCCCTCCCTCTATGACTCTCAGTCACTGTCCCCCCCATCTCCCTTCTCCCCGAGATCTATTCCTTCTCTGCTTCCCTTTAGTAAAGAGCAGGCCTTCTGGGGATACCAACCAAACACAGCATAACATCTTACAGTAAGACTAGGGACAGACCCTCACATCAAGGCTCCACAAAGTGACCCAGTAGGAGGAAAAGGGTCCCAAGAGCAGGCTAAAGAGTCAGCGGTATCACCCAAAAGAATGTTCTTTATTCAGGCAATGCTCCGAATTTTTAAAATGGAGAAACTTGTTTATTAATATTATTATTATTATTGCACATTTTTATTTTAGAGAAAAATATTTCTCCATTATTAATGATGTTTGTCTACATAAATTAAAATGTGTTATTGCACTGTTGTTTGAATGCATGCTATTTTAAGCAAGATGGAAATAAATGGAGTTGTGTTTCAAATCCTGCTCACAGCTTTGCAGCCAACTTGCTGAGCATTAGCTAAGCTCCTCTTCTCTATATAATGTTTTCTCTTTCACTCAACCTTGAAATTATAGTCATTTGGGCACTTCTATTATTCTGAAACAGATAGCTAATGCCAAGAATATTTCAAATGAGAAAGGGGGATTTTTGAGAAGGGAGATGGTTTAGCTAAGGCTTAATAGCTATGATTGCGATTAAATAGAGTGCCAGTAATGAAGTGTTCAGCTGTCCAAAAAACAGTCTGTGAATTCCCAAAAGTGAGAATTATATGTTATCAAAGTTAAGGTCAAGGTTAGGCCTCTATAACACCTTATTTCTATATTTTCTGTGCATGTCATATGATACCATTTGATAAGTGCTTGATGGTCTAATGAATAAGTATGCTAATCATTGTTTAAAATAACATAGATTTAAAAATTCTGAATTTTCTAACACACCCTTAAGTAAACACGCAATAATTTAAAGTTGTAATCATAGATACCCCTATCTAAGTCACATTTATAACATTATCATACTGATTTAAGTTAAAAAGGAAACAATAGTGGAATACATGTGATAATCAGTAAAATGCGCACACATCGCATGCCAAAGCTGCGTAAGTACACAGCCTGATAATGCACAGGGAAAGGCGGGGGGGGCACTAAATGGCCTCCAGGGGATTCTCTGGCTGGAAATTAAAGTTTTTCTCTGGTGTTAAAATGAATAGACAGCTCCCTGTTCCATGGTGCTTGCTCCTACCACACACACACACACACACACACAGAGCTTGTCAAAGTCTTTAACTGCAGATTCAGGGGATTCAGTTCTCTCTCTGGCATCCATGTGCAGGCAAAAATACTCATACACATAAAATAAAAATAAATGTCTCTTTAAAAGTGGAAATTAAAGAAGACTCATAGAACTAAAAAATTTGTGTGAACATACGCTATAAAATGTCATAAATATAAATATTTTATAAAATTAACTAAAATGACAGTAAAAAAAATAACATATTAGGGAAATATTTTAAATGTTTAAACATGTGAAACTTCATTTCAATAGATCAGACTTAGTGTCCTCCAAACCCCCAAAAAACTAAAGTTGGGAAGGAAACATATAGAGAAAAAAATAGGAGGAATTACAGGAAGGAAATAGAAGATATGGTAATATTACATCACATGCGTCTGTGAAACCCTCAATAATTAAAAAAGTTATGATAAAGTAATGCAGTATAACTGGGTTATCTAATCTCTTTGTTCTGACATAATATTTAATAAAAGCGACCTGAATTAAAAAATACATTATTTTTGTCTGTTCATTATGGTGGAGAGGACATGGCATGAGGAGAAGTAGATGTCTGGCCACACCGCTTGCACTGCCAGGAACACAGATGGATGTCGGTGCTAAGCTCATTGTCCTTTTTTCTTTTTTTAATAAAAACATATTTATTATGTACGCCGTTCTCTTCCTGCGTGTACGCCTACATGGACAGAAGAGGGCGCCAGATCTCATTATAGGCGGTTGTGAGCCACCGTGTGCTTTCTGAGAATTGAACTCAGTACCTCTGGAAGAACAGCCAGTGCTCTTAAACCTCTGAGCTATCTCTCCAGACAGCTCTTTATCCTTTTTTCCTTGTGGATAAATCCAGGACCTCAGCCTATGAGATGGACAAGTCTCCCCTCCTTAGTTTAAACACTCTGGAAATTACCACAAAGTTACACTGAGAAATGTACTTCTGGGTGACTCTAAATTCAATCAAGTAGACAGTATTGATTAGCCGTTACAAGTATTGCTTGGCTTTAAAATCGGCATGTGATGTAAAAGTATATATTATTGGCCTTTTTGAATTCTTGATCTTATATAACCAGGTTAGATTTTTCATTAAAAAGAAAATTAGTGTGTATATATTTGCCATAGTTTCTCAACTTATCAAAATACAAGATAGATATTTTTTCATTCATATTGTAGTATTGTAAAAATGAGCATTAAAATAAACTCTCAAAACTATTCAGCTCATTATTTTAGTAATGTGTTGGAATGAATTTTTAATAACATTATTTTATTGTTCTTGTAATTTCAGCTCACAGAATAAGAAGTACATATTTTCTACTCTGCCTCAAATTTCATTAAAATATAAAAATCTGTTTCAATGCATT
This sequence comes from Acomys russatus, assembly GCF_903995435.1. NCBI lineage: Eukaryota > Metazoa > Chordata > Mammalia > Rodentia > Muridae > Acomys > Acomys russatus. The sequence continues at coordinate 30,635,332 of NC_067167.1, read as the reverse complement.
TTAGCTTCACTTTACACTAGCACTGTTTATTAGATCTGACAGAGACTACCTGGGTCTTTCTTTGATAAAGAACACGCTTTTCATCCTGTTGTTTATCTGCGCTTATCCGATGCTTCAAGAGAACAACTATAAATCTTTATTATTTCTTTTCTAGAGATAAGAAGAGGAAATGAAAAGGCCAGTGCATGATTATGGATTTATTTCTGATTCCTAATCCACACCATATTGATAATAATCTGATATTTCATAAAGTTCAATTTTATAGTCACACTAAAATTAGAAAAGAGTGAAAAATTTATGTGAATTGCCAGTCTATTAAGGATTATAGTCTTAGCTATTACATAACAAATACAGAGCAGCTTCTTTTGTCATGGGAAAAAAAATGGTGCAAGTTCAAAGGTAATGTGTCCTCAGGGCTGAGTTGTGAGTTGTCTTGATGAGTTCTTAGCTTGCTGTCCCTTCCAGAAGCTGCCGTCTCTTGCCAGCAGCAAAGACCCAGCAGAGTTAGTCTTTTTCTCTGGCCCATGTTCTACGTCTCATGTAATAACAAACCCTATTGTGATTTCTTTGAAAGTTTTCTTGAAACTTCTTTTCTTTTTTTAACTTGCATGCATCTTTGTTTAAAAACTGAGAAATATCACCTCAACATCTTCCTTAATAATCAGAAACTTCATTTCTTTTGCCTTGCTTCTAATAATTCATTATATTTCTTGTTTTTTTGTTTGTTTGTTTGTTTTGTTTTGTTTTTTTCCTGAGGCAAAGTTTCTCTGGCAAGGCCTGGCTGTCCTAGACTCTCTTTGTAGACCAGGCTGGCCTCAGACTCACAGAGTTCCATCTCCACTGTGCATAACTATGTTCAAATATATTTAAACTGTGTCTGTTTAAGTAGGGAAGGTTGGTTTGGTTATTAAAGTGTTTGCCTTGCAGATGGGAGGACCTGAGTCTGATCTCCAGCATCCTGTAGAAGGTCAGGTGTAGTGACGTGTACCTGTGATCTCAGTGCTGGGAATGCAGAGACAGGGGAATCCTGGGCATTTGCTGGCTAGGATAGCTGAATCTGCAAACTCCATGTTCAGTGTCTGTGATCTGTGACCTCGCAAGACTGGGCCACTTTCTGATTTAGTCTATAAACATTAAGGAAGTATACTGGGCCAAAGTAGGATTTTCTTTTTTTTTTTTTTTTTTCTTTTTTTTTTTTAGTGAATCTATTCTGAAGTGCAAACATTATTCAATTTTGTTGGGGTGTGGCTCTGCTTTTGTTCTGGGAGGTAGTGCTGTGGCTGGGACTGCTGCATGGAGGATGTCACAGTAGATCGGAGGTCAAATAGAAGCAAATACAGATATGGAAGAATTAGTGGATTCTGAGAAAGTCTGGTAGGACTCTTAAGAAAATGGTGTTTCAACAGTATTCTAAACCAAATTGAAAGCTAATATGCAGTGGCAAAGGAGACATTGATAGGTATAAGAAGCTTTATCTAAACTGTAGTAAAGTCATATATATTTATGAGTTGAGAGATTATTTATTTAGTCTAGTCTCATTTTTTAGACATTGATATATTAACTTATTTCTTCATTCTGAAATCTCCTCTGATGATTGCTCTTTTCTTTATGATAATAAAACATTTTAAATGGAAATGCTCAATAAACCTGTCTTAAAATAACTCTGCATTGTTTTCTATCAGTGACCCTATAATGAATTTACATTTCAGTAGCCCATTGCCCAAAGCAGGCATCTAGTGCATTGTGCTTGCTGATAAAATTGCATATTCATATAGCTGTGAAGAAAAAATTCATGGACTTAATAGTTTGATTTTGAAAGTCACAGGCTACACAATTCTCAACGTTTCATGGTGACGAAGGTCACTGTGTCTAGAATGTATTTTGAAAATGGCATGCATCTCATTACCTTAATGATCATATAGGAAGAAAACCTAGAATATGATAGGTTTTTTAGTGAATCTGTTCTGAAGTGCAAATGTCCAGTTTTTCCTTTATTTCAGGATGAAAATCCAAAAACTTTTACAAAAATAACCTCATGGTGACTACTGGTAGTTTGTTTTCCTTTTTATAAAGCAGTTATTTTTATACTTAAGAAATATTTAGTAAAATCTTTAAAATACTGCATTTTATTCTATGCAGTCTGCCACCTTTCATGTTGGAGAGAAATTACTGTTTTTCTTGATTCACTATCACATGGGAATCCTGACATTGGACTTTCTGACGTTCCTTCCTACGAAACTTTAGATGCCTGCATCATTTACCACTTATATGTAAATAACTCCAATTTTGCTTGTGGTGCTTGGTTTTGGTTTTAGTGGTCAACGTGACACAAACTGGAGTCATCTGTCAAGAGAGGCTCCCTTAAGGCTGGCCTCCATCAGATTGACTTGTGTGCATGTCTGTAGGAGCTTGTCTTGATTATGGTGGGCGGCATGAGCAGTCCCAACCTACCATGGGGAACAGCATTCCTTGGTTTTGATCTTAGACTGTGTTTCAGAGAATGTGATCTGAGTACTACTTACACAGGCATCTCTCTTTCTTTCTTTCTCTCTCTCTCTCTCTCTCTCTCTCTCTCTCTCTCTCTCTGCTCTTTAGTGTAGATGTGATGTAACTAAATATTTTAATATCTTGCCCTCTTAACTTCTCAGCTATGATGCATTGTAATTTGAAATTGCGATAAAATAAAACCTTACTCCTCTAATTTGCATTTTTCTAATGGTATTTTAATCACAGAAATGTAACTCGGGCACCACTTGTGAAATTAATGTACATATAGAGTCTCATCTAAGTTTTAGATTATTTTTAAACACATCTAGTGTATTGTCTTATGGGTGTGTTCACAAATCTCAACAACTTGAATGGGTATTTTAACAATGTGCAGGCCTTAATTTAGAGTTCAGAATAGAAATATATTCTGGTAAGAAATTAGGGTATGGTTTAAGACCTCTGTAGGAACTCAAACTAAGGAGTTGGGCATAAGTAGATGGGGTACTCAGAAATCAAATGCAACACATACAATTCTATTCATGATTAGTGACTTAGAGGCCAATTAGGTGATTACTGTCAGCAGAAAATTAAGTGGGAAAGAGGCTGTTAATAATTGACTTATAAAAACTGGCTTTGATTGAGTGCCCTTCATAGCCAAGATATTTTCCCCAGATAGCATGAAAAACAAGCATGGAAGAAATAAACAAAACTCTCCAGCTTTCAGATTGTTATACTGTTTTTCAGTTAAAAATGATGAATTAAATGAATGAACAGTATACAGAATTATGGCAGCTGCTAAGTTGAGAGGCAAAGGTACGAAGGTAATAAGATGGTGTGTGGAGATGGATTATTATGTTTCAAGAAGGCTAAATCAGGCCTCATTGACAATGCTGCATTCCAGCAAGGATCATGACTAATGCAGAAGAAATGCATGCATGTTCAGGCACCCAGGTTAGGAACATCATGTTATCAGTGAACCTCATCACTTATTCCAGATGTTTTCTGGTACCATTGTGTCAAGAACACTCCAATACTGTGAAATATTATAACAACCATGGCAATGCTTTCTAAACAATTATGCAATATGCAATCAAGCCATTCAAATGGGAACTAAAATGCTTTCCAAATGTATTTCTCATTTTTGTCTCTTAATAAAATCAACCTATGAACAAATATTTTAATTGTCAATACTCAGTAAATATTATGGTAGAAATATAAAATAATGTCACCTCAGTAGACAATATTATGATTATAACCAGGTTGGGATAAAAGGGGAGTGTATCCAGAGATATAATTAATTGACATGTTCCCTTATATTATTAAGAGAAGTTAAATAAGGTGAAAATTAAAATTAAGGTTACGTCTGAGTGTCTGAGTTAAAAAAAAAAATCCATTCTTATTTTCTTAATTTGTTCATTTTACATCCCAATTGTAGTCCCCTCCCTTGTCTCTTACTGGTCCCACCACTCCTCCGTCATCATCTATCCCCGCTCCCCTAGTCCTCAGACAGAGAGAGCCCTCCTTCCCTATCATCTGACCCCAGCCTTTCAAGTTTCATTTGGACAGCCTGTATCCTCTTCCTCGGTGGCCTGGCAAGGCCGCCCCACCAGGAGGAGTGGTCAATAAAGCGGGCACCAGAATCCATGTCCGAGGCAGCTACACTCCCCACATTATAGGACTCAAAAGGAGACTGTACTGCCTATGGACTACATCTGAGCAGGAGGTCAGTTCCTCACCATGCATGGTCCCTGGTTGGTGCATTAGTCTCTGCAGCAGCCCCCCCCCCATTCTTTAATAAAAATAATCTTTATTGTGCATGCTCAGGTTGCAAAATCGGCACAGCAATGTGAACAGTCTAAAGGCTGACTGAAGACCTACTGTCCAAAGTGCTGCCATGCTCAACACAGGAGAAGACTGAAAAGTGACCCTCCCGATAGCAGCGATCACTGGCCTAACTTTTCCTTTTCAGACATGTTTCAAATCTTCGAAACGATTATAACAACTATTCAGTGAATATTTCAGAAGTCCCCATCATAAAATAAATATAACACATGTGTCTTAAGCACATTTGCCCTCCACTGTGTGCCAAGGGGTGATTATGAACCACGTTAACTTTGCCAAGTTACTAAGCTAAAATGTAGAGAGCATCCCCAACCATTTATTCATTCATATGGTATTCTCATAGGTAGGCAGAGAGTGGTTTGTCTGAAGATTAACTGTTAGATTTTTTTTTTTATTTCATAGGCTGTATAGTTTTTGTATTACTGTTACACATTTCTGAATTTTGACATGTGTATGAAGCTATTTGCCCAATGGTAGAGAATTCTCTTTACTGCTAACTGCTGGTCATCACTAAATTATCCAAGGAATCAGATCATGCAGTGCATCGCCTTTTAAATACACACACACACACACACACACACACACACACACACACACACACACACACAGAGTAGGTTTTCAGCTCACCTATGTCACTGTCTGAATCAATAGTTCATGCCTTTAAACCGCTAAGAAAGGGGGTGCTGAGATAAATGCCTTCCTCAATAAACCCTTGTTCGCTAGGCCAGTGCTTTAATTTAGATGGATTGCTATAATCAGTACCAACCTAAATGAGAGAGTAGATTGAAGACGTTTGATGACAACACTTGAAATCAGCCCAAGATATTAAATGAATTTCACTGTTAGCATTTTAGGGGCAGGCTTGGGCTCACTAACTGAATCTTCACATCTGGACAGATCTGGATCAAACAAAGTGCACTGTTCAGTATGTGAGAAATTGGCTGAGTCACTTAATGTAAATGTGTCTTATTCTCCATGTCTGGATGATATAGGAATGCATTGCTGCTGGGTTGCCATGAGAAGTGAGCCACTAGAATGTGGACAGAAGGTTATCCAGTCACTAATGAGAACTTTATACACATTGATTGATTGTTGGCCGGCGCCTTTAAATATTGATGAAGTTAAAGTTCTTCATATGCTTTTGAGATGTTTGAAATTTTCTTTTGTACATTATTTCTTGAGATCCTTTTTTCTGTGAATATTTATTATTATTATTATTATTAATTTGTTTGATCTTCATGTATTTGACCTTTAAATATTATTTTTAAGCAGTGTGTTTTACCATTTTACTTTCAGGCCACACTTTAAAATTTTTTTATTATTATTTATATATTTTATCACTTTACAACCTGATTACAGCCCCTTTCCTTCTCTCCTCCCAGCCAACCCACACACTTCCTCTCCCTTTGACCCCTCTCCATCTCCTCCGAAAAGAGGAGGTCCCCATGGGTACCAACGCACCCTGGCACATCAAGTCGCATCAGGACTAAGAACATCCTGTCCTACTGAGCCCACATAAGGCAGCCAAGCTATGGGAAAGGGAAACTAAGGCAGGCAACATAGTCGGAGATAGCCCCTGCTCCAATTGTTAGGGGACCCACATGAAGAACCAGATGCACATCCATTACATATATGTAGGGGGCCTAGGTCCAGCCCATGCATGCTCTTTCATTGGTGGTTCAGTCTCTGTGAGCCCCTATAAGCCCAGAACTCTTCCTGTGGAGTTCTTGACCTCTTTAGCTTCCTCAATCCTTCCTCCTCAATTTTCCACAAGACACCTTGAGCTCTGCCTATTGTTTGGCTATGAGTCTCTGCATCTGCTTCCATCGAGCTGCTGGGTGAATCCTCTCAGAAGACAGTTATGTTAGGCCTCTGTCTGCAAGCAGAGCAGAGTATCATTGATAAGTGTCAAGGGGTGGCTCTCTGTCATGGGCTGGCTCTCAAATTGGGCCAGTCATTGGTTGATCAGCCCACACTTTCAATATATATGGAGGATTGTTTTATAAAGTCTAGTTTTTTTCTTCATGAACCTCCTCATTTGGTCTATGATTTGAAAATCTCTGCTTTTCTAAAGAACCGAACTTTGTATTTTGAGAATAGTCTTCTACTTTTCATTCTGAGTGGATTTGGAATTTAATTTAGAATTTGATATAAGATCCCAAATTCATATTTTTCATGCCACAGATTACTTGACATTTGCTAAAAAAATAATCGACCTTTAAATATTTATTCTTCTGTTTCCATTATGATTTAGTGCATGTTCATTTTTTAATCTTCTTTCTGTTCTTAAGTGTTATGGCAACACTATTGTCATGGTTGGATGTTTGTCTTATTGTTGTTATGAGTGAAAAGCTTGAATCCTGGTCTCATATTGACATGTTAAGTATATTAGCTAGGGCATACCGAGAGGAAACGTTAAAGTTCCTGTATTTACAGTTGACATAAATGAGCACACATGAAGAAGTAACAAAGGAAAGAATTTAAAAAGTCAGGCCTTCATCCTGCTGCACCAAAACAGCATTTGGTGAACTTGAAAAGATTATGCCACACAAAGCCAAGGTTTAAAATTTGATTGTATTTGACATACAAGCAACAGCAACAACCCCCCAAAAAAACCAAAACCAAAACCAAAAACAAAAACAAAAAAAAACCAACCAAACAAACAAAAAAACCAAACCAACCACAAAACATGAGCATTTAAGCTTTGCAACTGCTTCCATGAGATAATACAATTGTTTTATTAATGTTTGTGATTTTAAGCGTAACCCATTATTACATAAAGCAGTTTAAGAAAGCAAAAATGTATTGAGAACATTGTCTTGCTGCGGCTTGAGAGACTGGACAGAGAAGGTCAGTATTTCCCAATGGGTTTTTATAGCTAGTAAAATGCAGATCAAGTCACCGGCAGCTTCTCAGAAGACATTTAGAATCGGCTTCTGAAATCACATGCAAATGCTGAGGACAAAAATAGCTGTATTGGTTTTGTATAAGAAGCATGTATCTGGTGGAATTACATGGTCTGCTTTTGGCTTACTGTTTCTCAGGATGCTGGTAATATTTACCAAGATGCCCATAAATATTAAAGCAGTAGAAAATCTTGAAATAAAACAGCATGCATATAGTCAATTGCATTTATTGTAAACATGTCAAGAAAAGTAAATTCATGAAAGACTGAAAAGGTGATACGCCTATACATTAGATAGTAACTTGATCTATACCTTATACAAATTAAGAAATTTGCCATCCTACTCAATTTAAAGCCATAAGAAACATAAAATTCTAAAACAAGCAAGCAAGCAAGCAAACAAAAACAGATAAAATGAATCTGCAATCTGAAGCAAGAATTACTTTTTAATAGGAGGAACATTGTAAACTACTAACTATTAATAAAATCATTTCATTTTGTCAAAATCGCAAAGCTCAGTCTTGCGACAATAAAGCTATAGAAGGACTGGAATAGTTATTTCTTAAGCTTCGAATGCAAAATTGGGGCTTGGCAGTTGGCTCAGTTTTCAGCATGCCTGCTGTGAAAGCTCAGATGATAGTCAGGCCTGGTGTTAGGCTTCTGAAACCCCAGCGCTGGAGGGAGAAACTGGCCATCCAGATGAGGTGTGATGTGAGGCCCTGGTTCAGCAAAGCAAGAGAAACCTATCTAAAAATATGATGAGTGGACATGGTGGTGACGCCTTTAGTTCCATCAGGTAGATAGATCTCTGTGCGTTCTAGGACAGTCTGGTGATACCAAATGCAGCCAGGGCTCCAGAGTGTGAGAATCTCTCTCAAAAGCAAATAAAATCAACAATAATATGTAGAAATAATAAAGCATCCTAACTTTAACTTCCGGCCTCAACATACATTCACAAAGGTACATGCATTCCCCACACCAGTACAAGCATGCACACACACACACACACACACACACACACACACACACACACACACACGTGAGTACGCGTGCAAGAGAGAGAGAGAGAGGTGGACAGAGAGACAGACAGAAAGAAGTGGACAGAGAGACACAGAGATAACAGAGACAGAGAGAGGTAGAGTGGGAGAGAGAGGGAAAGAAAGAGACAGAGAGACAGAGACAAAGGCAGACAGGGACAGAAAGAAAGAAAGCAAAATTATGTATAGTCATTTAAACAAGTGTGTAGTGTTTCTTCCATTCCCTCATAGGACTGCACTCTAATTAGCGACCCAAGGGTTAATTCATACAAATACTTGCATGTGAGTGCTATTAGTAATTTGATTTATAGTATTTCAAGATGGACATAATACAATGTGTAAATAACTGTGTGAATAGCAATCCCATCATTTCTGAAATTGACATAGATTATGAAGGAAAAATTCAGCAGGATTATAGATGTATAATTTAGCAGGAAAAGAGAGATGCCTGTTATGCAGAATATAGTTAAGAGCCCTTAGCAGATTTTAATGCAATTAAAAATGAAAGGATGGAAAAATATTTGATGAGATTTGAGACCTACTCCTCAGAGCTAATTAGGTTAATAATTCTTTCATTAAAAACTATTTTCTATTAAGTTTTTTCTAACTTAATTAAATGTGTGACAATCAACAGAATTAATTGCATCATTGCTATGGAGAATTCTGTTATCTACAAAATCAAAGAAGAAAGTCAAATGTCATGGACATTTAAGATTAGAAAAAAAAACTCCATTATATTTCCAAAAGTATTATTTTAAGTTTGCTTTAAAAAGAACTATGTTAAACAAAATTTTTCTCAAAACTTTCATTTAATGGAGCTGAAGATGTGTCTCAGAAGTTAAGGGCACTTGATGCTCTTTTTTAAAAAAAGATTTATTTATTATTATATATACACACTTCTGTCTGCTTGTACACCAGACAGAGGTGTACCAGAAGAGGTGTAACCAGAGGTGTAACCAGAAGAGGGCACCAGATCTCATTATAGATGGTTGTGAGCAACCATGTGATTGCTGGGAATTGAACTCAGGACATTTGCTCTTAACCTCTGAGCCATCACCCCAGCCCACTTGATGCTCTTATTGGGGACCCAGGTTTAGTTTTCAGCACTCACGTAGCAGCTCACAGATGTCAGTAACTCCAGTCCTGAAGATCAGACACACTCTTCTGGCCTTTGTGGCACCACATATGTGGTGTACATACATACATTCAAGTAAAAGCATTTACATGCACAAAATAAAAATAAAAATAAATTGTTTAAAATCTCTTTCATTTATTATTGGACTCAATCCAATTTAAAATCACTAAGTAAAAGCATTTTCAAAAGCAGGACTTTATTTGGTGATATAATTAGTGGCATAGTCAACAGCAGACACCATCTTACCTATTCAAGCTATTAAAACAAATAAAGCACAATTCATTATTCATGGTAGGAGAAAGAAGACAGAAAACACATACTAAAGAAATGGCTGGTTATGATGGGTGAAAATGCAGCATTAGTCTGATTAGCATTGTATTTCCTCTGCTCACTGCTGTCATAGTCACATCCTGAAGATACCAGCCTTCAAAGGACTAACCCTGTCTTTCCCACCATCCATTTTGTACTACTAACCTCTATCATCACATGTACTAAGTTCTATTGGATGCATTTATCACAGTTGCTATTGAAACAGTGGGTTGTTTGAGGAGCCATGTCTTATTTATCACAGTGAGTGAGAATACATACTTACCAATATTTTTTAAATGAACATTTCACATAGAAATTGAAAGTGTAATAGCAAAAATAATGGTTAGCCATGGTGCCAGCTAAAAGAAAGGTTTTAAATTATTAAAAACAGCGTCACTGAGAATGAGGCTTCATTAAAAAAGAGAGAAAATAAGAGTAATATATTTGATCAAGGACTGGCAAATGATGTCAGTGAGTGAAGGGAAGAATTTTTGGAGGAAAATAATAATGTGAACTACACAGAGTTGGATATTTTGGCAGGACACCCATGGGGAAAAAGTCTTAACAAGGCTGAAAACACATATTTTGTAGCCAGGAAAGAGCTGTAGGTTAGGTAATGATTTGGTTTTCAAAATCATAACCTTGATTCCATAGTTGTAGAAGGATTGTCCATTGCCAAGGAAGATATTCTGAGGTGAATTAATATGATGGAGGGCAGGCTATTGAGCAATTCAGAGAAGTTCTCAAGAATAGAGAAATAATGTAGGACTTAAGGGCCAGGTGATGATTGCAGAGGATGCAATGATTGTCCTGAGCACATTTCAGGAAACGAGTGAGGAGGAGAGAGAAACAAGGGCAGTGGTCAAGGGAAGTGTGGCAGTAGTTAAACCAGTACTGTGAACCCAGCAGCCTACAAACTACTAACTACTAACTACCTGTGAAAGTGATCAAATCCAGCAGGACTTCTGTGTCTATTTTAGTTCCATTGTACCAAGCTTTATTTGTGATTGGGTTCCCATCACGTGGGTTCCAATCACGTTATAATGTGATTGGATCTATCGTTTATATAAGTCTCATCTAAGGCTGCTTCTATGTTCACTTGTTACATTTACAGGCATATCTGATTGTTGTGATCACGGTAGCTGATAGTGCTTTTGACATAATATTTGACAAAAGCATTTGCATTTGTACGAAACTATTGGTAAGGGCTGAGGAGGCAGTGACTTAGCAGGCTAAGGTCCTTGCCATGAGCCTTAAAATGTGCATTCCATCCTCTCTAAGGAACCCAAAGAGTGGAAGTATGGAACACACACCCACAACTTGTTCTTTGACTATTACTGGAAATTTTGGAAAGTCCCTCCATGGTCATTATTTGATACCAGAGAATTCAGTTTCCCTCTTGGGGTTCATATATATATATATATATATCCTCAAAGGCAAATGAGCCCAGCAGAGCTTCTAGGTAGATTATAGGGAGTGCACTATGGAGAAGGAATTCATGGAAGAAAAAGTGCAGTATAACATTAAAGGGATAATTGCTTCATCTATCTCTTTAGCTTGGCTTATTCTGAGCTCAAAATCCTAATGGTAGTCTCACAATGTTCAGGGTAGCCCACTGGCTATGCATATGCCATGGTGAACCCATGCATACACATGTGCTTGTGTGCAAATAAATAAATAAATATATAAGAGCATCTTTTGCATGACAACCCTTTAGTAAATACAATTACTTTCAGACAGTCTTTAGCTTACTACTTATTTTCTTGATATGATATGTGCTTGTTAAGAAACTTGAGGTTTACATTAGTACAGTGGTATTCAAAGCATATGTTCATGTTTTTTCATAATTTATATTTACATTTTCAACACATAAAATGCAAATATTAAAAGAGACAATAACTAAGCAACAAACTATGTCTTAAAAATGATTATTGTATTGACTAGGTCTTAGTTGCAAATTATATAATCTATTTCTGTCAATTTATGAAACTAAGGCGTGTTAGAATGCGCTTGGAATTGGAAGGAAATGGGACTCCTCTCCTGGCTCTTAGAAAACTATGCAGCCTATGAATATAGTTTATGCTACCTCTAGTAAGTACTTTGCTTCTGGTAGGTAATTTAAGTGACTGCTAGCTGAGAAAGGACCCAGTTCTGCTGAATTGCCCACTGAAAATGATTTTCCTACTTTGGGTATAGACAGTAGATGTGACCCACAGTGCATGACGGTTGTTGGCAAAGGAGTTTGGATATGGGAGGTGTTTGCTGATGCTGTGGCTAATACTATGGACTGTTACAAAATAAGATATAGTGAAGGTATTCACCATGGGCGTTCCTGGAAGACAGGCACTTCTCCAGCAATATAAATCACACTTTTCCCACATTAAGATATAATTGCTATTGACAACAGTCTGATTTCTAAGTATACCTGGTAATAATATGGTACTCTCAGTAAGTTACCTTTTCCACTTGATGATTACTTTTATATGTATCTAAGTACATCATTAGTACTTGGAACTAAAAATGGGCAGTGTATAGCATATTTATTTTGTCTCATTTATGTTTTATTTGTGCTTTCATGATGAATATATGAATACTATCCTCAATGTATGGCTCATTTCTGGAATGTGTTCCAGGCCAAGCGTTCATTTTATGAGACTTAGTTTTGGTTCTTTTATAGTTTGCATACCTAGGGCACATGAATTTATACATCAAAACACAGGTGCATAGTAATCAATAGGATGAAATTCAGTCAGTGAATGAGAAGACACTAGTCTCTCTCTGCTGAGTGGAACTCCTATTCTCCCTCAAGTTACCTAGATATTCTGAAGTATTTATGTGCCATCACATCAAATATATTGGCTAAATAATGAGGTCCAGGCTAGCATGCATGTAGTTATTAATATAGCCTGTGCTATTCTTTTTAGATTAAAAAAATAAGTATGTTAAGGGTATCAGATATTCATCTTATCCCCCTAATAGGTTTCCTTATGAATCCCATGAGACACATTTTGCTAGCCTATAAGAAAGAAAAAGCTTATGAATATTGTAGCAAGGCAATACCAGGGCCAGATGTGCTTTTTTTTTTGTAAAGATATATTTATAGTTTATGTTCGTGAATATTCTTATCTTCATACATGCAATATGCACCACATATGTACCGAGAACACACATAGGTCAGGAGAGGATATCGGATCCCTTGGAACTGGAGTTACAGATGGCTGTAAGCTGTCTTGTGGGTACTGGAAACCAAGCCTGGGTCCTCTGCAAACGCAGCCTGGTGCTCTCACCAGCTGAGGCATTGCTCCGGGCCCCCAATGTGGCTTTTTGATCACTCACTCAGAAGTAGCAGCTGAAGACTGAAGACTACCAAGAAGAGATTTGATACCCTAACAACACGTCCCCCTCAGTCATAGTCAAAGGGGAGGGGAATAGTGTGAAAGCAGGAGGGAGGGAGGAATGGGAGGATGCACGGGATGGGATAGCAATTGAGATGTAATATGAATTATTTTATTTTTCAATTAAAAAAAAAAAGAAGAAGTGGCAGCTGAAGTTGTGTGATGAAGACCAAAAGCAGGAAGGCCCAGAGAGGAGGCTGTCTTATGTTATCCGGAATTGTGTTGAGGATGATTACTAGATTAATTTCAATATTTCAGCATGGCTGGATGGTGGAAATTTTAAGATAGGGAAATAAGGAAAGATTTTCAGATGCCTGACAAGAGCAACCATTTTGTGAACAAAGAATTAATTCTTAGATACTTTATGACTGCAGGTTGCTCCTGTGGGTGGGGGCTGGAGGGGTGAGAGACCCAGCTGCCTATTACGCTTACCTCAGTGTTTTCATTCACCCTGCAACTGTCTCTCTGGAGCCCCCATCTTCTGGTTCTTCCTAAATACTGGTATGTCATTATTTGATAGGTGTATCAGTTATTATAAATATGATGTCCCCCAAAATGGACAGTGAGCAAATTCTCACAATAAGTGGTTTTTATGCCTTTGGGATGTATGGCTGCACTGTGTGGAAATGTGGGTGCTTCACGTTGTTTTTCCCATGACTGGCTCATTTCTGCCGTGCGTCTTCTCTTTAGCTGGGACGACAGTAGTTCAGTGAGCAGCGGCCTCAGCGATACACTTGACAACATCAGCACCGATGACCTGAACACCACGTCCTCCATCAGCTCCTACTCCAACATCACAGTCCCCTCCAGGAAGCACACCCAGGTGAGAGCCACTCAGGTGTGAGCCACTCAGGTGAGAGCCACTCAGATGAGAGCCACTCAGATGAGAGCCACTCAGGTGAGAGCCACTCAGGTGAGAGCCACTCAGGTGAGAGCCACTCAGGTGTGAGCCACTCAGGTGAGAGCCACTCAGGTGAGAGCCACTCAGGTGAGAGCCACTCAGATGAGAGCCACTCAGGTGAGAGCCACTCAGGTGAGAGCCACTCAGGTGAGAGCCAGCCTCTCCCTCCCCACTAAGCATATTCAATCCTTCCTCCAGGTTTTTCTACTTTTTAGTAAGTTGTGGTTTTACTCTTTTCTCCCCTGAAGTATTTGCAAAGTTTGAATAAACAGACATAATAAAGGTCCACTAACACTGGGATGCGAAGTACTTTCATTTTAGTCTTCCCAGAGTAACACCCCTCAGAACTACTGCAGGGCCCAAACCCAGCCTCTTTTGAAGAGCGTAAGCTGCTTAGACGTGTTTGCTGGTGTCTAACCTAGAAAGACCCTCATTGACATTTCTAATACTGATTCATTTAAAAATCCAGTTTAAAAAATGGCCTAACATTGGATTCTTCTTGACTAATTTTATACTAATCTCAAAAAAACAAATTATGAGGCTCACTTGTGAGTGAATCAGGAGAGAACATTGAATATTTTCTATCTTGTCTTGGCTTCTCTTATCACGTTTGGCATAGAAAAATCCCTTCTTTTGTGGAGCTTAACTACGCTTTTCTATCATTATTTATCCTGACATTCTCTAATATCTGCAAAGGGAAATTCTATGTCTCAAATTGATCAAGCTTAAGTGAAACCGTAGTTTAAAAATAGAACTGTCTCTGGCGTGCTTCTGAAGTATCAATTGGTGCTCCATTATTTTTCCTGCCAGTTGTCTGGCAATGCATTCCAGTTCCTGGTTCACTTGTACTTTACAGGTTTGTTTTCATGAGAGGTTTTTTTTTTTTTTTTTTTTTTTTTTTTTTTTCTTTATAGCTGAAAACAGATGCGGAGAAACGTTCAGCAACAGATGAGACCTGGGATAGTCCGGAGGAGCTGAAGAAGACTGAAGAAGATTTTGACAGCCACAGTGATGGAGGCGCCAAGTGGAAGGGCGCTACTTCTGGACTTGCCGAAGACTCAGAGAAGACGGGGCAAAAAGCGGGCCTCTCTGTGTCTCAGACAGGTTCCTGGAGGAGAGGCATGTCTGCCCAGGGAGGAACACCAGCGAGACAGAAACCCGGCACAAGTGCACTCAAGACCCCTGGTAGGCTCGTCACTTCCCCCTCCCGGGGAAGACGTAGGGATCTCTGGAGAAGTGTTTTAATCTGTGGTGTCCTGTTTGACACCTGTGCTCATGTGCAGTGGCTCTCCCTTTGATAAGCCCATTCCTATGCACACAGTTAAATGATTTTATGCTATAACCACATGCTTTGTCACATAAGACCACATGACTGTGACAATCTGAGGGTCCTGTGGGGATCATTCTTTTCAGATGGTTGTTGCAATGTGCTGCATTACAATTTGGTCACTTTAAGTCATATACAGGTAAAATATTGGTTCTGGATAAGCAATAATTCATTTTCCCCTGACATACTAATATTTTCACTGTTGACTTTATGAATGCCACTACCTTTTACCACAAAGCTGGGAGCTGAAAGCAGTCATTCTAACCTGAGGGTGGGTTAGAATGCTCGATATTTCAGATTCTGTTTGCGAATTAGACTTTATGAAAGAAAAGAGTGAAAGAATTCTTCCCAATTTATCATCTGCCTTTTAGGACTCTTCCCTTGTTTTATAGATAGTGTCATCAGAAGTGCGGATGTCATAGAATACTTCAGATATAATCATACGAAAGGTGCTGTGGTTAACTCTCTGTCTAGCACTTAGCTTGGGAGGAGTATCTGAAGCAACACTGTCACAGGATACAAGATATTAACAAATAATAAAATAACATGTTTTCGCTCTATCTTTTCATGTTCATCACATTGCCTCTGACAGGCATGATTTTTCCCCCCTCTAGCTTTCCCACTCAGTCCTTTCATTACATTAGAGTGCATGCCTATTTAGATCTGAAATATTTAGAAATATTTCAGGACTGAAGCTACGTAAGGAGGAAACGTGCGTTCACATTTTGCCGTTGGTTTTTGGAGGTGTTATGGTGTCCAGATATTCAAATAAACATGTCTGTGGGGTTTCTCTTTAATTAGGGAAGACCGATGATGCCAAAGCTTCAGAGAAAGGGAAAACTCCCCTTAAAGGATCATCCTTGCAAAGGTCTCCTTCAGATGCAGGTAAAAGCAGTGGAGATGAAGGGAAAAAAACACCCTCGGGCATCGGGAGATCAACCGCCAGCAGCTCTTTTGGATATAAGAAGCCAAGTGCTGTAGGCTCCTCATCTACCATGATTACCAGCAGTGGTGCCACCATAACGAGCGGTTCAGCTACACTGGGGAAAATCCCCAAATCCACTGCCATTGGTGGGAAGTCCAACGCAGGAAGGAAGACCAGTCTGGATGGATCCCAGAATCAAGATGATGTGGTCCTGCACGTGAGCTCCAAGACCACCCTGCAGTACCGCAGCTTGCCCCGCCCTTCTAAGTCCAGCACCAGCGGTATCCCCGGGCGAGGCGGCCACAGATCCAGTACCAGCAGCATTGATTCCAACGTCAGCAGCAAGTCAGCTGGGGCCACCACTTCCAAACTGAGAGAACCCTCTAAGATTGGCTCAGGGCGCTCGAGTCCTGTCACTGTCAACCAAACAGACAAAGAGAAGGAGAAAGTAGCGGTCTCTGATTCAGAGAGCGTTTCTTTGTCAGGTTCCCCCAAATCCAGCCCCACCTCTGCCAGTGCCTGTGGCACACAAGGGCTCAGACAGCCAGGGTCTAAATATCCAGATATTGCCTCGCCTACATTTCGAAGGTAAGGGTGTGTAAAGGGATGCTGGGGAAACGTAAACAGCAGTATTTAACACGCATTTATTCTACATAAAGGTACTTTAATTTATTCTAAATATTCTAAGATGCTGTCTTCTAGACTTGTTTAAAATATAGTGGATTATGCAGAGATGATTGTATGAGTCACAAGCATAAAAGCAAGATGCTCATTTAGGGAAGTGATTAGCCTTTCAGCTATATAGTCAATGTGACACTAGAAATACAAACAACATGTGGAACAGGCTTGAAATCAGATGACTGGCTATTCATAGAAATAAAGTGATACTGTGTAAAATAATTCAGTAATTTTCACCTCTTCTTTCCATAATGGAAATCTAAAAATTCATAGATCTTTATAAACACTGCATTTACTTTATTCTCTTAGTTCGTTATCTTATATATTAGTACGGTATCTTACGACTCTTAATGAGTTGGTGTTCATGAATATAGATGATATATTCTTTGTAACAGTTTATATTGGACCAATTTATACAATACCAGATCTTAACGTAGTATCAAAATAAAAGAAGCAAAATTAAAGTATAATCTGATTTCAGGATTAGAACTCAAGAGTCAGGTGACTTTTATAACTCTTCATCAGTGTTCTTTGAAAGGACCCAACAGCACATCTGATATGTGTATCAGCATTATCTTTGTATTAAGTATGTGAAGCTCTGCTTAGAAATATCCCTGATTTTAAGGATCCTAGGTAGCGGGGCTCAGGCAGGGGGTGGGGTTGGGTTAGTGGGTGAGTTAGGACAAATAGTTAAATAACACTGGCTGTTTTCTCATCTCCACAATGATAATTTATAGTTTTTCATTACTTGTTCAATAGTTAAAGTTTGTTTTTATTCTGCTGATTTACCCTAGAACCTTGAGCTCTTAGGAAGAATTTTGGAAAATTTACTCTCCCATTTCAGTAACCTTCAAAACATAATTGTTTGAAAAATAGCAGTCAAATTTCTCATTAGAAGTATTAATTGTGAAGCATGTTTTTAAGTATCGACTCTTCTTGGAAAGAATAAATCATAGATTGTAGCAAGAGTAAATATTTTCATTGCTCATGTGAAAGCCAATAGTGCCCTCCTGTGGCCCATTACCTATGAAACAATTTCTCATATTCGTCATAGACACCTTCCTCTGCAGGAAGTATGGATTTCATTGCAACTGAATTAGCAACCATTTCGCCATTCCTTCATATCATGTTATTTCCATATTTACATAAATTTGATTATATCATCTGTTTCATTTACAAAACTAAAATGTTTTCTGAACTAAACTCCAATTTCTAACTTAGTACCAGTGATATTTCAAATCGCTGGTGTATAAATACACATTTATATCTGAATAGTTTTGGCAACTGACAGAAATCCCTGTGGTCTTTCCATGGGAAGATAAAAGCAAATCCATTATGTTGCCAACAATATCCAATATTTCCAGCCCAGCCACTCAAGCCTCTAGATATTACCTCACTTATTTGACCTTGTCTTAAGTGGCCCCTTTAGATTTTTGAATAATCTATTTTAAAAGGAGAAAAATCCATTTAGGCGTCATATACCGAATGCGTGGAAGTTGTTTCATTATAATGGTTCTGTAGATAGGTAGCGCTAAATTGGCCAAACTCTTTGAGAGTCCTTTGATCACCAGAAGTGTAAAAGTCAAGCGCTGTCATGCCTAACTTTTGCCCACTTCTGCCTGCCTTGGTTGCAGCCCAGTGCTGACTACTCCATAAGATGCTCTAAGAGATTTTTTTTTTTTTTTTTTTTTTAGTACTTGATTAATAACAGACCAGTCATATCGCCTTCAGGAACATAGAGGCTGGACGTGCTTGGTAGCTCATACTCCAAAGCACACTTGGCTCTGTGGACTGAAACCGTATGCAATGTGGATATGCGTCTCTTGGAACAACTGAAGTTGTTATTTGTTTTTCTTTTAGGTTGTTTGGTGCCAAGGCAGGTGGCAAATCTGCCTCTGCACCTAATACTGAGGGTGTGAAATCCTCCTCAGTAGTGCCCAGCCCTAGTACCTCTTTAGCCCGTCAAGGCAGTCTGGAGTCACCGTCGTCTGGTACGGGCAGCATGGGCAGTGCTGGTGGGCTGAGTGGCAGCAGCAGCCCTCTCTTCAATAAACCCTCAGACTTAACTACAGATGTTATAAGCTTAAGTCACTCCTTGGCTTCCAGCCCGGCATCGGTTCATTCTTTCACATCGGGTGGGCTTGTGTGGGCTGCCAATATGAGCAGTTCCTCTGCCGGCAGCAAGGACACCCCGAGTTACCAGTCCATGACCAGTCTCCATACGAGCTCTGAGTCAATTGACCTGCCCCTCAGCCATCATGGCTCCCTGTCTGGACTGACCACAGGGACTCACGAGGTGCAGAGCCTGCTCATGAGAACGGGTAGTGTGAGATCTACTCTCTCAGAAAGGTGAGCTTTCCTGGAGGCCTTGATGGGTCCTTAACCCCTTCTTCCTGCACTGTGCCTACCACCCCATCCTACCAAACTCCCTTAATTCCACTGTGAATACGACCATGCAGTGACATAAAGTTGCACTTAAATTTAGAGTTAATATTGCTACGATCAGTCTTACTCCTTACTTGTATTACCAAATTTGCCGAGGGATGAAGTAATTTAAGGTAGGGTGATTGGATACTTTTCTTAATATGAATACTACCTACTTTTCTAGTCAGTAGGCAATTTGCATAATATATAAAGTATGTCTTCATACAACGAATGATATTTTCTTAAGACATTTTTAGTAGTTGGCTTGAGACTCAAGATAACACAGCTCACTGGCATGGTCAAAACTTCGTTAATGAGCAAATTCAAATGGATTCTACGATTGTGCTCTGAGCAATATTTGAACATTTAAAATATAAGTTCACTCCTTTATTAAGACGTACTCTACACTGCCCAACTTGTCCATTAACCTATTATTTCCAATTATTTTCTTTGGGATTCTCTTGCTTTTGTGAAATACAAACTTAGAAGTAAGATACAGCCTCTTAGTGTTGCATAATCTCTGTGCACGCTGGCAAATGGCACTTCCTCCACCCTAAAGCACTTGAGACCTACATGAACTTCTGGTGCTCAGTGCTTATCGTGATAGGCTTGTAATCACCCAATTTGTGTTTCCTCACTCATAAAAACATGAGCTAAAATGTACCCACTTGCCTTCAGGCCTAGTTTACTACACACAACATATAAAAAACCGGCACTGCATCACACATCAAAAAAAAAATTAGACTTTTAATCATATCTCACGTATCAGTGGCTATAAGGTAAACACTCGTGATCACATATCATGTATAAAACTTAGGGCAAATAAATATAATTATATTTAAAATATATTAACAGTCTTATTTTGCATAATATATTGTGCTTTTATAAACATATGTAAAGAATTTTTTAAAATGTATTGAGATCTAACTCAAACAAACAGGTTGTAATTTATTAGTCACAATTCTCCATATTTTTAAATTATAAAGATGAAAATATGAGGTTGATTATATAGATTTCAACCTATTTCTTTTGCATTCAAACAATAAATACTAAATGTTATCAAGTACATAATTTTAATCAAGAAATTATAAAATAAAACAGCACATGTTAAGATTGGCAAGTTCTATAGCTATAGTTGAATTTAGTCTTAATACTTTGTTCCACATTTTAGCTCTACTCTATAGAATGTGTATTACAGAAATATAAAAACAAATATATACTTATTTACTGTTTTAAAGCAAATCATTTTTATACTTATGCAATAATGGAAGTAGGTTAATTTAACCCAATATTAGAATAATAAAATAGACAGCCATTCTACAAATATGTTTTAAGTGCATTAGTGCTTATTGAGCTAGGTAAAGTGAATGTGACTACCTTAATAAGAATGGCATATTAGACTGATAGGAGTGGTTCCTTCCAACAAATGGCTAGGTTGATTTTTTTGTTTGTTTGTTTAAAACATTGTGTATATTCTCTTTTTCCAGAAGGAAAACACAAAGTCTAACTGTATTTTAACCCTTAAGAGTACAGATGAGGAAGTGTGTGGTCTATGTAAGAATATGGCTCAGAGAGTTGCTGGAGAGATGGCTCAGAGGTTAAGAGCACTGTCTACTCTTCCAGAGGTCCTGAGTTCAGTTCCCAGCAACCACATGGTGGCTCACAACCATCCAGAATGAGATCTGGTGCCCTCTTCTGGCCTGCAAGTGTACACTGTATACATAATAAATAAATCTTTAAAAAAGAAAAAAGAAAATCTTATGTGCATATTCTGACATAGCTGCTCAGTTCCTAACTAAGTTGAAACTATAAAGTCTATTACAGTATGATTTTTTAAAAATCAATTGAGATGTATATGGTAGAGGTTGAGGTAAATGTAAGTTCTTGACTTTTCTTTTTATACTTTGATCTCTATATCTGAGTTCTAATAGGTCAGTGGGTTTTTATACTAATTCCAATTTTACCCAAATTATTCTTCACTAAAATTTAAAAGGTAAGGAAATGAGTGAATATAAATGAAATCGGATGTTTTTAATATTTCCCTGTATATAAGATGTAGTCATTAGTGGTGATGTGACTATATCTAACCCACATGTGGTTTTTTTCTTAATTCTATTTTATTGTGACCAAATTTTTTTAAAGTAGTTTAAAGTCATAGACAACCTTGAAGATTTCTGGTTTGTCCTTAAATGTGAGAATGACAATTGTGCTGTATATTATAGCTAATGGCCTTAGACAAATGGTACATGGATTAAAACCCCCAGTTTACTCATTGTTTCTACCTCCCTAGCCACGGCTGATATTGGAGTTTGCAGTTCTTGGGGCATTGCAGAAAGGCCAGCATAATATTGACATAAATGTCTAAGGCAGTGGTTCTCAACCTTCTTAATGCTACTACCCTTTAACACAGCTCGCCTGTGGTGACACCCAAACATATAATTATTTTTGTTGCTATTTTATAACTATAATTTTGCTACTGTTCTGAAGTGTGACATAAATATTTTTGGAGATAGAGGCTTGCGAAGGGGGTCGCAACCCACAGGTTGAGAATCACTGGTCTAGAGTTTAGGAAATAGTTCTATATTATTCACCTTAAGTGTATTCTTTTCTCAGTTATTTAACTAACTTCCCTGTGACATATAAACATAAATTTTCTACAAATAGATAACATTTACAAAATAATAGAAAATTTCTCATTTTATGCAATATTTAAAAATAATCTTTAAAATGTCTTTAGATCACAAAAATACATAGCCCAATATAGTTCATAGTTAGAAATTTTTTATTGGTTTAGCGTGATTCCTTAGTTTTTTTTTTTTTTAATTCTTGCCAGTTAGGAGATTTTATAATCATAATATATGACCAGAACAAATTACTCATTGTCATAATAATTGCACCTTATATAACAGATGGAGAACCTGTAGAAGAAAACATTTTAGCTTTGATTGTCAGTAATTCAATTTGAAGTCAGTCTGTTTGCGTTCATCTTGTATCATCCCATTGTGCACTGCTATGTATTTAATTTTAATCATTTAATGTTCTAAACAAAGAGAGTGATGGTTCTGTAAATCCATATTCACTTTGTGCTTTGCTAATCTGCATGCTAGAGATTAGAATGGAGCCTCCGGGTACGTCCCACTCTTCTCCATTTTCAGTGGGCCACTTTCCACTTATCTAGGCACACCTTTCTAGCCCTGGGTCTGACCAACTAGGAGCTAGTTAAACTAACATTGGTAATGTATATACCCCTTTAAATGCCCACTTATTGACTTCTCAAAGATGAAATGGTGTCACCTCATTAAAATATTTAAATTAATTATACTATAAACGTTATTTAAAGAGAATACTTGTTATATGTGTGTAAGTGGGAGACAAATCTACCTTTAGTCTTATTGGAAATAACTATAAAATGAAAATGCAAGTAGTACATGATAGTTTTTTTTTTTCTTATCTGCTCTTGTTAGTGAGACTTGTCACTTTAACAGCAGGCATCATTGTCATCTCATTGATTATCCTGCATATGAAGTCACAGCAAAAGTCTAGTCAGCTGCACAGGACAGGGAGACCACCACAGTTATGCTAACATGATTTAATGTGGTGTCTAATTGTTCTCTGAATGTCACTAGGATAAAAAAGAAATGCCACATTAATGCAGTGACAAAGATCCAGTCACCTAGTTGGCCTCTCCAGTCAGTTCTGGATTCCTGTGTGTATTAGCAGAGAGTTATTTTGGTTGTTTGGAGAATGAATTTTGTTGGATGTATGATTTGGAAATTTTGTTTGCATTATGTCCTTAGGGGTTTTCTTTGTTTTAACAGCATGCAGCTTGACAGAAATACACTACCCAAAAAGGGACTAAGGTATATATTTCTCTCAGCACAAGTGCTGCCTTTCTCTGTTGTTATGTAAACTTGCTGTACTGTCTCTCTCCTTCCCATCTGTTTGCTATGTAGCACCTGGCATGGGAGATGAAATCACTTTTAACCTTGGTACTTTCTCTGGCTTCAAGACTAGGTGACTGCTCCTTAGGAAGAGATGCCAAAGAGATGGAGATGGAGATATTCCAATAGGAATATCACGATTAAGGAATAATCAGAACCTGTCTGAAGCGTTGCTAATAAAAAGAGTAGCTAGTGGTAGGGTGCATGAATTCACTTCCCTCTCATTTATATACAATTACTTCTCTGGGCTTTTCACCTTGGAGGCATATGCTGGCAAAACCTCCGACCTGAAACTAGGGAGGTGACTCAGTTGGTAAAAATGCTTGGTAAGCAAGCATGGGGCCTTGAGTTCAAATCCCCAACATCCACATAAAGAGCTGAGCATAGCCGCGTGGCCTGTAACTCCCACACTGGCAGTAACGGAGACTAAATGGCTCACCTTGCTGCCCCTATAGCTCTGGTTTTGCTGAGACTATAGTGACCCTATTTCAAAGGAGCAAAGTAGAAGTTAGCAAAGCAGGATGTTTCCTGGAGGCCACATGCATGTGTGCACACAACCCAAGCCAAAATAATACAAACATTTACACACATAAAAAGTTACATAAAAAAAAAAAAAAAGAAAACATTCCCCCAAACACCTGTGACAAGTAAGGGTGAAAGGTGAAAATATGCTGCGAGTAGAGTTAAAAAAATTATCATCACAGGTCAGGTATGGCGATTAAGGTATTATTTTACAGATTGTTTTATTAACTCATTCCCAATATCTGCTTTCCATGCCTGCTTTTATTATTTACCAGATCAGGTTAAATCTGAGTTAATATAATGTCACTTAGCAATTTCTAAATAGGACTCAACTCAGAAAAAAAATAATAAAATGAATTGAATTCATGGCCATGAACGTATCTTACACACTTTTTATTTCCTGAGAAAAAGATACCAAGAAAGCAGCTAACAGGTACAGCGCTTTGAGCGTGACAAGCTGTCTACAAGTAGCATTTTAAACAAAGAACTGAAAGGAAACTCCAGCTATCAGTTTCTGTCCCATTTCCCGTGCTGTTCTGTGACTGTCACTGTGCCTCCCTTGGCTCCTTGCCTCCCACGGTCTGCCATGTTGAATCGGTGTTCTCACCTTCCCATGTCCTTCCAAACACAGTGCTTTGGGGTCCTTCTCAGTTCACTTGGCTGTCTGCTCGTTGCTTATGACTTTCAAGCCCATATCTCACAGAAGCATCATTTTCTTTTCAAATGCCTCTGTTTATTTTCCCTGTGGGATCAGGCAGATGGTGCCAAATCATCTGGAGGAACTGAGCAATTGTAATTAGATCCAATCTGTGTGTGATTGCCGTTCAGTCTGAATAGTAAGCTGCGCTCGATTGTTTTCTTGTCCTGGTGTTGCCTTGTCCTTGTGGATGTGCTCAAGTGTCTCAGCTGTGCTGTTTTGCAGATACACCCCGTCGTCTCGGCAGGCCAACCAAGAAGAAGGCAAAGAGTGGCTACGCTCCCATTCCACGGGAGGGCTGCAAGACACTGGAAACCAGTCGCCCCTGGTCTCCCCTTCTGCCATGTCATCTTCAGCCACAGGAAAATACCACTTCTCCAACTTGGGTAAAATATTTTAAATCGTCAACTCTGTCCCACTCCTTTTACAACTTACTGTTACAGGAATATTGTTGTATTTTCATAAAAATACGAAGAAAAAGCTTCAGGGTGGTGCTTACTGTATACAGAATAATTTCCAAATATTGTATCACTTATTTTATGACAAATGATTAATTTCCATGATTAACTAAGAATCATTATTGTTTTCTGACTAAAGCCAAACTATATAAAACAGACCACTGTAGGTATCAGAAGCAGAGACAAATTCCAGAACACCTGGCCTCAAACACACAACCCTTTCCACTCCATCTCTAGCTCCTTGTTTGTATTCTGTAAAACATGTTAGTTTTTGTTGCTGCTGAATGAAATTAATGATCATTATGCAGACAAATAGAACATAAAATAATGAGGTTGAAAATAAAATGCAAGTATATGACTGCAAGATAATCTCTTGAAACATTATTGAAATCAAAATGCTCCTTGATGTGCACACGGTGTCACTGAAGACAGCACTCTGTGAGCAATTTTAGAGAACTATACTGAAAACTAAATGACTGTCTTAGACATTAGCATCATTTGTAGGAAGTATAGTCATTTATGTAAATATCACAGAAACAGGGAAGACTGAGAAAACAATGAGACATGTCTAAATATATTAGTTATCATTGAAAAGACTCAGTGATGATTTAAAAAAAAATCAATTTCTTGGCCTGGAGAGGTGGTTTGGTGGTTAAGAACTGGTACTGCTTTTCCAAAGGATGCAACTTTGTTTCCCAGCACCCACAAAGGTCAGATCACAACGTCCTGTCACTCTACCTCCAAGGGAATGCAGTGTCTCCAGCTTCCTAAGGGATCTGTGCTCCCAGTACACATAGGTGCACATAGACACACACACATCTACACTATAATAAATAATAATAATAATAATAATCTTTTAAAATTTATTCAACTTTTGTCAAGTCATGTTTGAAGTAGTCTTAGTATTTTATCTTTTGTCGGATAAGAAAAGATGGTTCCAATAATGTCACCAGAGATTATTAACAATCGAACAATTTGAACGTTTCAACTTTTAACCCAAAGGACCTAAGGCTAAATCATTCCTTTTACAATTCTTTCCACTCCAACTGCTAGGACGTTTAAGTCATAGACAATGATCTTTGCTATGGCGCCATGTGAGCTACTGAATTCTTATGAACATTAAGGCTCTGTTATCCTTTAAAAGAGCAAGGATACTCCTCTCTTCCCAGTCCATCCTGCTCATCTCCCCTCCCCCCATTCCCTCTTTCCTTTCTCTTCAGAGAAGGGGAGGTCTCCTGTGATTATCAACCTGCCTTAGCATATCAAGTTGCCGTAGGCCTAGGTATATCTTCTCCTACTGAGGGTAGACAAGGATGCCCAGTTAGGGGGAAATGATTCAAAGGCAGGCAATGTAGTTAGAGACAGCCCCTGCTCCATTTGTTAGGGAACCCACATAAAGACTAAGCTGCATATCTGTTACACACGTGTAGGGAGCCTAGGTCCCTCCTATTCATGGTCTTTGGCTGATAGTTCAGTCTCTGTGGGCCACTATAGACCCAGGTTAGTTGTTTTTGTGGGCTTGCTTGTGGTGTCCTTGACCTCTCTGGCTCCTTCAATCTCTCCCTGCCCTCCCACAAGGTTCCATAAGCTCTGTCTATTGTTTGGCTGTGGGTCTCTGTATCTGTTTCCATCAGGTTCTGGGTGAGGCTTTTCAGAGGAGTTATGGTAGCCTCCAGTCTGCAAGTACAGCAGAATATTATTACTAGTGTCAGGGTTTAGTTTTCTCTCAGGGGATGGATCTCAGGTTGGGCCAGTCTCTTGTTAGCCATTTCCCCTAATTTCTGCTCCATCTCTATCCCTGCACATATTGCAGGCAGGGCAAATTTTGGGTTGAAGGTTTTGTGGATGGGTTGGTATGCCCATCCCTCTACTGGAAGTCCTGCCTGGTTACAGGAGGAAGCCATTTCAGGCTCCATATCCTCTATTGCTAGGAGTCTTAGCTAGGGTCACCATCATAGATTCCTGGGAGTTTCTCCTGTCCTAGGAGATGTTTCCCTACATCAGTTTCCATTCTCTATCCCAGTTCTCTCTTTCTCAGTCTGTCTTCCCCATTTTTGATCCCTCCAGGTTCCCTCCTCCTTTGCCACACAATTCCCTTCCCACCATTTACCTCTAATGTCTATTTTATTTGCAAGGATACTCATTTGCCACATAATGGCAAAAGATGTATATTTTATTTAACTTGGTACATAATTATAAAACAGTAAAAGTCTAACATTAAAGCTTTTTTAAAAATTAAAAATCTTTTTTGTCGGGTCTTAGGAATGTACAGTGCAGCCACATATAATGGAACATCTGAGACATAAACCCATATCACCCCAAACATTGTAGTTTACTAAGTACCCCCTGTGTTCTATCAAGTTTTTATTAATTGATGTTAGTTTAATTAGCTGAATATTTATTTTTGATTGGCCAATGCTCATTATTTGGAATATGTACTTCTTTTCCATTATTTTGGGATGAAATGTAACACTTTCCTAATTTTTATAATTTAGCCTTAGGGAAGTCATTAAACTTGGCTGACCAGATATATAATAACTAGGTCACACTATAAAGGTTGTTAATATAGTGAATAGGAAGACCAGGTATAATTGAAGACATATGAAACTGACAATGAAACAGTTTTGCTAAAAAACATATTTCACACTATGAAAGAACAGCAATTAGGCATATCTAAATTTTGCCTGCATTTAATTCAGTATAATTCCAAACTAATGGCTATAATAGTTAATCAAAGTGTTAGCATATAAATATAGAATACTACTATGGCCTTCTTTACCATAAATGTCAAATATTTGTACAGAGATGTATTTATCAGTTTGAAAAATTGAAATTAATATTAGCTAAAGCCATTAAGTCCATTGTTACAGATGTTTTAAATATTGATGATTGAGATTACAAATTTAAGGTTTTATTTTACTATATAGTTTTTTTTTTAAGAGTTGAAACACAATATGAGAGAAAAAAATGTGCTTATCCTGATAACACGCCATCTCTACAGAACCTATTGTTTCTATCTACAGTTATCATGCAAGGAACTACATACAAACCACATGTTAGAAGTGATTATATCAATATACTGAAAATAAAATAAAATTTAGGAGTCAAGAGTTTTATTATTTGTTATATTTGAATTTTATATTTCCAGACATTTTATACAGTAACACATTTTAATAGATTTAAGAAAAAAAAAAAAAAAGAGACTGCTGAAGAAAACGTGGAAGCCTTGTATGTTTGGTAACCTCAGCACTCAGGAGGGTGAATCAGGAGGAATGAGGGTCAATATGAGAAAATGAGTGGGCTTCTGTTTATGGCTGCCTTCCTCGGGTGTCACCGTGCAGAGTCATTGGCACCAATCTGTGGCTTCTCAGGAGTATACATCAGGAGCACTTTCCTAGAAGAGAAATTTCTTCCTCCTTCTCTCAAGCTTTCTTGTGCCAGAATACTCACCGCAGCCTTCAGCAATGCACTGCTCCCTATGTACTGAAGAATACGCTCTCCTGGTAAAGCCACACATGATTCAGCCACCCACCTATTAAACAAATTCTCAAGACAGTTTAAACTCACCAGTGACAGAACCGATTCCAACCATCTAAACCTTGAAACACATTTTAGATGTTTTTTGTTTTCCTTTAGATTTTTTTCTTTTGTTTTTAATTTCTGAATTTTTAACCGTGCATCTTAGTTATATGTCAAGGGTCCACACATGACTTTAAATTTAGGTTGCACAAGATTTTCTTATTTAAAGCAATATCATAAAACCATTGGTTAATATCTTGCTATAGAAGTAAGGGTATGAAATACCTTGGGTATTTAAAAGCCTGGCCCAGGGGCTGGGGAGCTAGCTCAGTCAGTAGTATGCACATAAATATAAGTTAGATAAATATGTCAGCTCCAGTCAGTTTCTCAGTGGCCCCTGTTATCCTACCCATAACATATATGACTTCAATAAAATTGACAGTTTTTCTCTGTGTGCTCAAATCGGGGCGAGGTCTGTCTCCCTCTTCCACTGAGAGATTGCCCCGTTTGTTTGTCTTCTAATCCTAGGTGCCCCTGTGACTCCTGCCTTTGAGTGGACCTTCAGTGTCACCCATTCTCTCATTATTGTGGTCACACTCTGAAGAGCAGTGTTCAGATATTTGAACAAGTTAATTTTTCTAAACATTGCTATAACCACTTTACTACGTTTTTGTACCCTGTTACAAGAAAAAAAGTCTTTTTATCCGCTGTGTTGCTCTTCTCCACTTTAGTCTTCTCCCCTCCTGGGCATTCTTGACATCAGATACCATCTTATGTTTCTCTTCCTGTTCAACTATAAAATCAGCAAATCATTCATCAAAACTAGAATTGAACATTCTTAAGTATGGTTGGTGTACTCCCAATGAAATAATCGTATTCCTTGTAAATTAAACCATTTCTGTTACAGTTTTTTGTTTTGTTTTGTTTTTTGATTTCTATCAAGACGTAAAATTTTACCTCTTTTTTATTAATTTTTTGCTTTTTAGTAATACATTTAAATTATTACACACATGTATATAATAAACTACCTATAGCAAGAAGAACCAGAAAATAATCAGTAATTATATAAATGTTACATTCATAGTGTTTTGGCTATTTGTATTTGGCAGCCTTGAACAAAACATCTTTCCTATCACGGTGAGTTTAAAGTTCTGAATGTAAATCAATATCTATCATATCTTGTCATTATCAACTTTAAACATCTATCTAGACCTAAAAACATCTTAGCCCCTCAGCAACTAAGCTTAATTGTAAAACTAAACTATCTGATCTTCAACCCCATCAGAGACTTGAGAAGGAATAAAAGAAAATTTCTGAGTATACAGAGAGTGCAGGTTAGCAGCTTCCCAAACAAGGTGACAGAGACAGTTTGCTACCTCAAGAGTCACCCAAAACTCTCTATAATGTTGGAGCATTATCTTTAGCCTTCTGGCCCAATATATCTTACAGTCATATTTGTGAGGCAGGAACTACTGAGGACTTGCTTACCCTGTCTTGGCAAAATTTGACAGTCAACTCTGCCTGCATCTAAGCTTGCCCCTTTTTAGACAGAATCCTGTCTGTGGTATCGTGACTTTCATCACTGTTTTATGTTCAGTGGGCAAAATGATATATTTGCAAGAATACAAACAGCATTTGCATAGATATGTCTGTGTTAATTAGGGTAACCAAACAGTGAACCAATGGCCCTTTAAAAGCTGGAATAAGTGCTAAAGTGATATTCATGTAAATATGTTGAAGAACACTTTTACAAGTCAATCCATAACGTACACACTGAACTGGTTAATGTACCCCACCTCAGTACCTTGAACTTACGCATGCAAGTTCTGAGTATCCTACTGCAAGCCTGCTGGCTCTTATCAGCAACCACAATAATTTAGAACTAATGGCCACTACTACGGCTGGTGAATACACCTGAAAAAAAACTCCCACTCTCCTTTTTTCTCCATCCCTTTCTCTGTCTGTCTCTTCCTCCCTCCCTCCCTCCTTACCTCTGTCTTTTTCTCAGTCTCTTGGGCTCTCCTCCCTTTCTATCTTTCTGTCTCTCTCCTTTTACCATTTCTTTCCTTCCTTCTTTGTATTTTCTTTTTTTTTCTTCCAGTTAGTTATATGCTTTACATATTCACAGTTTATTCATTTATATTATATTCCTTATATATTTATAATCATATATATATATATGTGTGGTTATTTGTTTATACGTCATTTAGCTCCAATGCACACCTATCAGAGACTGTTCTGTCTCAGGTTTTAGTTAACACTGTGAACCATCAGGCATTATTGTAAATAGTAGAGTCACACACATTTGCTCATTTCAAGTCTAGCTTCTAATTCAGCTTATCACGAGAACAAGTGATCATATTAAGGAGATGTGTCATGTGTCGAACATATATCAAGTTTTTTTTTTTATGGTTTTTCGAGACAGGGTTTCTCTGTGTAGTCTTGGCTGTCCTAGACTCGCTTTGTAGTCCAGGCTGGCCTCGAACTTACAGCGATCCGCCTGCCTCTGCCTCCCGAGTGCTGGGATTAAAAGCATGCGCCACCATGCCCGGCATATATCAAGTTTTAAAAACTCAAACCAACTAAGCATTACTGATGTGGCTCTCTAGTGTTCTAACAGTGCTCAGTGGTTGCCTTTATGGCTCACACCCCCTGCCTGTTCCTGATAGAGCAATAACAAATTTACGTTGGCTAAAAGTGAGAAATTTCAATAGGACAAATTTATGATGGCTGTTTTTTTATTTTTCTGCTTCTGTCTTATGCCAAATTTCAAAATGCAGTGTTTTCTAATGCAACTGTTTGCTCAGCCAGCCATATCTTTTTATTCTTAAGTCGGTGTTTATCATTTGGTCTAAACCATAGAATAATATAAGAGCTGTAAGGCAACTGACAGAATCTTATTAAAAATTGTAGACTTAAGTTACTTCTCTGAAATATGCTTGTCCTGACAACCTCATTCTGATATTTCTATCTTAGACCCAGTAGGAAATAGCATTTTTATGATTCTCTCTCTAAAAAACTAGACACCATATATTTTTTATTTAAAGAAAATGCTTTTTATTCTTCTTTATGACCCTGTTATAATAAGCTTACATCAATATAGTTCAAAATGACTACAACTCTTTGCTTGGAATCACCTAAAAAGCTCTTATTGCAGAGATCAGATTTTTCTTCTTATATTTTTCTTTCTTTTTCATTGTGCTTTGCCCATTAAAGTAATGTAGTTTTTTTTTCCACAAAAAAGAAACCTGTAGCCTTGAGAGGACAATGTTTTCTTCATGATTTACCAGAAAATATCATGTCATTATATCTCTAGCACAAACAGCCATGATGACTTGTTGGTGATGATTTCTATTGCTTTAGAAATTGGCAAGATTATTGCCTTGAAAGTGCCTGGGGGAAAGACTCGTTCTGTCTGTTACTGAAATTTCTCGGTTGGAATCTTGACCACCCTAGACCTGAGAGTTGCTAACATTCATGTTTTTACAAGAATTGCAATCATTTTCATTTTATTCTAGCCAATTATCTTCCTTGTCCAAGTGCCTGAGCCTCTGCTCCTTGCTTTCCAGTGAGTCCCACCAACCTGTCTCAGTTTAACCTTCCTGGGCCCAGTATGATGCGCTCCAACAGCATTCCTGCCCAAGACTCCTCCTTCGACCTGTATGACGATGCCCAGCTTTGTGGTAGTGCCACTTCCCTGGAGGAAAGGCCGCGTGCTATCAGCCATTCGGGATCCTTCAGAGACAGCATGGAGGAAGGTAATGAGGATGGGTATGGGGGAGGATTAAAATGATATTATTTCATGTAACTCTTAAAGGAAAACCATCACTCACAGCATAAGGATCCTTGAGGGAAAATATAGCGAATCAGCAGATGTACTTCTCTTTTGGGGTTTGCTACAGCTTGAAGAGACTTTGTTGTTTCACTAGATACTAGGAAGCGTGCCATTTTCTTTTAAAATCGGTGCTTGGCTATGGAATGGTTTGGGATAAATCCAATGTTCTTCCACACGTAGTCACAAAGCTTTAGAAGACCTTGACGACACGTGTGTCACATGACAGAACAAATGTTTTAGTTGACACCTTCATTAAAGATCTATAAAGATGCATAAGCCATATAAAAGGATTGTCTTGTGAAGCTATCGTGTGTTGCTAACTTCTATTCTCAGGGGCTCAATGTGCTGTCAGCTACTGTATCATTGCAAAAATATATGCTCTACCTCATTTTTCAATATAGGACATATCTTTGTCTAATAGTAATCAAATTCATACCTGACCTACTAAATGTCTTTTTGTTGTACAGTGGCACATGAGTGCTCTAAATAAATCCACTAAAAAAAAAAAAATCTCAAAAAGCTAAATACATGCTCAAATGTACTTATTTTCTCAAGTGAATATATTATATAAAACTCAATGCTAATTTAAGAACTTCCCTTTAATTAATCATTGTTAATTACCCATGAAAAAAAGCACGTGGCACGCAGATCGTAACACATGTCAGCTAAGGATAAGCTCAAACTAAGCATAGAAGCCCAAAGTGACCTGAGCAACATCAAACATAAAAGCCATAAGTTAGTAACTGTGTGCAACTCCAAACCCCTAAATTTGGAACCCATCAGAAGGTAAGCCTTCAGCTGTGAATTATTTGTAGTCTTAACTTGGGGAAGCTTCATAGCATTATGAGCTTTAACTTCTGTTCAGTTCACTTTGTAGATTTCTCATGTGGATAAGATGCAGATAAAAGAATAGCTCTTCCTTCTTCTTTCCCCATATAATCCTCTTACTAAGGAATCTTGTGACTCTATGCTAAAGCAGCTATCAAAATGGATGCATGCCTTTCAGGTCATTATTGTGCATTTAATATGCTAGCATTAAATCAGTTGCCCATTGACACTTACTCTTTGGATACTAACCAAACCATTGAGCTCCGTGTGACGGATGGTGCTCTGCTGATACTGCAGCATGGAACACAAAGTGCAACTCATCTGAAATGCTAGGTCCTTGCCTTCATGCAATGGTTACATCATGCTCTTGCACAGAAGCCTCTTATACATTTTATACTCCGCTAGACATATGGCGAACTTTCTATAGTGCCTCGTTTCCAAGTAGACTGATCATTGCTGGGTTATTTTCGTGTCCACTGTATGAAATTTAAATAATATGAATTGCTGAAAGGCAACTTGAATGGTCAACATGAAATCTTTCATGCCCATGCATTGAATGCTAATCCACTAAGCCATGTTTAATGGTTGGTCTGGAATGAAGGCAGCCTAGAACTAGACTGGATTCTTCCTCAGTGCTCACAATAATGGATAACCTAGGTTGCAAGCTATAAAGTGTTAGGCCTATAAAGAACACGTGGCAGGAAGAGAGAGAATGGGCTCTTCTGGGCCATTTTTCGTCTTCCTTCTGGTAGTCCAGTCTAACTCTTGTCATTTTTTTTTTCAACATCACTAAGGAACTATGTA
Organism: Acomys russatus; assembly: GCF_903995435.1. NCBI lineage: Eukaryota > Metazoa > Chordata > Mammalia > Rodentia > Muridae > Acomys > Acomys russatus. The sequence goes on along the minus strand of NC_067167.1, from coordinate 30,601,363 downwards.
GATATTGAAAGATTAGGCCTTATCAGAAGATGAAGGACTGAGAAAGAAATGCTTTGTACCCTTGATATTGTAAATATTACTGCCCTAAGCCCTAGGGGTAATTTTTTTCATGCCCCTCTCCACAAACACCTATATGCTAATAAACACTTTTATAGAGACTGTCCTGCAGCTGAGCAGTTGGCTCAGTGGGTAAGAATGCTTACTTTGCAAGCATGAGGACCTAAGTGGAACCAGCAGCACCCATGTAAAAATCAAGCTGTGTGTGTACCTGTAAAGTTAGCATTAGGGGGCAGAGACCGAGAGATTCTCTGAGTCTCTAGGCAAGCTGTCCAGTCAAAATGGCGAGCTTCACTTCAGTGGGGCACCCTTCTCATGGCATGAGGAGGCAAGTGACAGAAGGAGCCATCTGATACCCTGCAGTGGTTACCAGAATACACTCTTGTGCATCCACTGATCTTATGCATATAGACCACATGCACACACGAAAGGCAAAAATGAGAAGACTTCTTCCTCTCTGAAATTTCTTCCTTTGTGGCCCCTGGATAGGCACTATCTAGGGGTAGCTTCCACAGCCCTCTGCAAATCAGGAAGTATCTCCCTTTGCCCTTGAACGACCCAAGTAATCTTAGTAGTGTGTGCATTATGCTGTTGTTATCTGTTTCATTGTGTCTCTTGACTTCCTTCTAAGCACACAGGGTTGTATCTCATTTCTATGTGGCCCCAGGATACCGCAAGGTTATTATGTACTGCATGTGTTCATGTGCTCAGCTAATGTTTATCTAAGGGATGAATTAAAAGAAACAATTGTATTATTCCATAAGGAAAAAAAGACTTATCTGCAAATATAATTAAGCATAATTTTGCTCCCCTCCTTTGGGTTTAATGCATTGTTAAGTACAGAATAGCAGATCTTCTGTTGTGATGACATTGTATTTGATATGTATCAATGGGTTAGAATAAAAATTTCATCTTAACCTTTATCTAGAAGTAGAAATGTCTACATATTACTAGCATTTATAAAGAATTGATTCCCCCATTTCAAATAGCATGATCAATTCATCACAATAATGGAATATCAAGTTGAGACAAGTACTTAGTTCCTTGAAAATATATAGAGAAAAAAAATCTGAAGCTGGATTTTTATGTTAAGAGAGTGACATTCGGTAAACAGGATATGCTAAGCCTTCTAGAAGCTCTCAGATTTCTGTGCGTCAGGTATGGGGACGTTCTGCAGCTCCCAGGATGTGAGCGCACGCTGTGGGCCTCGTACCCACTGCTTCTGTCTATAGCTTGGTGAGTGAATGTGAATGAGGGCTCTACGCCTTAAACAGTTGGATACTGAAAGTTTTCCCGTGAACTTGTTTTCATAACCTGGTCATTTTCTGTGGTTATTTTATACCTTTAGCCATCTTTTCTTAATGCTTTCAGGTAAAAGTCTCGGCTTACAGTTGACTTGATTATTTTAACCATGTTCTCATTTCATCCAGTTCACGGTTCTTCGCTGTCGCTGGTCTCTAGCACATCTTCGCTCTACTCCACGGTAAGCGCGCTTTGCTTTCCTGCCTGCGTCATGCACAGATGCCCAAGGAAACTGTTTTAGTTATATAGCAGTTGTCTATCAAAATGCGGCCATCCTGTATTCTGCTCACAGGTCTTTCAGTTGACTGTGGTGCATTCATTACGTTCAGTGAATACTTGTAAAACCTTGTCATATAATACACTGGAGAGTGACATGATGTCCTTAAGCCATGCTTAAGCCCCACCCTCTGTCCTGGCTGCTTATCGTCCTCTCTGATCCACGGCTAACAATTGTTTGATAGCATTCTCTCCAGCTATTATTTTTAAGGTTATTTGTGGAGAAGAGTGTGCCCATAGGACATCAAAGAACCAGACACGTGGTGTGTGTGTGTGTGTGTGTGTGTGTGTGTGTGTGTGTGTGTGTGTGTGTGTGTTGTTTATTTTCCTTCTAGGAAAAAAAAGTGCCTTCTTAATAGACTTTATTTCTTAAAATTATTTCTCTGGAGCTGAATACAAATATTTGAGCTTTTCCCACTGTGAAATACTATAATTAATTTTTTCAAAAATGAGAATGTTTGTCCCTGAAGGTAGTTCCTTCTTTTTGTAAGTACCCATCAGGAGATTATGAGCCAGGAAGCTTGCTTCAGTGAGGGGTTAACAGCGGGCAATGAGTCTCACCTGGCCTTAAGTTCCCTGTGTAATCTTCCCTCTTATATTGACCGGGCATGAGATGGTCACAGCTTTCAGCTTCCACTCAGCATTAAACTTTAAAGACAAGAGTGATTCTTCTCACACTTTCCCCAATTTTATTTGCATTTATTATTTGTACAAATAATGGGTTGTATTCCATTTTATATGTTTGTATAGTTCCATCATTCCAAGTTCCTTTTTCCATAGCTTGCTCTCCATTACCATCGCTCTCTTCCTCTACCCACAAGCCCTCCTGCTTTGGTATATTATCTCAATTTGCTTCTTTAATTATAATGGTTTCATGTGCGTATACCCACAAATATAGTTTAAATAATACAGTCTTGGCTTATAGGTTAACCTTGCTTATTTCCTGCGTTATATACGACATTCAGGTTTAGACCATCATTAGAGACATCTCTATTTTTCTTGCTTCTTATTCTAGTGGTTGAAATTGCCAATACGTTCTCTAATAAAGGTCTCAGCATTAGTGTTTAGGTAAATGTGCTCTTTTGTGATACTGGATAAAGAAGTATGGATTATAAAAATAACCTGAAAGAATATGAAATAGAGAGATGTTAAACTTATTGGGCCAAGACTGTTGCTCTTTGAGATGTAATTGATCTATAATATTGAATTTTAGATTTCTGTATAAGAAGAAAAATTGGAGCATCTTTCTATCATAGGATTGTTCTTAAGTATGCATTAGTTGTGATAGTAATATTTCAATACTACTACTACTACTACTACTACTACTAATAATAATAATAATAATAATAATAATAATAATAATAAAGATTCCATGACGAAACATGAGATTTTTTTTAAAAAACAGATGACTACTTGGAGTACACAGGGATCTACTAGACCTTCCCGTAGTATAATAGTAATAACCATCTTCTCTATCTAAACTGGTTAACACTGTGGCTGTGGGTTCTGAGTTATTACTGATTATTTTCAGAATGTCTATCTTTTCACCATCTCCATTTGAATAGGCAAGTGTGCTGCTCAATTACATAGTGCAAGATTAATGTTTAAAATGGTGTGACTGAGTATAAAAAGGCAGGTTGCATTGGCTCAGCGCACACTACATAATAAGCCTCCTTAATATGTACAGTTGAGACATACTAGGTAAAAATAAAAATAAGAGAGTATATTTTGTAAGTGATCTAATTGGACTTATCAAATTTATTTATATACATATACTCTTCTGTCTCTCTATTCTTTCTTTTCTCACTACCTTCTAGTCCATAAACTCCCTTTCTCAAAAATCTTATTTTCACATTCATGTTTATTTGCTTTGTTTTGTGCATATCCTTCACAGACTGCTTAACTCAAAAACAATACCAAGAAGTGGTTTTTAATGGCTTAAGGCATACAGAAATAAATTGATATTTTTACTTAGGCAGGGCATTTTATACTCTTTACTATCCTTCAGTATATTAGTCTTTATTTTAAAAAATACTCACTAAAATATCATATGCAATCAAACTATACTATAATACTACCAGTCCTATTTCTAACACACTGGATGAGATAGAATTTTATATTTGCCTCATTGCTCTATTTTTATGGTGGTATATATTACTGATAAAAATAACCATTGCATATGAAAGAAGGTGAGGGTTAAAGAAGCAATAGTCTTGAAAATTCAGGTATGAGAAAGTTCACACTATGTAACACATTAATATGGAACTAACACCTGAAACTTGGGGTAATTTTAATGAAAACATGATGGTGTCGTGACTATATTTCATTTCATCTAAATCAATTAGGCCTCTTTAAAAAAACACATCAATTATTTATCGAGTCTGTATAATTTTAATGTAATCCGAATAAGCCCAAAGGCAGAATATGACCAGAACAAAGTGATAATACATATACAAAGTATTAGGGAGTTGATGAAAATTGTGAACAAGGCTTAATCAAGTTACTGAATTAATATTCTTTGCTTATACTGCAGAAATGAACAGGAAACTGCATGTAATAACTTGAAATTACTAGAATTTAAAAAACAAAAATCTTCAATCTAGTAAAGCGAGATAGATGTAAAATGGGCAAGACAGATGTCAGCCTTGCCTTTCAATACAAACGTTTCCTATGGTATACATAATATACACACTGACACCTTTCAAAGGTAGAAAGAAAAGAATGAAATTCAGGTTAAAAGAAACACTTGTGAATAAAATATACCCATGTACTTGTATTACTTGGTTTTTTGTTTTGTTTGTTTGTGTGTGTGTGTGTGTGTGTGTGTGTGTGTGTGTGTGTGTGTGTTTCTTATGGAAGAAAACAGAGCAAAACCAGTTCAGATATTTTTTGTACCAATTAATCATAAAACGTCTCCAAAGCAACAACAGGTGACAAGACTGCTTTGCAGCCTTTCTCTGCAAGTGGCAATGGGCAGAGTTATTTTGTTCAGCGACGCTGCACATTCTCCTGTTCTTTCTAGATTGCTGCAGCCTCCCAAATCTAATGGTGCACATAACTCATTTGCCGGCATCTCATAGCCCAGCATGAAGATGGAAAAAGCCCTGGGAGTTTTCTGTATAGAAGCAGAAAACACCCTGCCATTTTGTACTGCAAATCTCATGTCCATAAGCTGCACAGCCAAAGCTATTTGGCTGTCTCTTTTATTACCACCCTAAAACTAAGCACTTTGTTGTTTGGCTGATGTGCCTACCAATAAACTTAATAACCATTAAGGAAAATAAAAAGAAATAAGAATTAAGTAGCCTCTACGGTCTGTTACCATAGTGGCCAGACTTCCCCTCTTAACTCCATTTGTCAGTCTCATAATATATACGTCAGAAAATAAAGTTCTTCTCCCTAATCTTGGCTAAGGATTTATATAATTTCATAGGCTCTGATATTTGTATGTATATATAAAACATTTCATGTTCCCATGGGCCCCAGATATTTAAAGTATAAGCTTACAATTAATTCTGTTTTGGTTTTTATGGTCTCTGTAGTTCGCAGACTCTTTCATTATCTTAAGATGTGTTATATATCTACTATTAGCTGTAGTTCTAAATATTTTGCGTCATATTCCTCATACTGTCTTGTTATATTAGGTAGTCTTATAGTTTACTCTTATGTTAAATCAGGAAAATTGTAAATAAATCTTAAAAGCATTTCTTTTAGACATATAGAATAAATTAATCTTAGTCTCATAATTAAAATACCTCTTTGTTTCTTCTTTTTTTTTTTTTTTTACAGGCTGAAGAAAAGGCACATTCAGAGGTAAAAATCTGTACCATTTTAATCTTGGAAAAACTAGTGTGACTTTAGGATGTGATCAGTCTTATTGCCACTAGAGGGTGCTGGATATGCTAGCATCACTGCAGAACTAGAAATTCATTTGTGCTCTAGCTCATGCTTCTAACAGAATGTGAAAGAAAGTTCTAGCAGCAGGTTTTCCTCCCACACTTTGCCTTGCTCTTAGCTCAAGATCTAATAAGTTATCTATAGTAGCTGGCAATCGTTACCTCATTAGTGAATTGTATTTTAATGTATAAAGCCACACATCTATCTCACTATCTTTTCCTCACTGCCTGAGAGACACCGGTTAAGACTAATGAAACTATAGAGTCTGTAGCACGAGGTTTTTTCCATAAAAGTTCTGTTATTCGTGGCATGAGTGTGAATTACTCTTTTATGTATAGGGGAAGCATTTTACAGATACATGCTTGCTTGCAATCATGTACAAAAACAACCTCCTGCTTGGAGACAAAATTCTTCTTTACCTTTGTAAAACACACACACGTGTGCACACACACAAACACACACACACACACACACACACACACACACACACACACCCTAGCCTAGGAGTGCAAGGGGACTTAAAACTTCATTCACGGAGGCGGAAGCGATGGCTCAGCAGTTAAGAGTGTGAATTGCTCTTGCAGAGGACTTAAGCACACATGTCTAGTGATTCACAAACATCTGTAGCTCCAGCTCTAAGGGATATGGCACATTCACATGCACATACATGAAGATACACACAGACACATAACTTAAAAGTAGCTCCTAAACATTGTTCAGGGTGTAGTAACAGCTTTTCTTATAAAAAATAAATGCCTTGAAAATGGCCTTGCAGAGAAACTCATCCCCACTGATTTCATTTTATAAACTTTTAGAGAAGTGGGTCTCAACCTGTGGGTTGCAACCTATTTGGCAAACCTTTATTTCTAAAAATATTTACACTAGCAAAATTAAAGTTATGAAGTAGCAACAAAGGTAATTTTGTGGGTGGGGGTCGCCACAACATGAAGAACTGCATTAAAGGGTCGCAGCATTAGGAAGGTTGATAACCACTATTTTAAAGTCAAATTTGTTCCAAATACAGACCTACTGAGTGAGCGTCAGGGACACATATTTTTAAAGCTGACGCTATCTTTTTCACATCACCTAGATCTGACGAAGCTTTTAGTTTTGGTCATGAGACTGCTAACTGAAATTTGGAAGTACAGCAGTGTGTGCCTGCCTTAATAGTAGCTACCCAATTCTCCCTTTGTCACTTATGCTCATAAGGGGTCATGAACTTTGAAATATGTACTGTAAACTGCTTTATAGTTTTGGGGGTTATAAGTTATAGGAGGTAGAATCATATAATAAAGGTATAAGGGGCAATGCCTCTTTCAGGTTGTATTGGTCTAAAAGATAAAGATGCTTTGTTTTCTGGGCTTAAAAGATCCCAGTATTATTATATGAAAGTAGCACAAATGTTCTCTGGGACCGAGCCAGATCTCCATTTTCAGAATAGAAATAACAGTGAAATTGTTACCTAGTTAAACTATATAGGGACAGGGCCCCATGTTGAACTTTCTCCACATGCTGTGGCCTCATCTGGAATCAGCTGGCGCAGGCCCTGTGCATCCTGCCACAATCTCTGTGAGTTCCTGTGTGTCTGTCCTACTGGGTCTGGAAGACACTATTTTCTTGGAGTCACCTAGGACTTCTGGGCCTTATAATCTTTTCTTCCTTCTCTTCTGCTTCGATCACTGAACTTTAAGAGGGAGGGGGTTTGATGAAAGCAACTATTTAGGACCAAGTGATCAGAAGTCTTTCACTCTCTGCACATTTTCTAGTTGTGGGTCTCTGTGCTAATTCGAACTACTACAAGGCGCTTCCCTTATGGGAGCTGAGTGAAGAACTGATACGAGTACAGCGATGCTTTATTAGCGGCCTTGTGTTGCCATGACTCTGTTACAGATTCATAGGCCCTGGGGCCATGATCTACCTTGTCACAGGTTTTTGGCCACTATAGCAGTGTCAGATATGACTTCCATTTCATGGAGTGGGCCTAAAATCCAATTTTTAAAAAGTGGTTGCTTACTCCCATAAAAGTGTGTGCCACTGTCACATTGGTACATCACTGTCCTAGACTGTAAGATTTGTTGCTGGGTGATAGTGATGATGACCTTTCTCTTATGGAAGTGTGCAGAGGAGTTATATAAACATTTTCTTTTTCTGCATCGAGACAAGCATCAGTCTCTTTTCTCACTCCTCTCAATATTTATCAGGGTTTCTTTTCCCAAAAAAGCTTGTATTGTATAGGAAGGGAAAAGACGCTGAATGGCCTATCTTCAATTTTTTTTTTCATACTCAAAAACATTCAAACTGTGCAGCTCCGAGAATAAGGGATTTGTTTCTTAAAGGAAGCATCAACAGAGAAAACTAATCATCTAAAGGACTGTGTTCTCCTGAAAAGAGAAATATAGTCGCAGAATCAATTTTCATATGCTTGTAATTTTTTTCTTTTTAATCACTGCTTATAATTCTTGGCAACATAGGATATGATTGACAAAATGCTAAATATGATATGATATCAATGTGTCTGTGTTTTTAAAGCTAAAATCAGGAAAAACAAAAACAAAACCAAAACTCCCAAAAACCAAAACCAAACCAAAGCAAGAAAACCAAACCAAAACAAACCAAAACAAAAACACTTAATATTTATTTTGTTAGGTTTTTTTTAGTAAATTGTACTATATTCAGAATTTCCTCTTATTTTATATTTTAGATACCTACAAAACATTTCTGTTCAGAAATTATATGAAGTCACTGAATAAAAGCATTCTTGAAAGCATTAGCTAAAAATTATTCATTCATATTAAAGCTCTATCCCACAAAATTATTTGTGCTGTGCTTTGGGATACATGCTTCTAATTCCTTCACTCCAGAGTCTGAGGCAGGAGGATCATATGTTTGGTCAAGGTTGGGCTACACGATAATATACTGCCTCAAAAAGAAAATAAGGACATATATTTTAAAATATAGACCCATTAAGTATTTAAATGCAGATATAAGTAACTAAAATACATGTGGTAAACATCTTAGATTTTCAGAAGAGTTGTATGGTGCATCATTTACATAAAAAGTCAAGAAAATTATGCAATTGGTATATATAATTTTTTTAAAGATTTTTTTCTTGAATTATCACAATGAACATTTAGAAGGAACAGACTCCAGTGCAACCATGCACTAGTTCATGAGTCCTGCAGGAGTTACAAGTAGAACTCGCCGTGTAGAGTGATGAGCAGATTTGAGTCCCGGGAGAGAAGTTAGAAATCCCTTTGTCTTTTCATAAGAAGTACTTGAGAGCTGCGGTGTAGCTAGCATTCACCTCTCCAAAGCGGGCTGCTACTGATTCATCTGTGGTTACTGTCTTGTACTGAAGTCTGTGTTTCAATGGATTATTTAGAATATTGGGCTTTTTACTTGCACAGCAAATCCATAAGCTACGGAGAGAACTGGTTGCATCCCAGGAGAAAGTTGCCACCCTCACGTCTCAGCTGTCTGCTAATGTAAGTTGCCTTTTATTGCTTGAAGATAACAGAACAGATTGTTATCTAATTAGAGGGAATGGTTTTGTCAACAAAGTTTAAGGGTCTGCAGTTACACAGCGAAAGGCAATAAGAAGCACAACTCACATGAAATTGAAGTTTTCTGCCCACTCACTGGTAAGACATTAAATCCAAACTAATGAGTGGCAACAGGGTAAAACAAAACAACAGAAAACATTTATGTTAGAAAATTGCAAACTACAGGAATGATTAGGAATGTTACCTCTTTTCTTGTTTCTTACCTTTGTCATTCCACACGCAGGAGTTTTTCGTAAAGCAAAACATAATAAGGGCTGCCGAGTATTTGACTTTGGAGGAACTAAATATCCTTGACTCCTGTCTCTTTCAGCAATCAATGAAGCATAAAATGAAATCTAAAACAAAATAACCTGCATCTACATGTGCTAGCTTCACTCCATTGTCTGGGAGACACAACTCTCTCGGAATACCCTGGCTGCCTTCTTAGAGCAGTTTAGAAGAATCCACATTTGCAGGCACTGTAGCAGCTTCAACTGGTGAAAGCAGTGACAAGGAAGCCTACCAATTTCATTAACTTTCCTACTGAATGTATTCGCACACTCTCAGGAGCACTCAGAGTAGATGAACTAGAACATAGAAGAACGTGTGGCATTGTGCCCACTCCTAAGGAACAATAGTGTGAGATGCCACAGCGGGGGTGCAGAAGCTCCTGCTAGGCTTCCATATGCCCTCTGTAACCTTAGCTCACTCCTGCTATGCGGCTACAGGTTTCTCCCTCTCTCACCACCATTGCCTTTCTGCTCCTCCAAAGAGATTTTTTTTTTTATCTTAGACAAAGCATGACATATAAAAAATGAACAGGTGCAGGACCATAATGTATGACACTGTAATAGGAATCCACAGGAAAGAAGTCCTTTCCCTCACAGTGAATTAATTTTAGCCCTGTGTCTCAGTTGACATTATGTTTTAACTCCAGGGGAATAATATTAACTTGAGACAGACTATTATTGTTTATAAAGCTTTTGAGAAATGCCCAACAATAAGAACACTAGAAACTAACAGTCTTTATCCACTGTTGTGCTCTACATTTAAATATTAAAGGAATAGTTTTTGAGGCAATTGTAAATTTTATACTGCATCTATAGAACTGTAAAACTACGGACTTTCTGACTTGTACCCAGAGGACAAGGATCCATATAAAAGCCACAAAGGCATCACATTACATTTACCTGTGACGAGGAAGTCTCAGCCACCAGCCTAGCCATAAGCATCACATTTTTTTGTTGCTGTTGTATGTTTGTCTGTTTTTGTGGTACTTGGAATTGTGTGTGCCAGGTGAGCATTTCATCACCTGAACTGCATCTGGTCCTAAAGGCTTTGTTTGGTTTGGCTGTTGTTTTGTTTTTCAATTTCTATTTGTAAGTAAAGACATGACTTTTTATAAATGCCATATAGCCTGTCAGCTGACCTGCTAGCTGCATTAGTTTGTACTTATTAAGTTATTCAGACTATAAGTACACTTTGCATTTGGTTAAACATGTGATTGCCACAAGAAGGACTATTATATGAAAGCGTGGCCAGTATGCTTCAGAAAGACAGATTTTGACGGGTAGTTTTCAGTTTAATACCCATTTAAAGAACATCCACTTTCTCTTAATCTATGAGCAACTATATTAGACCCTAATGCTTTCACTAGATTAACTTCATTCCCGTGATTTGCGTGTTCCGTGCTGGGACTTGACCTTAACAAACCTGTTTCAACTTGTTCCATCGCTGTTCAGCAGTGCAGAGTGATAAAGCAGGGAGGCTTCTCACTTGACGAACAGAATAAAATTGAGCCAGTGCAGCAGCACACAGTAGTGTGAAAAGCGTTGCACTAAGCCACAAGAGACCATGTAGAAAGCTTTTTCTGCTACTGCCTCTCAGAGAAGACAGAGGCCATCATGGCAAATGCTCTTTCTTGGCCATCTTTGAGTCATTATCCCTGCCGCAAATATCAGAAAGCAAAGCAAGATCCCCACCAGCTCAGTGTTGATCAGGACCACACATATAAGCCAGATTCCTCTGGACCTCTCTCCCACACAGTCATGCAGGCCACACATGAGTATGTAATGAAACAAAAGGTAGTTTTTGCCTTTAGGAAATACATATTTTTAAACTAAAAATCTCTTAGCTCCAATGTTTTCTGAGAATGTGCTCCATTTCTTTGCTTTATTGAATGCATTTTAAAAATATAATCCAGCTGTTTCTCTTGCTGGGGACAATCTGTGCCTATTAAAGGGGAAAAACACTGTGGAGTAATTCTATACAGTACCAATACCAAAGAATAATAATAATATTCTATGTAAGAATAGAACTTACTTTATGTAACTCTATTTTTCAAATGCTTATCCTTAAATACAGTATATATTTACATATATATTAACCATTATTTCATTCTATGTCAATATATGCATTGTAGCTATTATAGATAAGAGCATTTCATCTTGCTGTTAGAAAAAAAATCACAGTAATCTTCTTGGTGTGTATCACACTATATAGTGTCGTTCCATCACCATTATGGAAAACAGCTCTTCCTAACTAGCAGCTAGGCTTCTCTGTTGTGTTGCCTGGCCAGCCTTCCTCTCACATCACACAGTACTAATCTTACCGTAATATGTTCTACTCTATTTTGGAAAGCCTGCAAATGCAAAAAAAAAAAAAAAAAGTTACAATCTAGTAAACTCTTACGTCATCCTGAGAGTGATATATTTTTAAAAAATTTTAAAAGTCACAAAGATTCACATGCATAGTATCAAAAATAATCATTGATGGAAAAATTATCCTTCATTTACCCCTTTATTTTCCTGTATTTCTTTGCAGTGAGAAATTTAATATTTATTACTTCCAAAGTAACAAAGAAGACATAAATATAAAATGATAGTTTTCTAATATACTTTGAACATGTTTTCCATTGAAAATAACTTGACTCAGAGTTATATTTAGCAACCAAGTATTAGGTCTTTTATTAGAAATTAGTAAACAGCAAATTTACAAACATTAAATATGTATATTTGTCTTAGCTAGGATTTTTGTTGCTTCAATGAAACACCAAAAAGTAAGTTGGGGAGCAAAGGGTTTATTTGGTTTACACTTTCATATTGCTGTTCATTACTGAAGGAAGTCAGGAGAAGAACTCAAAGAAGGCAGGAACCTGGAGGCAGGAGCTGATGCAGAGGCCATCGAGAACTGCTGCTTACTGGCTTGCTTTCCATGGCTTGCTCAGCCTGCTTTCTTATAGAATCCAGGACCAGAAGCCCAGGGATTGCACTGTTCACAATGCACTGGACCCCTTTCATCAACTGCTAATTAAAAAAAATGCCCTACTTGCAGCCAGAGCTTATGGAAGCCTTTTCTTAATTCAGTTTCCCTCCTTTCAGATGACTCTAGCTTGTGTCAAGTTGACATAGACTAGCCAGCACAATATTCTAATGTTAAATATTTTATAACTTTTGGGTGCTATAAAGTATGATCCATATATTTTATGCATACAATCTATGCTTTATAATCATAATATTTTAAATTCCTCTTAAATTGACTAAGTAAAGATTATAAAGTCATTTTTTTTTCAAATGTGTACAGTAAAGGCCCCACAACCCAATAATTAAACATTTACTTTCTCTACCTTTTGAAAAGAAATTATCAGAGGGTTCAGGATTATTTCCAGTATCAAATAAGAAACATTTTCTTTCATGGTGTTCCCTATTGGGGGAATGGGGGGTGGTGAGCTTAGTGTTAGGATTTGGCTCCTTGTTTTATGGGTATAGTGGTGTTTATTTAGAAGACAGAATTGTAATCAATACATCATAGGCAAATATATTGTAAATGCAGAGAGAAGCATAATTCATCTCAGAAGTATTATTAAAAAGAAGTCATCAGGTGTGCTGGCGCATGCCTTTAATTCCAGCACTTGGGAGGTAGAGGCAGGTGGATTGCTGTGAGTTCGAGGCCAGCCTGGTCTATAAAGTGAGTCTAGGACAGCCAAGGCTACACAGAGAAACCCTTTCTCGAATAAACAAAGAAGGAGGAGGGGGAGGAAGGAAGAGGAGGAGAAGGAGGAGGAGGAATAATAATAATTAATAATAATAAGAATAAGAATAAGAATAAGAATAATAATAAGAAGAAGAAAAAGAAAAAGAAGAAGAAAAAGAAGAAAAGAAGAAAGAAAGAAAGAAGAAGAAGAAGAAGAAAGAAAGAAGAAAGAAAAAGACATGAAAACTATATGCTAAAACCTGGGTACTTGGTAAAATCAGTCAAATTAAAGCACAGTGCTTGAGAATGTGAACTCAGATGTATAAAGCATCAAGAAAGCCGACAGCATAGCGGGGACCTAATGATTACCCCAGGAAAGGAAAGGGCCCTGTAACTGAGTAAGAGAATAAGGAGTGCTTACAGAGGGGTGAAGTTTGGCAGTGTTCTCCACAAACTGTCTGTCCCCTAATATCATCTCAGTGAAGAACAGCCCGAGATGAGCTTCAGGAGCTCGAGTGCCTGTGCTAGTTATGGAAGAAGCCATGAGAACCCTGATCCTTATGGGGATTTGTTGTTAGCCATTTCATAGGAGGTGCCTCTGCCTTTCAGCTCCGTACAGCAACAACAAAAAAGATGTATTAGAGTCTCCACATGCCATTCCTCAGGAAAAAAATCAAGCTTTTGCCCACATTGACCAGATTCTACCCAGATCTAGCTTGTTATACATTGAGCTTAGACAAATAGTCAATCTTTTTTAAAGATTTTTTTCTTGCCTCTGCTTTTTTATTATTATTAATTAAAAAATTTTTTTCACATATACATTTGTATTATTACACATTACATAATGAACTACCTACAGCAAGAAGAACCATGAAGCAATCAGGAATTATGTAAATGTTACATTCATAATCTTTTGGCTATTTGTATTTGGCAGCCTTGCAGAAAACATTTTACTCCTTCTCAAGTCCATGATAGGGTTGAGGACCAGATAGCTTAGTTTTACAATGAAGATGTTTTGAGGTCTGGACAGACATTTTAAGTTGATAAGGATGAGATATGACAGATATTGACTTACATTCAGAATTTTAAACTCACCAAGATAGGAAAATACTCAATCTTTAGATGCCTTTAGGACCACAATGCATTATATCAGTTTGAAATAGTATGTCTGAAGTTGTTCCTACAGTCACTGGAATGACTGGGCTACCTCTTCATGCTTAATATTTGCACCTTTTGGTTTTCTATAAGGGCACATCTGTAGGATGTTTACAGCTGTCCCAGCAAGCATTCCTAATCTTAAGTGTGATGGTAATATGCTACAATATGCGTGTCTCTAAAATTTAAAGTGAAACCCCAAAGCCATCAAAGCCTAGTGTTCAATTTAGCCACATGATTATTTCTGCCTGGCCTAGCTCTTCTTCTTTTAGGGAATTGGAAGTAGAGGAGAAAGGCCCTTTTATTATAGAGATTTGAAGGTGAAGACGACTCTTTCCCATTCGGTTCTTTGTAAGTAGAAAAAGAGAAAAGATAATGTTCTAGCTGTCAGCAGATGTCGGACGCTTGAAGGAGAATTTCCACACAACAGAAGAGCTAACAATATCTTCAAAGGTCATCGCGGAAGTCGAAAAATGAGCAACATTTGTCCATTGACTATTTCAGTGACCTCCTTTTGGGCATTCTTTCTAAAAACTTGGCAGCTGGGAAACCTGTACAGTATTTTGGGTGTCAGATCGCTATGTGATGTGCAAGTCAGAAGGTGTTGTTATTTGCAAAATACCATTCCCTTTTGGAGGGCGAGTTCACATTAAATGTCAAAAAACTGAAACACTGCTTTTAGGAAACCAAAGTTTAGAAGTGGAAAATGAAGATATTCGCTAAGAGACCATCCCCAGTGAGAACTAACCATGGTAATCACAGTACTTAAAACATTGGAACACCTAAAATTAAGCATTTTGTAAAACAAAGGGGCTTTATATTATCCACATGAGATGCTGACATTTTAACTATCTATTTTTCTCTTTTGTTCACAGGCTCACCTTGTAGCAGCTTTTGAAAAGAGCTTAGGGAATATGACTGGCCGGCTGCAAAGTCTAACGATGACAGCGGAACAAAAGGTATGGCCAGTCATTGCCACTGAGGCTTGAAAGGAAATAGTAACACTTCAGAGAATGCTAAACAACAGCTAGGTCTTCTTAACCCTAAAAAAAAAAAAAAATACTAAAGAGCGTCCTTTCCATGCTAAACTGGAAAGATGAGTAGACGGCATCCTTTCTTTTCCAGTTTTCATTTAAAGACATGACCAGGTTGTCCATATAGGAGCACAGAGACACAAAAGCACACCAAGTTCTGTCATAGGTCTGTCTATTTATTTCCAACAGCAACTATGCGAGAATACCAAGTGCTAAGAGGAAGCTTTATGTAGGAGAGTTCAAATATTCTCAAATTGTTAACAAGAAATGTACTTTGGGAGAATTTTTTTTATAACTATATGGTCCATAAGCCTAGGAGTAATCCATGGATGGAAGTTGACACAAGAAGAAGGGTATCTAGAAATGACATTAGGAATCTAAAGTAAGAGCCATCAGAATAAACGAGTTATGATAAGGGCAATTCTGTACATATTTTACATTAAAAATTAGTTGAAATCTAAGATGCTGCTTTTATTTGAAGTAACTTTGCTTCAATTACATTAAAAAATTAAAATGCATGTGAAGGCTTTTATAGTATGAAATAAAGAGTACTAAAAAGAAGGGGACAGAACTGAGTTCTCAAAATCAAGGAGGAGGTTGGCCACTGTCTAATGAAGACCAATTTCCTTCTTTGTTGTAAGTTCAGTGTCCTTGACCTCTGTGTATTGTTGACAGAGACTGGTATTGGCTCCAAAGATAATGGAAATGCTTTAGCAAGGCTATGTATGTACAGAGTGCCAGGAGATATCCTTGTACTGACCTACATTCTAAGTAGATTTGGATGTTGACAGCCTGTGCCTATATCTACCTAGAGGGATAGATTTTTTGTGTGTTTACTTTCTATAAAGTATAGCATTACCAAGTTTTATAAGTGTATAAAACTTGTTTTTAGAAAATACATTAACTGCCCAGTTAAAAAGGAGCTAATCTGAGGCTGGAGAGATGGCTCAGTGGTTAAGAGCACTGTCTGGTCCAAAGGTCCTGAGTTCAATTCCCAGCAACCACATGGTGGCTCACAACCATCTATAATGTAACCTGATGCCCTCTTCTGGTCTGCAGGTGCACATGCAGACAACACTGTATACATAATAATAAATAAATCTTTTTTTAAAAAAAGAGATAATCTAAAATCCTTGTATAAGTGCTTAATACAACCAGAAAATGGTTCTCTAGAGTATTCTAGATCCTGGATTTCTACCCATGACAATATACTGTCCACATTCATCAAAGGTTTCTAGAAAGATGTCTAGAAACCCCTTTGAATTCCTAAACTTTCTCTTCTTGCTCCTTCCAGTCCCTCCCTCCCTTCCCTGCCCTTTTCTTCTCTCCACTTATTCTCTCCTTTTCTGTCTTCCCTCCTTTCTTGTTTCCTTCTTTATTAGGGATTGCCACTTCGCCATGTAGCATAAGAAACCAGCAAACAGGATTATAAGGCCCTTGAAGTAGCCAAGCAGGAAAGAATGTCTATCAACACTGGAATCAGAAACCTTGAACCTGAATTCAGGCTGTGTCTCTTAAGAATTATCTAACCTTGAAACAGCTTAACCTCAAATTCACTGGTTTAGCTGTTGGAAGGTTCAACTATTCCCTTTTAACCATTTGTACCTCTGCACGTCACAATAATAAAAAATCAGCACCTTGTAGGATCACCATGAAAAATAAACAAAATATTATGATTGTATCACATGTATTAGGACAATCCTGAGAAGCTACATTCCTGCACATACCGCTTTTTTCCTTATTAAAAATTCTAAAGAGGTTTGGGAAGATTGTTTGGTAAATCTTCTGCCAGACAAATGTGTGAGACCTAGATTAAAGATCTCCCAGAACCCAATGTAAAAGCCAACTGGGTGTGAGAGCCCACTCGTAACTCCACTGTAGGGGTAGTGGGTTGGCAGAAACAGGCACTTCCAAGAATAAGTTGGCTAGACTAGATCCAGGTTCATAGAGAGACCCTAAATAATAAAGTAAAGAGTAGTCCAGAAAGATAACCAACCTCAACCTCAAACTCCACATATGCATATACACATGTGTATGCAAACTACACACTCAGGTATGTGCACACATGCACAGACATGCACACCATGCACAAATAAATATGCAAAAGTGAGCAAAGGAAGAACATAAAGTAATTCATACCTAGATTATGTTGGGTATATTTCTGGAAATGATATTATTTGTTGTGATATCTTAAAAAAAAGCAAAATCAATAGTGACTATTGACAATCCCTTCGTATTTCCTCCAACTCTTTTATATTTTGGCAAGTAAATTTTCCCATAGAATTATGTAAGATTTACAAGTAAGTTAACTTATCATATCTGGGGATAATTTATAAATATTCTAAATATGATTTCTTAGCATAAGAATTTTTTTTTCATTATGTGCAGAGTATCCTTAAAATAACATTACCAAAATTATTTAAATTGCCCAAAAGTATCATGTGTGCAATTGCCTTTAATGATTTTACATAAACATGAAGTAATTCTCTTCAGTTCAGAACTATACAGAGACATAAATGTTGGTAACTATTTATGCATTTCAAATTTATAAACTGACAGTTCCCTTGAAAAGACCTATAAGATGATTTGCATTATAGAATAATTCAGTAGCAGAAACTGATTTAAATCAACAAATGAGTGTATAAAACAAGGTACCTGAATCACATGGCCCAGCCACAAAGCCCTGAGCTAAACCGGCTTTCAAGGCAGCTGAGGGACAAAGGGAGATTTCTTGGTGGGTTTTGTTCCATTGCCTGACCAGAAGAGTGTAATTTAGATTGAACAGACTAGAATTTTGGCCTGGGATTCAAGGATAAATGTATCACAAAGATTCTTAAATTGGGGTCATGAAATAACAAAAGACAAAACGCATTGTTCACTTAGACATTTTTCTAAAAGCTGAGGGCATAACATTTAATCATATTTCAGGAAAGGCATTTCTTCAGGGACCTAAGATAAAAAGAGTATATTGCTCTCTGGTGATCCAACAATCCTGAGAAAAAGCTTCAAGAAAGAGCTGTGGTTTTAATCGCCTATAGTTCCAAGGTTCATTTGCCTATTTAGTGTTTCAGCAAATTTATATTGAGCTTCTATGTGGTAAGAAGAAAAAATAAGGATTAAAAATAGATAGATGGATTGTTTGCTTATCCCTATCTGTGTCTATGGAGAAGAAAAACTCCAGAAAGAACTACTTCTAATAGTTTATTCTATTTCTAATAACTTAGAATAAGTTAGATTGTGGACAATATTTTTTCTGAATGTTTCATTCTTTATATATAAAAAATAAACATAAAATGTTCGTGTATGGATAAGGTCCACATTGATTTTAAAAGCCATGCATATATTCTACCTGGAATTTTTATTCTGATATGTAACAGATGACGATAAGAAATATAAGTGAAACATCACAGACAGCATAGCTTTAAACTCCACTGAACAAACTCAAGCTGAGGGTGAGATCAGTGAAAAGTAAGAATGGGAATTTCCACGTGAGGTATTGAAGACCAAGATGGCTGCATGTTCTTGGTTACATGCTTAAGAAATAGAGAAACTAAACAGTTATTCAAGTCATGTTCTAGCTTTGCAGGGTGCTTTTCAAAATCTCCTGGCACTAAGAGTACATAGAATTCTTATTTCAATGTATTCACCAAAATAGCTCCCTTGAATAGTATCCTAACATTTTTTTCTTCCTTCCAGATGCCAAATGACTTTCTTTTGCCAGATCTTTGTGTCAGAATGATATTTTTATATACTTACAACCCAGGAAGCAGAAAAAGTATGCATGAATCACTCAGAAGGCAAAACACTGTAGCTTCATTAGAGATGTAGCCCCTCCAAAGCCATGAACACTCTTCAGAGGGTTCAAACAGGCCATCTTAGGTGCTTGGGTTAGGGAAGAGGAAGATTCATTCCGGGGAAATACTAGGGAGTATTTCATGAAGACAAAGCAGAGTGAGCCTAAGTAGCCAAGGCATTGATGGGAGGTGTCACCCAAGGCAATGATGGCAGGTGTCACCCAAGGCATTGATGGGAGGTGTCACCCAAGGCATTGATGGGAGGTGTCACCCAAGGCATTGATGGGAGGTGTCACACAAGGCAATGATGGGAGGTGTCACCCAAGGCATTGATGGGAGATGTCATCCAAGGCATTGATGGGAGGTGTCACCCAAGGCATTGATGGGAGGTGTCACCCAAGGCAATGATGGCAGGTGTCACCCAAGACATTGATGGCAGGTGTCACCCAAGACATTAATGGCAGGTGTCACCCAAGACATTGATGGCAGGTGTCACCCAAGGCATTGCTGGGAGGTGTCACCCAAGGCATTGATGGGAGGTGTCACCCAAGGCATTGATGGGAGGTGTCACCCAAGGCATTGATGGGAGGTGTCACCCAAGACATTAATGGCAGGTGTCACCCAAGACATTGATGGCAGGTGTCACCCAAGGCATTGATGGCAGGTGTCACCCAAGGCATTGCTGGGAGGTGTCACCCAAGGCATTGATGGGAGGTGTCACCCAAGGCATTGATGGGAGGTGTCACCCAAGGCATTGATGGCAGGTGTCACCCAAGGCATTGATGGCAGGTGTCATCCAAGGCATTGATGGGAGGTATCATTGAGGAATCCTGTTCTAATTTGCTAGTGTAATGCACACTAATATTTAGGAGTTTAAAAATTCAACCAATGCTCAAATTAGTTGCCTATAGACATTGAGCTTAGGCAATTGGAACATGAGGTGTGCTAGACTTGTTAGAAGGTTATTAAAGTATAAAGAGCCATCTTCTGGGAATGGTAGGTTTCATGTATACTAATGGTAAAGTCTTTCTTACCTCTGTGAAGGGCAAAATGTTGGGATGTAACACAGAACACTAAAATTACATACACTAAAATTACATATTTTGTGCTGACATTTTCCATCCAGAAGTGTTTATAAAAACATACCTCTGGAATCAGAAAATTACCTATTAATATCTCACAGCATAAGATGAATATGAATCTTTAACTTTGAAAATATAAAGATTTGGTGAATCTCTTTCATCTGAATTTAGATGTAGTAAATGCTGCCAGGTCTTTCAGTAAGGAAAAAAAAAATAGCAAGATTTCAAGGCAAATGCATAGAAGGCTGGGGAGAGAGAAACATTTTCAAGGAAACCACAGCTAACCAGTGTGAGATTAACTGAGTGGCACTGATAGGAATTAAAGACAAATTTAGTGTAAAATTGAAGAGCCTTGCCGAGAAGGTTCACTTGTTTCACAAGCTTTGTTGTTAAGCTTGTAGGAGTTTTAATAGAACTTAATTAATGAGATATTTTGAAAGAACTCAAATGCAACTGGGAAATTATGTTGCCAAAAAAAAAAAAAAAAAAAAAAAAAAACCATGAAAAAAGGATAGTATCAAGGAATTACTTGATTACTTTGTTTTGAAGCATTTCTGGCATAATCTTTGTAACTTGTTTAGCCTGAGAGACATATGGCAAATTATCTGAAGAGATATGAATCTCATCAAGATTGTTTTATACACTGAACCTAGAAAGTACTGAGAAGTAAATAAAGCCTTACAGAATGTCTTCTGGGCAGTTATTTGTGCTTAGAAAGGTCCCCTGAAGTGAATTCAGCCAAACTAGATTTTATTAAGAGATAGGAGTTTTCACAAATTATATAGTAAAGATATTTTTTACCTAGTTATTCTTCACTTAGTTTTACTAAGCCACAACAAATAATAATTAATCTAGTGATACCTGTGATTTTCAAAGTGAACCTTAATTTTACAGAATGATCATTTTTCTTAGGTATACTAGACATGAAACATTCTTTGGATATTCTACTCTTAATCACTTTGAAAAGTTTATAGGAAAAAAATGGACATGGTGGTGAACAGCTTTAATACTGGCACCCTAGGGACAGAGGCAGGGGGAATTTCTGTGAGGTCAAGGCCAGCCTGATCTATAGAGATAGTTCCAGGACAGCCAGAGTTACATAGAGAAATCCTATCTCAAAAAAAAAAAGTTTTTATGACTTCTCTAGAAGAGATTATAGCTTTGACACTTAAATGACTCAGCTAACTCAAAATTAAGCTCAATTATTAGACATTTGCATAAGATCGTATTTCCATTTCTTCCTGTAAAGCCAGAGCCAAATATTTTAGCAGATTCTTAAATCTGCAGCACAAGCATCATTGATTCTAAACCCAAGGATGAAAGTCTGACTTTAATTAAAATTTAACACTCACCTAAGCACTGGCTATAAAATTAATTTTTAAATTATGTGAATCCATTTCCAGTAAATACTTTATCTCTCAGGGGTTTCAAGTGGAAACATTAAATTTCACTGAAATTGCTTCTGCTAATTGGGCAAGGGACACAGTGTGGAAGTTGGGGAGACTAAGTGATTATGATGAACTGGGTTGCAAATCGCCTACAGTGTGATGTTTCTCTTATGAGAAATGAATGCTTAAAGTGGGTTATTTCAACATCTATGTATAAGTTTAGTAATTTCCTTCTAGTTTTCATTATAACATTTTTTATTTATAAAGTGTTAAAAGACCACAAGAGTTTATTTTTAGAACCCAACAGTGTCTATCAGGAATATGAGAGACAGTCAAGAAAACAAATAAAATTCAGCATGATGCCTAAGACTGTCATCCTAGAGCTTGGAGGGCTGAGGCATTATACTGTTGCCTGCGCAACAGACTGAAACCCTTTCTCAGAAAATGGGAAAGAGAAGGAGAAACAAACATGAGGCACCAAATATGTCTCTACTTAAATTTCCTCTGTCATTTCTAGCCTTTGCAGTGTCTACTACCTAAGATTAGAATCATTGCTGGGTAATCTAATGTTTGATGCAACACATTTTTTTTTTTTTTGCAATGAAATCACTACGCTTTATTCTAGCAGACACCGAGAAAAGACACTGGCATTCTTTATAATTTAATGTCCATTGCATTACATGTGTTTCTAGTCAATGATGCATGAAAAAAATCATAATTCTAAGGTGACTTTAATGTACCATCCAAACATATTCAGGTGACATTTCAAAGACGTGAGTTTGGGATGAGTGCCAGGCTTTAGACTTGAATTCAGAGAATCCATCCCCAAGGTTCAAAGCATTTCAGACAAAATCTAAAATCAGGGTTTCCACTGGACAGTAAATCCAACATAATGTAATATTGAAATACTGATATTTAATATCTAATATTAGCATTGGTAATGTTCAAATGAGTGACAGTTTATCTTGAACTGCTTTGAAGGGATCAGCTATGTGCCTCCGTTTGAAAGGATTATGGACTATTGAGATTACTTTTAGAAGCCTTAAAATTCCTTCCTAAGCTGACAAACATTTAGATCCAGTTGGACAAGGTCAGCCAAGTATATGACTCCTTCAGAACTTAGGGCTATGGAATATCAAAGCATTTGACAGTAAACTGTGAGCAAACGCGATATAGTCTTTCTAGACATTAAACTTTCCAACTTTTCTCATTCCACAGGAATCTGAACTTATAGAACTACGGGAAACCATTGAAATGTTGAAGGCCCAGAACTCTGCTGCACAGGCAGCCATTCAGGGTGCACTGAATGGCCCGGACCACCCTCCCAAAGGTATACTTAACACCATGTCGGGTGCCATCCCATACAGTATGCAGTAGTTTTATGCATTAACAACAGTAAAAATTCACATAATCAGTGTACTACCTTTTATAGTAAGTTGAGTTAATTTGTTCAGAATTCTCTTCTTTCATCTATTTATTTATTAATGTCATCTCTTTACAACCTGTTCCCTGCCCCCTCCTCTTCTCCTCCCACCCTCACACCACCCATCCTCCTGCCCCCTCTCCTTTTTCTCATAGAAGGGGAGGCCCCTAAGGGGTATCAACCCACCCAGGCACCTCAAGTCACAGCAGGACTAAGCACATTCTCTCCCACTGGGCCCAGACAAGGCAGCCCGGCTAGGAGGAAGGGATCCAGTGGCAGGCAACAGAGTCAGACATAGCCCCTACTCCTATTGTTAGGGGACCCACATGCTGACCCAGCTACCCGTCAGCTGCATATGTGTAGGGGGTCTAAGTCCAGTCCATGAACGCTCCTTGTTTTGTGGTTCAGTCTCTGTGAGCCCCTATGGGCTCAGGTTAGAGGATTCTGTAGGAGCTTCTACTCTTCTGCCCTTCAACACAACTCCCTGAGCTCCATCTATGTTTGGCTCTCTGCATCTGTTACTATTAACTACTGGATTAAGCCTCTCAGCAGACAGTCATGCTAGGCTTCTGTCTTAATTCTAAACTTCGTGAGCATTAGCTTTCATTATCAAGTGATTTTAAAATTGTGAACATATATCCAATCATACAAACCTTTGTGTTTTCTGCTTGATCTGGTAGATTGAATCTAGTAGGTTGAGAGTTGTTAATATGCACATATCTGACTTCAAACACACCAAGCCTCACAATGAACGTGCTACTCAAGATCCAACGTACACTGGGAGCAAAGGCAGTGAGAAGGGACAGGAGTTTTAAAGGAACCAGGAGTCATGTGACCAATTTTCATCCTCAGGCCTCTGGGAGTCATTCCCCAACCCTGTGCCTTTCAGTCCTGTTTTCTTTCCGTAGGATCTCTATCTGTTTGGGCCCTGACTTATCAGCAGGGCCTTCAATTATCATTCGTCCTTCAATTTAAAGTCCTGTCCTAAATCATGGAAGCCTTATCATCTGTTTTCTCATTTTCAGATAAGTTCTGGAAAATTGTTTTGCACTCTTTCATCACCTTCAGTTACTAATCCCCAGACAACACACTGTATGATGCTCCTTTCCCCACCCATCCACCGAAGTGATCCTGCCCAGAACCACTAGTGACTTACATGATACTTAATTCATAAAATATTACAAACTAATTACATCCTCTCCTCACCCTTGCCAGCGTTTGTTGTTGATGATCTTGATGCTAGTTTTTCTGACTAGAGTGGCATGGAATCTCAAAGCATTTTAATTTGCAATTTTTTTCTGGTGCCTACTGATATTGAGCAGTTTATTAAATATTTATTGTCTATTTTTTTTTTTTTTTTACTTTTTCCTTTGAGAACCGTCCACTACATTCATTAGCCCACTTATTGATTAGGTGACTTATATTTTGATATTTAACATTTAAATTTTTCTGTGTTATTCTTCATTTATATGTCTTTCCTGTATGTATGTCTGTGTGACGCATGTCTACATAGCAGCCACAG
Source organism: Acomys russatus (assembly GCF_903995435.1). Classification (NCBI taxonomy): domain Eukaryota; kingdom Metazoa; phylum Chordata; class Mammalia; order Rodentia; family Muridae; genus Acomys; species Acomys russatus. The sequence goes on along the minus strand of NC_067167.1, from coordinate 30,576,919 downwards.
AAGCCAAAAGAGAGCTTTGGATCTCATGGGACTGGAGTTACAAATGGTTGTTGGCTGCCATGAGGGTGCTGGGAATCAGACTGGGGTCCTCTGAAGGAGCAATCAAGGATCTTAACCACCCAGTCATCCCTCAGGCCTCGCAATGATTCTTTGAAGTCCTGGATCCATTCTCCATCTTAGGTTCCTGTTAGAAGTATAGCATGGGATAAATGCCCTCCCATGCTGTAGGCTGCCTCTTTACTTTGCCTGGTGGTTTCCATTCTTGTGCAGAGGCAGTTAAATAGCCTGTGGTCCCATTTGCCCATTGCTAGGATAATTTCCTGAGTTATTCTGATGTTTCTAATCTTTCTAAATTCCCTTTAACTTTTGTTGTTGCTATTGTTCTTGTCAAATATACATTCATCCTTTTGTGTCCATTTTTAATTATTACTATCCTAAATTCTCCTCCATTATGATTCTGAACCTTATAGTTGTATATGTTCTGTCCAAAATTCTATGGATTCATCAACTGTCCTAGCTACAATTACTACTTTTACCAAGAGCTGTCTAACATGCCTTGAAGCCAAGCTCACTTTTTGATGCCAAGAGAGGAAACCCATTAAGGTATCTTTGGATTTCTTTCTGTCACTCAAAGTTCCACATTTCCAACTTCTCATCTTTCCACTAAATTTACTCTGTTTCAGCATTCTTTGTCTCTGAAACAGTATTACCACTTTTTTTCTTTTACAGCCAGATATGACACATGTCAGTCATAAGCATGACTCTCCTGATACAATATATCTGCAGGTGTTATTGACTAAATGCCTTTATAGCTCTTGAATAGTCACTTTTCTCTGCCCTCATCACCACCCACTGTCTCTCCCCTGAACTCTGACTGCAGACTCCTACACAGGTTTTACATTTCTTAATTTCTTCCTTCTTTAGGGACGGGGATATATCTCAGTTAAAGGGTGCCTGTCTATCATGCACAGGGCTCTAATTCTAATTCCCATTACCACACGCATGAAAACCCTTTCACAATCCACACCAGTGCTTCTCAATCTTCCTAATGCTGTGACCCTTTAATACAGTTCCTCATTTGTGGTGTCCCCCCAACCATAAAATTATTTTCATTACTTCTTCATAACTATAATTCTGCTACTGTTACGAACTGTAAGGTAAGATATTTGTGTTTTCTGATGGCCTTTGGGCATTGTAACCCACAGGCTATAACCCGCTGGTCTATACCATCTTTCATATCAAAACCAGAGAAGTGTAAGAACATGTACTACCCAGGCTTCCATTGTCTACCTTGAGAAATGCAAAGTATTGAATGTCATGCAATCTCTCTTTACCAGCTTGACTCCCTCAACAAACACTCAGAGATTAGTGATTATGTTTTAGATTCTGCTTTTGGCTTTGTCTCTTGCTTTTGTGTTGTTTTGTGCATTTCATGTTGAAACATTTCTCTATTCTGACTTTATGATGAAAGCCGGCTTACTTCTGATATTCTCCCCTATTTGTTAAAAATAAAACGTGTGAGAAAACTGTAGGATTTAGCCAAAGCCAGCCTCATAGTCCCCTTAACTGGAAGAGGTCCCTATGCGATAATTCTGAAAATAATATTCATATTTACATTCATTCCCTTAAATCTATTTTTCTTAAATTATGCTAGAAAGTCTTTTACATTGTGCTGTGACTATGGTGATGTGTTTGTTTGTTTGTTTGTTTTTGAGACAAGGTTTCTCTGTGTAGCCTTGGCGGTTCTGGACTCGCTTTGTGGGCCAGGCTCGTCTTGAACTCACAAGGATCCTTTTACTTCTGCTTCCCCAGGGGCTGGGATTACAGATGTATGCTACCATGCCCAGCTGTGCTGATAATCTTATATGGACAGGAGGCTTACCCAAAGTTTACAGAAAATAATTACAAAATCAAATATTATATATCTAAATTTGAATTTACAGAAAAGATATAAGAACATATACTTACTCTGAAAGACTGACTCATTTTCTTGAGCTACTTTTGTTAAGAATTCAGCAACTTTTCATGTGGGGGAGTTGATTTATATGCTGCATGGAAAATTACTGCATATTTAAGGCTTATTTCAGAGCTATAATAAAGCAGCTTATGTTCTAAATCTTCATGTCGTAAATAGGTCCAGAAGGGATTTAAAAAGGCTTAATCCTTTCCTTAATACAACACAAGGCACTGAAGTGAAACTTTCTGGAAGGATTCCTTTTATCTTAGGCAACAGGTAGCTTAATGTATCTGCTGGAATTCAAATACAGGGATTTCTTTGCTTGGAAATGTGGGGTGGATAATAAGTATGTCTACATTCATCCAGAAGTATTAAAAATACAAAAATGCTATGGCTTTAGCACTATCAAAAATGGAGCAGTTGGTTACATAGAATGATACATATTTCTAAAATATTGAAACAACATTCGATGCTGTGACTACAAACATGTTTGCATTCTGTTGACAGCATGATAAAGTAGTCAATTGTGCAAATCGTGCATCTTTCCACTGGTTAATCAGTGGATGAGATTGAAATACTGTCTTTGAAACTTTTTATCTACAGTTTTCTCTACATTTTGACACCTAGTCTTAAGAAAAATATATGCGGTGAGGCAACACTTTTTAAACAGGCCAAGGTGGCAAAAATCCCCCCTGTTAACCTGCTATTATTCTTCTCTAAGTTTATATATCATATTTATTACCAGTCTGATAAGTGAGCCTAATATCTATATCTATATCTATATCTATCTATCTATCTATCTATCTATCTATCTATCTATATATATATATTCTTATGCTTGGTATTATATTGTGTCTTAAAAATGGAAATAGAAAAGAATAAGTAAATCAAGTAGTTTACAATACATTTAAGTTAAAGAAGTACCAATATATACATATTTGTGTATATGATCACTTATAAATATATTTTAAAACTATAACAAAGAATGTTAAAAGCTTGGAAATTAAAAGTATGGAAAATTTTCTTTTCTTTACCCAAATATAGTATCAGTCTTTAGGAGTTTTTTCTTAACTATCAATTTTAATTAAGTTATATATGAATATATGTATGTGATTTTACAGACACATGATCTGTGTATAAGCATGTGTACAAGCGTGTGTATGTGTGTATGTAAAATCATGGTTAACAGCAAATATTTTTAGAATAATGGTAGATGACTATGGTTATGTTGAATGAACAATTAGTTTATATTACAATACAAATAGTTTATAATACAATACAATACACTCGGCCCCATGTATTCATTATCTCCTGTACAATGGTGCTGGCTATAGAAAATAATAGATACAGTTTTCTCCTTTGACCATTCTGTCTGGTGAGGAACAGATAGAAATGGTTGTATGTTGTCATTCATACAGTTGAATATGCATATCCAAATAGTTCTAAGATGGTCAATAGGATGGAAAAATAGAACAAGGCAGCATAGGCAGGAGAGGGTCTCTCATTATATCAGCATTTAAGGGAAGATTTAAAAAACATCTAAAGTGATGTATGGAAGAACATTCCCAGAAGGCCTAGGAGCACAAATAAGGAGCTCGGCATCTTTATGAATTTCATGTAAGACAAATAAGGAGGCAATATTAAATGTGTTGAACCTTGATGGAATCATAAGTGCTGACCAGATTCCTAAAGTTTACAGATAGTGAGTGCTATTGAGGAGCCAGAATCTTTTTTGTCCTCACGAAAATTAGAATCCACTAAGAGGTTTAAAGGAAGGCAGATGATGAAAATTTTCTCCTGAAATGAGCATCCTAGCTCCTGCTTATTGCATGGTTTGGCAGTGAATGAGTTGATAACTGTTCTTGCAGTAGTTCAGGTAAGCGGTATTGTTCTCTTCAGCAGGGCAGCGGTGGGGCAGAGGACTGGGAATGGAAAATGAGTGAGGGCAAATGTATGCCCTTATAAATTGGGTCTCTATAGGAGAACCGGACATGAGTTATTCATTCCGTGTATGATAAGGTCTCTAGAACCCATCAGCACTGACCTGCCCTGTTTGTGAGAGCTACTAGAGAGAAGGTAGCAAAAGCTGGACCCTGTTTGTGTAAGTGCATGGCCAACAGCAGCAGAAACTGAAATATGGATATTATCCTGTCATCACACGTTGAAGGACGCCATCCTCCTCTATTGTCAAGGGAGAGCAGTACATATGAATGTATTGATCTAAGTTTCAAATCAGTAATGTTTTAGGCATTTAAAAGTAATCAATATTTTTATCATTACTGTTAAAAATGATAGTGAGATCAGACTCCAAGGATTAAGAAAAAAGAGTGCTGCTTTACCTTCCTATAAAGTTTGTCAATATGATTATGTTGCTGGAAATACCAAGGTGTTGGTATGAATTTACATGATGATGAGGACTATGAAGATTTATGTTTATTTTCATACATAACACTCTGCACACATACACTTGTTTCTACTATGCTCACAAAGCACAAATTGCAGCTCACTGCCATCTGCTCTTTTTACTCTTTATTGAATTAACAAATGGGTCAGGCTTTATTTCATGCTGTTATTTCTATGGAAACTTTTTAAATGCTATATAGTAACTTTTGACATTGTACGAGTTGCACTGAAGTGTTTATGCCAGGCTGATCTATATTGAGGCAAATTAAATATAATACTATTATATCCTAAAAGTATCCCACTGGCAATATCAGTGTGTTGCAAATAGGTAAAATTTCAATTTAAGTTTTAATTCTAATAGCTCTAACTGCTGTAATTTAATTGTTTAGGATGAGTAGATGCCCTTCGAAAAGAATTCAATACCAATTGCCATTGTCCTCCAAATTTCTTCTCTTGAAATACATACATTCTAGAACTATAACTCAGCCATGTAATAGAATCAGAATTAATATAGGACCAATGGTCACATCACCATTTTTCATTTGTATGACCATGTGAAGATTAGATTTTGTAGCTAAAGTATATCAGGAGCATATTAAGCATTGCTTTCAGTATTACTATTTTATATTGGGACAGGGACCAGGGGTGTGTTTGTAAGAATTTTACTAATTCTATATTATAGAACACTACTATAGAATATTTGTTAGTTAATACTCAATTGTATTATTCTATACTAAACTCATTATCTGTTTAACTTACAAATAGCCTACTTCAGCTAGGCATGGTGGCACATGCTTTTAATCCCAGCACTAGGGAGGCAGAGGCAGGCAGATCGCTATAAGTTGGAGGCCAGCCTGTTCTACAAAGTGAGTCTAGGACAGCTGGAGCTACACAGAGAAACCCTGTCTCCAAAAAATAAAAAACAAACAAACAAACAAAAAAGGGAAATCGCCTACTTCCTCTCTGTGTCTCTGTCTCTCTGTCTCTATCTCTGTCTCTGTCTCTGTCTCTGTCTCTGTCTCTCTCTCTCTCTCTCTCTCTCTCTTACACACACACACACATACACACAAACGAGAAAGACAGTTTAATTCAATTAAAAGTCTGTTGGTGTTTTTTCCCTCACCCCTTCTCTTACTTTGGTCTAGTTACAAAACATCTTTGCAGTTCATGCTCCTCGCCTGCAAGACGATGCATTTGCATGACCTGCAAGGATTGTTTTGGCACTAATCTACTATGAGTCCATGAAATGGAAAGGTAATGCACTTGGCCTTGGTAACTTTATTCATAGCACAAATATTAAGAAGACAGAATTCATTCTTAGCGTTTTGTAATTTTCCATTTGCTCCATGGTACTAATTATTAGAAGCAAATTATTTTGGAAACGTCAGATTTAGGTATTGGTAAAAAAATCTCTAGGTAAGCCATTCTGTTTTTGACTAAACTCAAAACTCTTCAAACCACTGTGACCAGGGGAAACATGACTCTTTATGTTTTCAGCTCCGTTAATTAAAACAAATATGACTATACTTTAATAAATGCATCAGACAAAAACTACACCAGCCTGAGCCATAGAAAGCCTTACTGAACTTTAAGACCGTACACCTCATGTCTCCAGACTGAGACCATGAGTGAATGAATGTGACATCCTTTCTCTGTTGCTAGATCTCCGCCTCAGAAGACAGCATTCTTCTGAAAGTGTTTCTAGTATCAATAGCGCCACGAGCCACTCCAGCATTGGCAGTGGTAACGATGCCGACTCCAAGAAAAAGAAAAAGAAAAACTGGGTAAGACATCCTCTCTCTTCGAATTCAGAACTTGTGGTGACTCGAGGACTTAGCTTTTTTTCTTTAAGGGCCTTAGAAATCTCCAGCAGTTGACAAAGCTCCATTCAGGGACCAACATCTCAACTCCTGTACTTCTCCTAGGATTAGGGAGACCTGGTGCTGAAGAGCATGCATGCTGGAGCTAGGGCTGAGAGCGGGCCTGTACTGTCATGATGGAGAGGAGTAGGAAGATGGGTGTGGGAGGGGGAAAAGAGAATTGAAGGTGGTAAAGAGAAAGAAGAAATCTTGAAACCTATGCCTTCCCCCATGCTCTGAATTTTACAGAGTGTACAGAGAATAAAGCACCAGTTCATAAGAAATCAATTAAATTATTTTCTGTTGACATATATATGTCATATATATACATACATATATATATATATATACCCATATCCAACAGAGCATAGTAGGAATACAGAAATGGACCATAGTAGGAATACAGACATGAATATTAAAGGAACTGTGTATTAAATAAACTAGAGGTATTTTTCTCATAATTTATGATAATATTAATCAGCCACCAAAAAGCAAACAAGAGTGCTATGCTACAGTAAAGAACAGAATTTCTAGTGATTCCTTGAGACCAAAGTCAGCATTCCCATTAAATATGACTTTTGATTAAACTCAAAACTAGTTGGGACTTTGACTGGTGCTTTATGTAAATAATGCAAACAAATATCTTTTTGTTTTAAAAAATGTTTATGCAGGTAATATTTTAAAATACTGATCAGCCTTCATTCCCTTGATTTGTAATTCCACACTCTTTCATGTTTCTGCAAGGTGAACTCTAGAGGAAGTGAGGTGAATATGAACTGTGGGCATTTGGCATGCATCTATACGAAACACCCTACCTTGGCATGAATGCTATTCATTTTGGCAGCAGGCTTTTATACCTTTTAAAAACAGATTACCTTGGATGTCTTTTCTTTGTGCCTTTTCATTTTAATCTCAAATTTTAAAAAGAAGTAAGACCAGTTTCTGAATAGAGCTGTAGGGGACACCAATTCTGGTTTTAAGTAGCCTTGGAATTGGAAATTTGAATAGAAAAAAAAACCCACAATTAATGAAGTGTTAGGTGAATTTGGTTTCATTTTGCTTTTTAAGTTTGTACTGTCAGCAGGATATAACTTGATTGTACTGCTAAAGTGGCCATTTAAAACAAATTGCCTTGAAGAGAGAAGCCTTGGGAACACAGATCCCTTCAAGGTACTTAGTTTTAAATGAGTGCTCTGACAGCCATGCCCTTGACCTTGCACTATTTAAAAGCCCTCCATGTTTGCGCTGTGCTGTATTAATACAAGAACAAAGGGGAAACACAGAGCACAGTATTAATGTTTTAGGGATACTGTGCCGCCATTGTTAATACTCCGCTTCCATATACTGACCCCAGGCAGTGGCTAGGATGGCACCTGCAAACTAACGCCCCAAAGCCAATGCCTCAGAGTTCAGAAGAACAGAGACATAATTTCTGTCCTTCTTACAGCTGAGAAGTTCTTTCAAACAAGCCTTTGGAAAGAAAAAGTCCACCAAGCCACCTTCCTCACATTCGGACATTGAAGAGCTAACAGACTCGTCCCTGCCAGCCTCCCCCAAGCTACCCCACAATGCCAGCGAGTGTGGCTCCACATCCATGAAGCCCTCTCAGTCAGCTTCAGCGTAAGTTCTTCCCTTTGTAGAACTTTGACCTACTTCTGGCAACTGACTTCAGCTCAGGCCCATGACTATGTCCTAAATGCGCTTGGGTTTGCTGTCACAAACACAGCATCTTTCTGTACCAATTATTTCAGTTCTTGCTGGGAATGGTAAATAATGTTTGTTTCTTATATTTTCTTATGTATCTTTTATCTCATTCTATGCTTTTCTAAAGCATTCTCTTTTACTTGCATTTATCCAAGTGTCTGTGTAACTGTGCGAACGTGCAGGTCACCCCTTGTCTGGCCACCCAAGAAACGAAACAATGGCCCTGTGATCTACAAGCATAGATCCCGGTAAAAGAGTGTGTTGCATGAGACTGTAAAGACGCAGGTTCTAACCTAGCCATGGACTTCCCCCCCCCCCCTTTTCTAAAATCCTTTGCATGTGTTACAAGCCTATTCAGTTCCTCGTTTTTCAACTAAACGTTAGTTTCTCAAAACCAACCTAAAAATCTAATTGTCTGAATGCACTAGATAACATGACATGTCTATGGTACCCAAAATGTGATAGTATAAGGAGATCAATCACAGCACGTAAAAAGTTATTGATGTTATACAGCTACATATGTTTTATAATGTGTTTAATGCAAATTTTTCTTGTATGTGGAGTGACAATGCCTATTATACCACTGCTTTGACTGCATAATTTCATCACTTCACATAAGGAAAACATGGTGTGGTCCTTTCGTATCAACTCCCTAAGTCTTCAGATTTTAAATGGACATCTTACAAGTTGATATGAAGGAATCTTTTGATGGTTGTCTTGAACATAGCTAACCATAAAACGCAAACGAAGCAATAAGGCTATGCCGTATGTGACCTTCAGACAGCTTCCAGCGAGGCTGCTGGCGTGGGTTGAAATCGGTGGCTTAACTTCATTAGTTGTGATCTCCTAAGTCTTCAGAGTCCAACAGGAAGTTTATGTAACACTTATCCATTATTTAAACGTCCAAAACTAATCTCTGTAATTTATTTTCTACAATGTTTATATTGGACTTTCATCAAAACTGAATGACAGCATGGAGGCAAATAAGGTTATAGTGTGCACAGTTTTATAAAGGGAAAAAAAATCAACATTCTGAGAATATAATGATTTGGCTTTTAAAAGGGAGACTTTCATGTTACAAATGGAGAGTTAAGCTCCTTGACAAATACACGATGAAATGTAGCGATGACTTCTATTTGTGTCAGCCACCAGGGAGTTCTGAGGATCGCTTTCCATCCCATAGCACCAGACTGTTTTTAAAGTTCATGAAACAGGACAAAAAGATGAAAAGAAAAAAAATAGCTGTTTTCAGTTTTGAACCTATGGATGAGTGCTGGTAAAACCCTCTTTTTTTTTCTGTAGGTTTTGCCAGCCACAGATAATTTCTGTGCCTGGTGGATATCACTGAAGCTCAGCCTTTAAGAGAGCCATTCCTTTTCCTAATTCTCTGGCTTTTGCCCTGACCTCCTCCACTTTGTGTTTGGTTTTCCTTTAGCATCTGTGAGTGCACAGAAGCTGAGGCGGAGATCATCCTGCAGCTGAAGAGTGAGCTCAGAGAAAAGGAATTAAAATTAACAGATATAAGGCTGGAGGCTCTCAGCTCAGCTCATCATCTCGATCAGATCCGGGAAGCCATGAACCGGATGCAGGTCAGTGCCACAGCTCCTTCAAGGGACAAAATGGAGAGATGAAAACAGACAAACAAACAAACAGGAAAAAAAAAATCCAGCCTTTTCTCTTTTCATAGTCATCTTAGTCATTAAATAACAAATTCTACTTTTAAAATACTATGGAACCACAGTCTATTTCCTTTTCAGTCGTTGCATCTCAGCTGTTAAGTACTAAAAGGGAGATTTGCTGAAATCTAAGTGGGCAGTGGGAGGGCAAATGGGGCACTTGTACTCAAGGACTAGTCAAGATGTACATGCAAGTGAACGGATTCAGGCAGGGAGTCAAGTGTTAAGAAAGTACCGTGATTTTTACTTTCTTACTTTCCCACTAGTTAATTTTGTGTTGGCTCTTAAAAGATGTTCTTTTGCCCATTTTCTGTTGAAAAGCAAATAAAATAAAATAAAATAAAAAGGAAAACCAGAGACGTTCATCATAGGCTTTGAGATATAGAGGCAGTAGCTATTCTGATGCTAGTTGTGGCCGCAGAGCTTCTGACCTTTCAGAAGCATCTACAGTCTAAGTTCAGAAAGGGTCTGTGCTCTGACTCCTTCCATTTTATTACTGTAAAGCAATGATGACTCAGTTCCTCAGACTCTGGAAATAGGAAAAGCAAATGCTAAGCAGGTTTACCGACAGCTGTAGAGGTTAACAGAAAGGTTCCCAAGGTTTGTATGCGTGTAGTGCCCTGTTCTGCAAAACAAAAACTCCCTCCTTTTGTGAGCTAGGATGCTGAAGACATTTAAATCACCTTATAATTAAGCTGTCTTTGCTTGGTTTCTCTACTTTATGTGAATTCACATATGTATGACTGGCATAATTTTCCTGGGAAAGTCTAACATATTTTTGTTCTTTAAAAAAAAAAAAAAAAGCAAATTTCATTTCACACACCCCAATCCCAATCATCTCCCATCCTTCCAAAGGAGTAGTAGTATTAGGGCTTGGGAGAAGGTTCAGCATTAAGACTGTTTTCTGGTCTTCCAGAGGACATGAGTTCCACAACCAGCACCCAAGAGCTATAATTCCAGTTGCAGGATCTGATGGCCTCTTTTGGATTCTGGAGTCATCACACTCAAGCACAAACCCACACATGTATACACATAATTAAATTATCTTTAGAAACTGAAAAGGGAAATATTAGGACATATTTCAGTTACATTCTTTAAGATTTAGTTTGTTTATCTGTGTGAATGTATTTGTGCATGTGTGCACATCTGTGTGCATACAACTAAGCCAGAAGATCAAATGTCCTCTATTACCCTGAGTTTCATGGCTAGCAGAGAAGCCAGCAAGGCACAGTGAACCTCCTGCCTCCACCTCCACTCCACCTCATGCCAAACGGGGGTTACAGGTGTACAAGGATGCCCAACTTACTCCATCTGTGCTAGAACCCAAACTATTCTTAATTGCCGAACCATCTCTTCAGCCCTTTTATTTTAATTAATTAGTTAATTAATTAATTACTTTTGCAGTACCGAAAATTGAATTTAGAACCTTACAAAGCAATCTCTCAGATATTAGACTATATCTTTAACTTTAAAACTTACTAAAAATATATTTTAACAACAGGATGGGGGACATAGAGCTTAGTATAAAATGCTTGCCTTGTACATGTCATGTCCTGGTTTGATACCCAGTACCACAAATAATGGCATTCCTAGTTGTGTCTGTACTGGGAAAATGGAACAACTCATGCATGTAAAGGAGGGGAAAGGGTTTTCTTTTCATCTTTGGGATTGAATCCGGCTTTCATAATTTATGTTTGTTGTACATTTTACCGTAGTATTTAACAAGCATTCAAATTAATTCTGATACAAAGTTTATGCCATTTTTCTCAAATGCTTCTTTTTTAAACATTTTACATCTTCACCCCAGAACGAAATTGAAATATTGAAGGCTGAAAATGACCGTTTGAAGGCCGAGACCGGTAACACAGCTAAGCCTGCTAGGCCTCCATCTGAGTCCTCAAGCACAGCCTCTTCCTCTTCCTCTCGCCAGTCCTTAGGGCTTTCGCTCAACAACCTGAACATCACAGAGTCTGTTACCTCAGGTGAGTCAGTGCGCCAGCGTGACCAGATCCATGTCCGCTTACACTTTACTCTTCTCAGAGATGCCTGGGGTCACCCTGAGATCAGGAAACTTTTACCTGTCTCCAAAATCCTCACACCAATCCTCAGAAATAGCTAAAAAATTTATCCCATAAAGCCATTTATTTTGTTTGTTTATTTAGTTCGATAGTTCTAGGGAGACAGGGGCTGGCCTGCTCCTCCACAGGCCACTTGGCCTTGGACACACAGGGCTCCAGCTGCCTCTGACGTTCAAGTCCTGGAACTTTATTTTGGTAAATTTACAAGAACATTCTCTAATACAGAATCTGAGAGATCCAATTTTCTTATCAGTTTTCAAAAAAAAAAAAAAAAAAAAAAGCACTGTGAAGTACTTCTATGGTTATGAAAAAGATGGATAGGAATAAATATTCTCTGTGGTGCTCAGTGCTTGTGAAGGTAACAATAAGTCCATGCTGGGGAAGAGAGTTTTCATTGTCCAGAGCCAACTTCTAAATTTGACTGTGCTGTCCTTCGTGATGTTGGCTTCTGTATCACCCTTTCTGTAGCTCTATTAAATTTTCAACAAAGGGAAAGAACATGCTGGACTCTCTTATTGTATTCAGCATACTAATGATAGGACAAGGGTACAGTTCTGATTTAATTTCAAATAGAATCATATGACTTAATTTCATCTTCATATCTGATGCAAAATTCAGTTATCAGGTATAACTCTTCCTGTGACATTCAATATTGGACATAGAATTTCCTTTATGAATTGTTTACATGGGAATCTGTGGTAATTGCATGGCACAACCACCAGATGACACTGGAAACCAATGAGATACATGTTCCTTGGTAACTACACAGCGTCATGGAATCAAGATACTGAACTGTTTCCTCTAAATTGTACCAGGATGTACAAAGGTCTGAGGATGAGAAGAAAGAATATAAAGAAATGATATTAAATGCCGAAACTCATTGTAGTTTTATTAAGTAATGTCTTTAAAGAAAGTCGGGATATTTACATTTCTACTTTGATGGCCTTTCATAATATAAAAGAAATACTATAAAAATATTTTCCTTCATTATATATCCAGAAAAACAGTAAACACATCTAATAAGTCAGGCAAACAAGCTTTATAAGCAGTTGGTACTGTAGCTTAGTGTTCCACTGAACAATTACAAATAATTCATTATATTCTTCTGGGGATTGTTACCTCAGGTGATATGGAAAGACCCAGAGTGAGACAAGCCAAGAGCAGGATTTTAATATTGTACATACAGAGAAAGAAGAAATGTTTTAGACAGCAAAACTTATGAGCCATGTAAAACAGGTGTTTTGTTTTGTTTTTTTTTAATTCTCATTCAATAGTCCTCCAAAGTAGGCTGTTTCCACTCCATTTTACACTGGAGTAAACCAAATCTTAGGAAAGTGGCGGAGGTCATAGTTGTCAAGACAACGTACTCAGCAAGTAGAAGTAGTATTTAAGCTCAGATCTAGATGAGGCACTGACTGGGGTATTGACATAATTTTACTTTAATTATCTATCTATGTAAAGGCCAAACACTCCGTGTTGTCAAGAGAAATGTTGAATGTTAAGCTTAGATTTAAGAGTTAACATAACATGAAGTGAATATAGACATGTGAGACCAGCAATCAAGTCTACCCACTTTGGAAGACAGCTACCTTTCAGCATCACTGCAGAGAACTCTCTGACTTCCCTCCCACTGGTCTCTACCTTTCTTCTGTCATGAGCATGTTCCTAGAACTTCTGGAAATGTTTTGTCTTTAGTGGGTGTGGCTTTAAGCACAGGCTTTTATGTAGGTATCCCAGTAGCCCAAAAGTGGTAACCTGAACTCACTATGTGGCTAAGGTTGGTCTTGCCCTCCCAGTCCCCCTGCCTCTTCCTCACAAGTGCTGGGACTACAAGCGTGTGCCACTGTGCTAAACTCATACCCAAGTCTTAAAAGTTCGCACAACTCTTTTCACTTGCCTTTGTTGTAGCTTTCGTTGTTGTCTGAGCCAAACTTTTTTCTGGTTTTTTGCTTCCTAAAACTTCTCAGGCTTCTGGTCTTATTTCCAACCCTACCTCCTGAAGGAAGTCCTTTCTTTTTAGGACTTTGTCCAGTCAGTTCCTGTCTATTTCACAGCCCTGTTTTTTTCCCCCCAGCATATTCTGAAAATGCTTTGTTAAGAATATGCATCCAGAGAAGCAAGAATTTTAGTTTTTCAAACTTTGATGTGCATCTCAGTGTCCAGATGACTTTATTTTTATGCTTACTAAGTATTAACTGGATATTTATGGATATTTAAGAATAAATGAGCAAAAGACTGAAGAGGAAGTTTGGTTATGAATTATAAGAAGTTGAAATATGGACAACCAATAGTGTGCTGCTCTAAACTTCCAAAATTTGGAACAACAATTTAAATAATTTTTAAGAAAGCATTTTATTAAGCTAGTATTTGTATATCTCAATAGTATAAGTTTTATAATTCAATATATATGTATATTCCATAATCACCTCCTTAGGGTCGAAAGCATTCTGTTTCTTCAAATGTCAATCACTTTTATCCTTTGAGAATTTCACCCTTATTGCAGTCATTTTAAAATACATCATAAAAAATACGTCATAGATTGTTTTGGTTTTGGTTTTTTGCTGAAGAATGACTAGAAATAATTATACAAAATTTTGTTTTTGAAGAGAATAGGCAAATAGGAAAAAGACTATGACAGTATCATCCAGGAAAATAGTTAAATTCTAGTAAAGATGGTTTTTTAATGGCTTAAAAATTTCCAGTAAAGCGGCGGGAGGGCCAGGATTGAGCTCCATGAGAGAGAACTTGCTTAGACTGCATAAGTCTCTAAATTCAATCTACATTCAGCAACAACAACAACAACAACAATAATAATAATAAGTAATAATAATCAGTAATAATAATAAAACAACTTTGAGTAAAAATTTTTATGTACTATATCTCTAAAAATTGGTTTTAATTATATTATCTTAAGTAATTTTTGCCTCTTCCTTTATGAAGTTACATACTTTACTTCTATTGATATAATAGAAGCCATTCTGGGAAAGAATAATAGCTCACACCTGTATTCCCAGGACCTAGGAGTCAAGGATTGCTATGAGTTTCAGGCTAGCCTGTGAGACAGTAAGACTCTGTCTCAAAGAAACAAAAATAGAAACATCCTGTATTCAGGAGTCATCTTAATACAATTTTTTGGTAATGATAATAGTCACAGTGTTTGTCTGTATGAAATTAACAGTTGGGTCAAAAACATGCATCCTTTAGCACATAACTAAATTATCTTTATCCACAGAATACTATCTTCATATTAGGCATGACTTAATAATCTCATCATTGCTGAAGGAAAAAATATATGTGGAATGTTTTCCATACCTATTCCCCAAATTGGACATTTATCCACTATGACATATTTTGAATTTTAATATTTAATCTCATTTAAAAATCTGTTTTTACAAATGCTACCAAGATTTAGCATACTTTAGTAACTATTAGAATATTTCTAATATTTTTATATTGAAATATTAATATTGAAATATTAGTCCCACCACATCCTCTTGAGGGCTGAGGATTTTCTAACCACTGTTAGGCTAGCATGGGAAATGGGTACCACTAGCAGCATTTACATTGCTGGATGGAGAAAACATGGGCAGGTAGCAACTCTGAGCTCATGGTACTTCTTAGTGATTATGTTTCTTTTGAATTTTGTAGATATTTTGCTAGATGACACTGGTGATGCAACTGGACATAAGGATGGCCGCAGTGTGAAAATTATAGTCTCTGTAAGCAAGGGCTATGGTCGAGCCAAGGTATTGCACTAATCTTATATTCTCTATAAGCCACCAATGAGAACTCTTATGAATTTAAATGTGTTGTGAGTCTGAGGGTTTCTTCTTGTAGATATCCTACTTTCCCCCCCCCCCCCCGATGGTGCCAGCTGAGTGAGTTATATAAGATGAAAGGATAGAGACAGTAAAGAAAGGACATCTCAATGCACAGGTCACTAAAGCTGCTGTGTGATCACTGGACAAACAGGAAGCTACAAGATAATCAATAGCCTAGATGCCATAGAGATGGTCTCCTGACATCAGTATTGCAAAGTCCGATAATGACACTTCTTCATGCCCTTTTTAAGCATACTCCAACCTAATCAGGCAATGACTTAGCACCTGTATTCAAGTATTTTTTTCAAACTGATGCTATTTGACTCTGTGTGCTAAAACTCAATGGGATGTTTAATTGCATTGTTACTCAGTAGCCCAAAATACATACTTGTATTTTTAATCTAAAATAGAAAAATATTTCAAAGGTTAAAAATAATTAGAGTACTTGAGTTTTACAAATGAAGTACCGCTTGTGACAATGTTGCAAGTAGTCCAGGATCATAACCTTTCTGCCTGAGCTGCAGACTTGGGTCCACTTTTCCCAAGTGGGCATGTATGTCTAATGGTCTCAGTGAAACCTAAACTGCTTCTAATTAAAAAGCAACTAATCTAAAGCCAGGTTAAGCACCCATATTCACTGCACTATAAACATACTAGACAGAAAGTTCTCCCACCTAGAACAACCCAAATAACAATGTGTTCCAACATCTTTTCCCAGTGCAGCCCATGAGAGTTACCTTGGCATGTGAGGACTGCTACCATAAAGGGACATGGTGGTGATGGGCTTAGAAGTCCTTTTCTACCAGTTCTAGAGGCTGACAATCCAAGACAGACAGTTTGGATATTGGTGTGGGCACTGTGGGATACACATAGTCAACTTCTTCATTGAGTCTCGTGGTGCCTCTCCTCAGCATCTCTGGGATGAAGAGAGAGGCTATGCCAAAGACATCAATCTCACTCTCAGGGTCTGCAGCAGCCCTAGATGTTGCTTAGTGTCGCTATCCTGGAGATCAGAAATTCAGGAAATTAATTTGGGGAACATAAATATTTAGCCTCTGAAAGTACTAAAACTTAGCTAAGCATTTTTTTAAAAAGATGTTGACTTCTAACTCAGATGATATTTTGCTAAAATGGCGATGATCGCTTACACTGCCCCCTGTTAAATATTACAGCTAAAGAGACTGAAGGTTGGAGTCGGCTGTGCGAGTTATCTCTGATCCCATTATTAGTGAAGTGGTAGATGCTATGTGTTGTAGAATTCATGTGTTCTAAATGCTTGGCTCAACGATTATTATACTACATGCTAATGCCCACTAGGCTATTGAAACTGGGATTCTAATGTATTTATTAATTCTACCCACTGGTATCATAATTATTATTTCCACCTCACAGAAAAAGATACTCCAACGTAACTACAGCTGACAAAATCTTTGCATTTCTCTTATTACCAGAAAAAAGAATTCATTAATCCACTGTATTAATAATTTAGATATACTATTCAAGTATGCTCCACAAGTTTCCCTTGTGGTTCTTAGAAAATCTCTGATAAATTCAAAATCACACCTGTTTTTCCAATAGGTAAATATCACAGTAGCATGGGTTATCCAGTTATTAATGATGCATTGGGTTTTTTTTTAAATCCAATTGAAACTGAAAACACTGTGTGCTTTGTTTTTCAAAGATAAAAATATTATAAAATAATAATAGGAAGTTCTAGACTTATTTGACAAGATCCATTTTCTCTCCTATTTCTTCCTTCTGCACAGACTCTCATAGAAGGAGTGAGTAAGCCAAGTGCATCACTATGACAAACAATCCTCTCTGATGCTTCTCCCATTCTCTTTCTTCTGAACAGCTTACACACCAGTTTCCCTTTGCCTACTATGTCATCCAAGCTCTTTCCTTTTTGTTGTTTTCCTCACTATTATTTTATTCACTTGGTTGACTAACTCACTAGGATATATTTTATTTTATATGAACCACCATGTTCAATATTAAACAGCAACTACATTAATACAATTTTAATGGAAAGTACAGTTGATGAAGTCCTAACACTGTTGGGTCTTACCTTCTTTTTGTTTTCATTAAGGACCAGAAGTCTCAGGCATATTTGATAGGATCCATTGGTGTTAGTGGAAAAACCAAATGGGATGTCTTAGATGGTGTTATTAGGCGTCTCTTTAAGGTAAGTTTTTGAAAACAGCCTGACATCACTTTTCATATTTTTCTCCTCTTGATGTTTTACTTAACTTTCATAGCTTAAATGTATCTGATTCCCCTCACCCCATCTCAATATAGAAAGATTTCTGTCCTTGTACTGTTTAATATAACACTTCTTATATTGTCCATCCATTTTTAAAAATATGTTTTGGCTTTTGTTTTTGTTTTTGAGACAGGGTTCTCTGTGAAGCCTTGGCTGCCCTAAACTCACTTTGTAGAGGAAGCTGGCTTTGAACCAGCAGTGACCCACCTGTCTCTGCCTCTCTGAGTACTGAGATTATAGCTGTGAACCACTGTGTCCACATTTTAAAAATGTATTTGTTTTATGAGTATGAGTGCTCTGCACATAAGTGTGTGTGCCGTATGCATGCCTGATGGCCAAAAACGTGACCCAGATCCCCGGGGCCTGGAGTTACAGATGGTTCTTAGCTGCTACTTGGGTGCTGGCAGTTGAACTCAGGTCTTCTGGAAGAGTAGCAAGTGTTCTTAACCACAGAGCCGTCTTTCTATCCAAAAAGCCTACAGCACTGGCTATGCCAAGTGGTCTCCCATCTAAGTACTAAACAGGACCAACCCCAATCAGCTTCTGAGATAAAAAATAAACGGGTCTATCCAGGGTGGTATGACAATAAACAAAACTGTGAATCAAAGGACTTGACAAGCAGCTTTACATCCTTATGAAATTGTATTTGTTCCGGATGAGTTGAAACTCTGTTTTGAAATGTATTTATTTATTTTCTCTGTGTGTATATGGACCGTTTTAGGAATATGTGTTCCGAATTGATACATCCTCTAGTCTTGGTCTGAGCTCTGACTGTATTGCTAGCTACTGTATAGGAGATTTAATTCGATCCCATAACCTAGAAGTGCCTGAGCTGCTGCCTTGTGGATACTTGGTTGGCGATAATGATGTCATCACTGTGAACCTGAAAGGTAAAAAAGAAAAGCTCACCTTTTACTTAGACCACTTCGTTTTGTTTTTTTGTTTGGTTTTGTTCTGCTTTGCCATTTGCAGTTTGTTAAAGTTTGCATACATTATAAATTATATTACTCTCTGTCATAGTTTTGGTGTGAAATGGAGTCATTGGTTTGTTTAGAAATCTAAATTACTACCAAACCCATTAAAATCACAAGAAATTAATTTTTCTGTTCTGTAAGGTTGTTCTGAAGAGTCGCCAAGACTTGTACAAGAAAGTGAATGTGGGGATTTCAGCGTATTGATTTTTTTCTGTCTCACCCTTATGGGAAGAGCTTCCCATGAAAATTATTGTGTTTCCAAGAATAGTATATTCACCACTACATTTTGGAGATAAAATATGTGTATTCAATAAACATCCACAAAGCTGTAGAGAATAAAACTTAAGAGGCAGGGCTAATGCATGCTGTTTCCTGGGCTTGGGCTGTTGTGACAGGTTATAGCTAATGTAACACCAGACACAGGCTTGTGTCTCTAGTTCCTTGTGTGCACATATTCAAGACTAAGAAGACATCTACATAAACTGTGGGTTAATAGAGGGACTCGTCAATATTTCATTTTATAATTAAAGTAATTGGGCTAGTAAAAGGAAATAATGTTGCTTTTCTTTTAATCCTTTGCAAAACACTGCAATTTGTATTGTTTCAAAAGCTTAAACGGCTATAAGGCTATGGTGCTTTGATGAGTGGCAGGAGGTAATAAGGGGGGGGGGGCAAGTGCTGTCCTCTAATTTGAGATAGGGTGTCACTATGTAGTCACAGCTGGCCTTGAACGTATATTGTCTTTTACTAAGCCTGGCTCAGTCCTCATGAGGCCGTATCCCTGTCTTGCTTATACAGAATCTTACATATCTCCCTTTCTTCTCTCACGCTGTAAATACACCTCTTAGAGAAATGAGAACAATTGTTTATTTTAATGAATTTGAATTTATGCCTATCTTTCTATAAGCAATAGTGGAAAGCAAGCAGCTGGCGGTGGAGGGGAGCCTGAGAAGGAAGCACTGGATCTTCACTCGACCATTTTATCAATATGTTCTCTGTTCAAATGACAACAGATGCATGCAAGTTAGAAATAGCTAGAAAGTTATTTTGTACGAGCTGCATTCTAATGGCAGACAAGGCTTTATTTTGGCTTACTAATATATTTCTAATTCTACCATAACCAATAATGTTTATTTTTTTTCCCTTTGTTTTTTCCTTCAGGGGTAGAAGAAAATAGTTTGGACAGCTTTGTTTTTGATACACTGATTCCTAAGCCAATTACCCAAAGGTACTTTAACTTGCTGATGGAGCACCACAGAATTATACTCTCAGGACCGAGTGGTACTGGAAAGACCTATTTAGCAAACAAACTTGCTGAATATGTCATAACAAAGTCTGGGAGGAAAAAAACAGAGGATGCAATTGCTACTTTTAATGTGGACCACAAGTCAAGTAAGGTGAGTCACAGAATACTAAGAAAACAACTTCAGCAATTAAGGTTTAAAATTATGTGCAACTTCCATTTGACACATGGGGGAAAAAAGTCAGTATCATCCACTAAAGTTATAATCTAGTGGATGAACAAACATTGCTTTAACTAATGTACATAGGACTGCTATTTTTGATAACAGTCATTTACCATGTACTTGGAAAGGCACTGGGGTTATATGGAAGAAGATGTCAGAACCTTGCTGCTGACTTCCCTTAGACATGCATGGACAAAGTGTTGGATGAGAACAGCAGCTATTATTCATGGTGCTATGGAAACAAGAGGGTTAAGTGACTCCTCAGGATGAGCCAGGCTGCATATAAAGACAATATTTGGTTTAAGCATCAATAAATGAACAGAGATTAACTGGGACATTTCTGGAATAGGAATTGATTTGGAAATAACTTTGATCGTTGCAGAAACACTAGTAAGGCAGCAATTTGCTTATATCATGTCTCTGGAAAAATTGTGCCTGAGAAATTTGAGGAAGTGAAGAATGTTTCAGTGGACTATGGTTCTAAGACGCCACAGTCATCCGACCAGTCTCTGTTATTACATTGTCACATGAGGCTATAAAACCTCATTGGCACTTCCTGCTATACTTAGTAAAATAAAGAGTGCTAAAATAGGAATTATGTGATGGCTAACATGTTCACAGCAGTGCACTAGTTTTACCAGTTCTGCTTGTTACACTCTCAGCTGCTGCTACCTGAGTGCTCTTAGGAAAGCACAATTGTCATAAGCATTACCTTGATGCAGTCCCAATAAGAGAGGCTGCATAGTACAGTTTTCAAAATGGCCTCACTGGACAGTGTAAACTCAACAAGCCTTTTGGTGTGCTAGGCTATTTCTTGTCACTACCATGACGGACCTGAGATAAACTCAGAAAGAGAGAGGGGAGAGAACATTTGTTCTGTCTCACCTTTGCTGAGAGTTCAGCTCATGATCAGCTGGGCCCTCTGTTGAACCTGGGAATGTAGACTGTGTTAGACATAAGAGGATGTGGTGAGGAGGACATGACGGTCTCATGGTAGCCACATATCAGACAGAAAGGGAGGGAATTTGTCTGAATGATGGGTATACCCTTTAAAGATATGCTCCAGGGATGACCCCCTCCTTCAGCCCTTCTCTTTGCATAGAGCATCCAGTATCAACCCTGCATTAGATTAATCAATTGATGATATTATTGGCCACTTGGTACAGTCAGTTCCCCAAAGCCTGCCTCCTAGCAAATAACTACAGTACACCAAAGCCTTTGAGGAGACATAGAAAATCCTTATCTGGGATTTGCAAACTTGCAAGAGGTACTGTCTTTCCAAAAACCTACTTGATTCTTCAAATGAACCAAATGCTTAACTAAGTGAACAGAGCTCCATCCCAGTAGGGCAGATCATTACGTATGCAGAATTAGGGGATATTAGATTCCCTTTGTACCTTTATTTTGTTTTCTCAACTTTAAAATGACGGAAATTTTAGAGTCGTGTTAAGGACTCAAAGAAAAGTGCATTCTTTTGTTTTGGCAGTATGTGGATATATAGAAAGAGATAGATAAACTATCCAAAAGGTAGCACATGCTCCTAAATTATACTTATTATTAATTATAGCCCTTGGTTTCCAATGCAGATTTCTTGCACAAGTATACACTTACTCTTCCCCAACACAATATACCTTGCTTCAAAATTATTCCCAAACAGTAATATGCATAAAGTGCAGTGGTGCTATGTAACTTTTAAAGTATGAATATTTATTTAGAATTCAGCATTATTCAAATTGTTGTTATGTCACTTTTTGTCTTCTATACTGAAGAATGACATAAAGCCCAAGGTCGAAAACTTGACTCCTCGCTAAGCTGAATGGGAGGGAAATGAATGCTCATTTGCTCCTATCTGCATGTGTACTATGTCCTGTGAGCCTGTGTCTTTGTATGTTCACATGAAAGCCTTCTAGTCACTGTACTCTCCTTTCCAGCCAAAAGATAAATGAACTCTGAGGTCTCTTGGCCAGACCTTATGTCCTCCTTGGCTTTTCCTCAATGTTGGCATGCCAGAGCTCCGCAAGTTCTTTGTTTTGAAAAATAAAACAAACAAACAAAAAAATGGATTAGAAAATAAGTAAAAAGGATTTGAACAAGAAGACTAAAGCATTTTGATAAAGTGAAGGATCATTTTGTATATGACCATTTCCATATGAATTAAATATAGGCACTCTAAATGGGATGCAGTTTGACAATGTAACTATAATAGGTCAATTCCTATAACAAAATGATTCTTTTAAAAAATATATATTTACATATGTGTGGAATAGGCATCTGTGTATATGTGTGTGCATCTTCCTTTTTACTTCATTTTGTATCACCATAAATGTCTATATTTCCTTATAGCAAACCTCTTTGAGAGTCCCTCCCCCACTTCAGGTACTCCGTTCAATTAAGGTAGTAAGTGAGCTGTGTAGCTATGCATATGTTCAAAATATGGAAATTTTTCCTGAAACTTCCCTAGGAACTGAATGTGAAAATGGTCAGCTAATTAGAAGTCACTTTTGTTTTTTTCACCTAATAGAAATGACATATATGTATATGTGGTGAACTTTTAGATGTATGGGAAACGTGCACCGTGGGAAGATCCCTCCAAGTGGGTCCTTGACACATACCCATGGAGTTCTGCATCCCTGCCCCGGGAGGGCCCAGCATTACTACAGTTGCGACCAGAAGATGTTGGGTACGAGGGCTGCACATCTACGAAGGAAGCCACAACGTCAAAGCACATCCCCCAGACTGACACAGAAGGGGACCCCTTGGTAAGGCTGTCTGATCATTCTTTTCCTATCTTTATGTCAGTGTGTAATCATTAGCTCCAAGCTGCCAGTATCAGAGGCCAGTTACTGTAGGTAAAATATGGAACCAGCCTGATAAGGATGATCATTTAAACTGTCACCTTAAGCTCAATTTCTCTGTGAAATTAAAACAAAACAAACACAAAGCAAACAAACAAAAAACCTTGTTTATCTAAAATTTTTTTAAAAAATCCTAAAATCAAGTCAAGCCTATAATTATACATTAAATTGTGTTGATATGTAAGTAGCCAACATTTTAAATATCATGATAGTCCAGTAGGTATTTAAAATATGTTATTAAAATGTGTCCATAAATAAAAACATAGCCAAATGTACACAGAAGAAAACTATTTACTATAATGCAACTAGCCTAATCAAATGCACAGTTAATCTTCTGTTGCTTTCAGTAGGGAAGGGTGAAGTCTTTTGTCTTTAAATTTACTTATTTTTATGTGTAGTATTGTTTTACCTGCGTTTATGTCTCCCTGGAGGTTCCAGATCTCCTAGAATTAGTGTTGCAGACAGTTGTGACCTGCCATGGGGGTACAGGGAATTGAATCCAGGTACTCTGGAAGAGCAGCCAGTGCCCTTAATCACTGAGCCATCCATGTGGCTATCAAAAGGAAGGCACTCTTACCACTTTTCTCATTGTACTAGTTCGTATAATTTTAGTTTTAGAAGCACCACAATAATTTAAGTAACTGTTTAGAATTCCATAACTATGAAAATACTAAATACTTATTGCGATTAAGAATAAAGATTACTTTTTGTGTATCTGCTTTGTACTCTTATAGTATTCTACTAAGGAGAACCTCAAGAAGAAATTATAACCTTGCTTGCTCAATGGCAGAAAGTCCTATCTAAAACTGAACCTCAGTTCAGATATATTCTGCTGTGAACATCCATATACTGTCTCTGTCTTTGTTACTATATGTTTGTATAATCACTAATCGAGAGCAAAAAATTGTATTGCAGTCTAATCTAAATTAGAAATCCGTGTAGGGAAATTACTATTGTAAGTAGCACAGTTTTGAATATTAACAAGAATGTATGTTCTGGTACACTGAACGTTATTTTAGAAATAAAATGTCTGCTCATCATCAAAATGTTGATGTTGGCACATGCATTCTGAGTGATCCTGGTGGGTATCAACGTTTACAATCGTAAAAGGACACAGTCCAGCGGTGACACAAGATATGTGCCTGCATAAGTCGCATACGCTGCAGGAGACTTGTTGGGTCAAGGTGTGAGTCGGTTAGGGGACTTCACAGTTGGGATGGTTCAGCGGGGTGTTGAAGCAGGCAATGGCATTTTTCATGTGGTTGAATGTAGAGCCATTGAAGGAAATATTGCACAGAAGATCGCCAGAGAGTGCAGTGAAAATGAAGAGTTAGAGGCCAAACATCAGTTGGTTGGAAGAATCAAAACTCTAGACTTGGCCAACTGGTAGACCACGTCGAACCATTTTGTTTTCACGGGTAGCTAAAACTTAATCACACAGACAGTGGAAAGCCAGTAGGTAGTTTTGAGTTGTGTTTATCTGTTTAGATTTGTAGTTGTTTCGCCTCATTCCAGTAGCAGAGCAGAGGGTGGAACGTGGACCGGGGTAACTGGCAGAGCTTCAGGCCCTGTGATCACATGATAGTGGAGTCATATGTAGACCCACCTCCTTTTTGTAAGTCCTTTGATTTTAATATAGAAAACAACACTACTAGACACAGAGTGAACCTCACTGTGTGAGTTTATTACAGACCTCAGATTGGGAACTTATGTTAATTGAACCTACTATATAGCACCATTTTGTTTTATTTATATATATATATATATATATATATATATATATATATATATATATATATATATATATATGGCCCGCACGTATGTGTGTGCACAACACATGTGCCTAGTGCCTACTGGAATCAGAGGGCATTGTATATTCTCTTTTTAAGCTCTTTTATGGATCAGCTTTAATCAAATATTTAAGTTTCAGATATTTGCACAAACTACTTCTATCTCATATCCTTGTGTAGGTTTAATAAATTCTGGAAGTTAAAGCTGAAATGTATTGAAAAAAATGCCTTGAAAAATCAGAATGATTTAAAAAATACTCCATAACCATAGCCACTTTGTCAAAATGACATTCTTGCTGGAAGTGATGATTACCAGTTCATTATTTATTTCATAAGCACTTATTGAACACACATTTTTTTAGTGGCACACAAATAAACATAACCTTATGGAAGACCAAGAAATGTTATTTTAGCTAGCCCCTCTCTATTTCTCTGAGTTGAAAAATAAAGGACAACTTTGATCACTGAAGAAAATACTACAGTGAGTGTTTGGCACTTAAGCAACATAAAGTTTACTGTACTGTAAGAAACCCTCGATAAGAAAACAAGTCCCCAACCCTTATGAAGACAGGCGCCAATTACCCCGTGCCTTCTGAAACTGTTGAGCCATCGATTTTCCCAGTCTGCTTTTAAACATTCTTTTTCCCCCCTGCTCCCATCTCTAATAGCAGGGACTGCAGATCTATTGAAATCTAAGCCTTTTATTTTATAATACATTGGAGAGCTCTCTCTCTCTCTCTCTCTCTCTCTCTCTCTCTCTCTCTCTCTCTCTCTCTCTCTCTCTCTCTCTCTTTCCATCCCCAGGTGCTCTCATGCGCAAGTCCTCTCTCCTGGAACAAACGCTATGATTCTCCCGTGAAGCTGAGAAGCTTGAGACAGCTGCTATTGTTCCAGGAGGTGGCTTTTGTTCTCAGTGATGTATCAATCATATTTCAGCCAGAGCCTCTTGGTGACAACAAACACTTGACAGTGATTCTTTCCTTTTCTCCCTCTTCAAATGCTCATGGTCCACTTCCTCTAGTTACCCCCTCTTGAGGTCAGCTCTGGAGCAACAGATGGTGTACCCTGTGCAGCAGCTGGCTCCATTCCACCCAGCTCCCACCCCCACCCCCCCCCCACCCCCGCTTTTCTCATGGAACAGTGCTTGCAAGTTTCGAGAGCGCTCTCTAGATCTTCTATTTCGTTGTTCTTTTCTTTTTTTATCTCTCTCTCTCCTCTCTCTCTCTTCTCTCTCCTCTGTCTTGTTCCCCTGTCTCCTCTTGTATCTGTCTCTCCTCTGTCCTCTCTCTGTCTCTCTCTCTCTCTATATCTCGCTCTCTCTCTCTCTCTCTCTCTCTCTCTGTGTGTGTGTGTGTGTGTGTGTGTGTGTGCATGCAAACGCATGCGTGAAAATTCACAACTTTACTTGCCATTCAGTGCTCCCTGCTTCTCCCAGCCAAAAAGCTGAGGAGCTTGGTTTCCTCTCCTGCAACGGACCCAGCTGTCCAGCTGAGATAGTTTCCTTCCCTGTTTCGCTGCTGAGGCCGTATTCATTCACATCCCCAAATAAAAGAGCTATCACCCAGGCCTATTTTGTTCTTCTGTTTTCGAGCTGCAGTCATGTTTGAGAGAAACAATTCGAGAGCCAGGGTGGTGAGCGAACCCCCCCCCCCCAACTGCCGTGGGTATTTCATTTGGATGGGATGAGAAGAGACAGTCTTCTGCCATGGCTCAGAGCCCTGCTCGTCCTGGTGCGGGCTGCCTTAATGCATGGTTGCTCACAGGGATGTCTCTTTTTCTTTCTTCAGATGAATATGCTAATGAAACTCCAAGAAGCAGCCAATTACTCGGGCACACAAAGCTGCGACAGCGATAGCATCAGCCACCACGAAGACATTTTGGACTCATCTATTGAATCCACCCTCTGAAGGGTGACAAAGTCAGGCAAAGGACTATGCTTTCTAAAGGGGTGTTTTTAAAAGACAGGTATTATCACTAAACCACTGCCAGTATGAAAGACCCCTGTCCAGGGCCCTGACCCAGCGTTGTGGTTTCCAAGGAGGCAGCAGAATTAAGGTGGAACCGCCAAGGCGCTAAACTGAAATGGGAGCTTAAGTTGATTGTATTCCTAGGCGGTTTTCCTAACTATAAAGTTAGCAAGGGCTCCATTACCCGACTGGAAAGGACCCTAAACACAGGGCAACTGAGTAGATTTTTGCAAACGGGCATAGTGAGACTGGACGTTATTTTCTTCCTCTTTCAAAGTTTACAATGCAAACCTATTTTTTCTCTCTCTCTCTTTTTCTTTCTCTTTTTCTTTGTTGTGCCTTTCTTTTGTTTCCTCTGAGGGGCTACCCTCCTCAGGCAAGGCTCAGTTTTCTGATCCAGGCGACCTCCTTTGTGCCACATGGTGCTGGTGACAGGGCTCTCTCGTAGTGTTTGTGTTGTGTGCTCACTCCATTGCAGAATGAATCCAAGAGGCCAGTCCTCCATAAGCACAAAGGGAATTGTGTGACCACCACCAGAAGAAGAAGAAGAAGAAGAAGAAGAAGAAGAAGAAGAAGAAGAAGAAGAAGAAGAAGAAGAAGAAGAAGAAGAAGAAGAAGAAGAAGAAGAAGAAGAAGAAGAAGAAGAAGAAGAAGAAGAAAACCACTGTGGCAAAGGGGAAGGGCCACTTTCCTTCCAACGGCTACGCTCTCCCAAAGTAGGCTCCCTTCTTCTTAGTGTATGAGTCAGGGTTTTATAAGGTTGTTTTTACCACAGTGGTCTTTTCAAACCACCTGCCCACTGCCTGAACCAGAGTTTTATACCAATTATTAGTCAACACTGACAAAAGGCTTTTCTAGGGCTTTATTTGTTTGAGCCTTTTCAGTGAAAGAAAGAACATTTTTCTATGGTGCTGTCTCACTGCCTTAAGCCAGATTTCCCCAACAGCTTAGCAGTTGGTTTCAGTCCTAACCCATCGGTCATTTCCACTGCCAGTTCACACACACAGCAGCCTCATTTCTATACATCATTATTTTATTTTCATTTTTCTTGAACAAATGGGTAGGAGAGTTGTCAGTATTTTTATCTTACGAATCAAGAGATCTCTTTGCCTATCCTGCCAACAGTGAGAGTTGCTGAACCCCTCTTTGGCCGTCATTTAAAAGCAGAGCCCCGTGGCTTCATCCCACTGTGCTCTAAGTGAGAGCATCTCAGAAGGTGGGAGATTCCTAATTCAGATCCAGCTGAGCTACAAGCTCAGCTTGGATTCAACATGAGCACAACTATTAGGCTTTCCTTCCCTCGTCTTTACCTTTCAAGAGGAAAAAGGTAGTTTTGACGCATGTTGTTTTGATTGCTATTGTTGTACAGGAGACACTCAGCGTTAAAGAACACTGATGCAGTCAGTCACTGTGGAAGAGAAAGCATTTATACTGTACAAGAAGGTTAGATTTGCACAGTCTACTGGGTAGGTATTGTAAATAATGATTTTTTTCAAACTTGCACAAAATCAAAACAAACGCAAACAAAATTGTATTTTATCCTGTTGGTGTTAAGAGGTTGTTTCACTTGCTGAGACTTCCTGTATGTTGCAAACAAATACAGAATGCAACCCCTCAAAGATGTTATTATCTGGTGTGTTTGTCCTGTACTTACAAGTTGTTGTGACAATGCAGGAGCCATCAGTGCTAGAGTGAGCATGCTTCAGAACTGTACATGAGGCTGGTACATTTTTGGATGAGTAACTGTCTAAAAGTACATCACTGTGGCAGGCTAAGAAGACAGTGCATGAAAACTAATAAGTCACCGGTGAAGTTACACCACCCACAGAGGACGGGCTCAAAGGCTATGGTCAATGCCATGGTGTAGACGTAGCTCTGTGCGCCTTTTAGGACATGTTATTGGTGCTACCCTCTGTGACCACCTATGGATTGGTTTCTGTAGAACAAAATTAATAACAGGAGGTATCTGTGTAGATTTCAGAGAGCGTTACTAAGTGTTTAGGTCCTTACACGGTGCTATTGCCCGGAGGGATGTCAGACTGAATTAATGCACACAGAATTGCCACCCTGACTTTGGAGCCTCAACTGTGGATCAAATCCGTTGTGCAACATCGACGGATGTAGCTGGATGAGTGACTAGCTGCCCTTGTATGATACGTGATCTAAAGGAATTGCTAATCTTTTCCTGCCATTTCTAGAAACACAGTCCACACATGAGCATAAACAAAACTTCCTGCAATACATCCCAGTAGGTACGCCTAGTTTACAACTTAAACTAGTTTGTGAAGCATTTGTCTGTATACATTTTATATTTTGTACATTTTTTGATGTAACATATCATGTAAATAGGAAGAAGCAGTGAAAGAAATCATCTGAAAAGTTTTGTAGTCTTTGTAAAGCCCCAACAATGAGTACTTGGTGTCAATGGACCTAACTGGATGATGTATTTTCTATTGGTTTATTGTTCCTCTAGCTTGTAAACCAGCTTGCATATATTTTTTTGCAAATGTGCACCCTGTATCTGTCTAAATTATTACTTTGCCATTAAAGTGGAATTATTTATTGACAACAAGGTGTGGTGTCTATGTATGGGGAAATTTCTAACAATTATGTGCAGGGACATGTCAAGCTTTAAAATGTCTCTTCACTATTAATATGCCATCATTTGGGATCTGTGTCAATCTATATTTTATAAGCACTATAGAAAGGGCTCCAAAGCTTTTAAGTAAATAAGCTAAATAGATGCAGTATATATGTAGCTTCTAGAGTAAAAGTTATTTATTCAGTGAATATTTTTGAAAACTCCAAGTGGTATTCAAATATACCTGATGACAAAATACAAATTAATATAAAAGTAAAATGTCAATATTCACTGAGGTAAATCAACTCAATACGTGTTTATTTCTTTTTATTTCCTTAAGTTCTCTTTTGACTTTTTAATCTTAATAATGATTTTTAAATCAAAAGTAATTTGTATGCATGTGTGTGTGTGTGTGTATAAAGAGTGGGAGATAAAGACAGAGGTGGAGAGAGTTTATAAAATACAAAGACACTTCTTTTAAAATTGTCGTTTTCTTTCCAAATAGGACATTTCTTCAATCTTAGTAGTATGATGTGTATTTGGATACTTACTGTTTTTTTTTTCACAGTTGAAAAGTTCTTGAATTACTTATCCTGAACTATAATCAGTGTCTTTATCTCTATATTCAGTTGAGAGATACAGAAAACGTGTACGGTTTATCTCATTCAGATTATTAATGAATTAGTCCAGTGCTTAGGTGTAGCCATGTAGTTCAGTGGTAGAGCACTTACCTTGCGTGTGGGAAGCACTGCTTTATTTATTTATTTATTTATTCATTTATTTATTTAACTGAGAGGGATAAAACAAAACCTGAATATGACTCTTCTAAATGAAACCTCAGGCTGCTCAAGTGGGTATCTAAACAGAACCAACCATTCCTCCCGTGTGTCTACTGAACCTGCAAGCCTCAATTTTCTCATTATAAAATGATGATAAAAGTATCCACCTCCCAGAGGTCACCATTAAAAATAAATCAAGTTTTATTTATTAAGTGAAACTGCCAC
This sequence comes from Acomys russatus, assembly GCF_903995435.1. NCBI lineage: Eukaryota > Metazoa > Chordata > Mammalia > Rodentia > Muridae > Acomys > Acomys russatus. The sequence continues at coordinate 30,546,521 of NC_067167.1, read as the reverse complement.
GGCAGTGCCTAGCTCTCCTATTGTCACCAGAATAAATATGAAATAGTTATTGCCCTATTTTCAATATTCTTAAAAATAATACATACAAAAGTTATTTTCAAATAGTTTTTTGTTGTTGTTGTTGTTATTTGGGGTGCTAAAAAATGAACACCGGAAATCATGTAGAGTGAGCACATGCTCTAAGCTACACTCCCAGTCCAGTATTGGGTTGAGAATATATTCTAAGCTTAGGTTGCCCATGTATAAAATGGAATTAGTGATTGTACCCATTCATAAGATTTGTTACGCATACTGAGAACTAGACCTTAAAGTACTCTCAAACAATGCCTTTCATTTGGGAAATATTCATAATATGTTGGTTGTTGTATTAACATTATCACAAATGTAAAATATTAATAATAAAAATATTCCTGGGCTTCAATTTACACATATGTTCAGTGTAATATGAAGACTGCTACTAAATGTATGTCCTGCAGGGTCTGAAGAGATGGCTCACTGGTCCCTTCACAGGGGTCACAGCCGTCCCCCGCACCGAGAGCAGTAGGATAGCAACTGCTTGTAATTCCAGTTCTTGACAATTGAATGGTCTCTGGCCTGTGCAGGCACAATCACACACATGATACACATAATCTCACACAGGCACACATACATGCTCATAAACACTAAGTAAATCTCTTTAAAAAGAGTATCTTGCTAAATTATCCATTGATAGTATTATAACATATTTACTTATAAGATATTTTAAATGCAGAAAGGTCTAAGAAATGTAGCTGGCACATTTAAATATTATTCAATGTTAGATGATGATGATGTGATGATGATGATTGAATGGAAGTTTATTATATACCTACCATATGCAAGGCTTCTTCTGGAACCAGATGCAATCAGATGCAACCCATTTTTCCATAGCAAAAATGATGTGGAAAAAAATCATTAAGATTTCCTTTTCACATGAAATATCCATTATCTGGGTGATTTTAGTGGTGACTGCCTGTTAAACTAGTATTATTGTCAGCTTATTAGTTATAGTGTTAGAATTCACCCGAATCTTTTAAATTGGCTGCTAGTATATTTAAAACAAAATATCTTTTTCATGTGTGTGGCCTGCTTGTCAGGTATATGGCTGTTAAATAGCACTGCTGCCAAAGTCTGAAGACATTTACAAAATGGGATATTTTCCATCATCTCTCGTATTCACAAATAGCTACTGTTCCTCACTTTATCAATTTTGCCCACCCTTCAGCTTCCTTTCTCACAATGCTCACCATTTTGGTTCAAGTTGCTATAACAATAACCAACGTAGACTCTAAACGTACTAATTTAACCGAGGACAATAATATTCTAGGCAGTAAAACTGTAAGGATGTGTCAATTTCTACTGTAGTCCTCCATATGCTGAAAACTTTGGAAGGGTTCTCTCCTAAGAGACCTGTAGTATAGATAAATGTAGATAATGTAGATTAAATCCAACACAAAGGATTGTTTATTTAAAGATCTTTTTCAAACCAGCCAGGTGCAGTGGTGCACACCTGTCACCCCAGCACTTGGAGAGACAGAGGCAGAGACAGAGGCAGGTATATCTCTGTGAGTTCAATGCCAATGTGGCCTACAAAGCCAATCCAGGCCAGCCAAGGTTACATAGAGAAACTCTCTCTTGTAAACAAAACAAAACAAAACAAAAAAACAAAAAACAAAACAAAACAATTTTCCACATCATTAGCTGTCAAATAGAAGAATGACTGATCCTATAGAATAAATATTAATTGAAAACTTCATTAATTCATTAATGAAATTTTCTTTTTTTAAATTTTTATTAATTAAACATTTTTACTTATATTTATACATTTATATTATTACACATATATACAATAAACTACCTATAGCAAGAAGAACTATGACACAATCAGGAATTATATAAATGTTACATTCTTAGTGTTTTGGATATTTGTATTTGACAGCCTGGAAAAACATCTTTCCTATCTTGGTGCATCTAAAATTCTGAATGTAAGTTAATCTCCATCATATCTTGTCATTATCAACTTAAAACATTTATCTAGACCTAAAAACATTTTAATAATGTATCCTAATGTATTAAAAGAAAGAAATCACAAGTTAAATCATGCATGATATTTTGTCTGTGGTGTATTTGGAGTGATTTTCACATGGTCTGTCCTTCTGCCTCAACCAAGTTCTTGGGACTGTAGACATGTGACACCATTTCCAGGCTAGAGCACTATCCATCCCCCCAGGAAATACCTTTCATTTCCCTCTTTATCTATTCTTATATGCCATGCCAAACTTGTAAGTTTTTTTTTTTCAGATGAACTCTCACATCTTTCAAACTAGGTCAAAAGCCTGAGTCATTTACTTTTCCAGAACTGGTTTGTGAGTGTGGAGGGTGGAGGGAGGGAGGGAGAGAGAGAGAGAGAGAGAGAGAGAGAGAGAGAGAGAGAGAGAGAGAGAGAGAGAGAAACCCACTTAGAATATTGCATTCACGGTGCCTAGAATATAG